>NC_092580.1:20041666-20357500 GCF_037975245.1 Apostichopus japonicus
GTTCCCTAGCAAGTCATGCACCTTTCTATCTGTATCTAACCTGCCAAAACTGGTCGCATAATTCACAGCCACTTACTGTACCTGTTCTCTAGTCTTACACCTTCCTATCTGTATCTAACCTGCCAAAACTGGTCGCATAATTTACTCCTCTCTTACTGCACCTGTTCCCTAGCAAGTCATGCAACTTCCTATCTGTATCTAACCTGCCAAAACTGATCGCATAATTCACAGCCACTTACTGTACCTGTTCTCTAGCAAGTCATGCACCTTACTATCTGTATCTAACCTGCCAAAAGTGGTCGCATAATTCACAGCCATTTACTGTACCTGTTCTATACCAAGTCTTACACCTTACTATCTGTATTTAATCTACAGTACCAATCACTGGTCGCATTTAAACACTTCCTCTTCCTTTCAATTTGCAAATAAATTTTATTTACAAATAAATTTACCTTTATTCCCAATGTAACTTTCATAATTTGTGCTGTTATCAGTGAGTCCTGAATTAGGTTTGACTGCAGTCAATTTTAAGAACCTTCAAGCACTTCCTGGCAAGTGAATTGTAAGTTAGGTTTGATATGAAGAAACTAGAAAGTAAGAAATAATAAACATTGTGTCTGGCAGATATGATTTAACATCCATAGCTTATTTTTAACAATATGTTTTTGAATGGATCATGGAAATGTGTTCATACAAGGCTCATTATGTGCTTCATGAAGCTTATTTAACATATATACTGTTTCAAATTGGAACATCAAAATGTGTTAATACAAGGCTCGTTACGTGCTGTCAAATACAGTATTGTACAAGTCAAGATCTGAGGAAAATTATGTATTTTGTAATTTTATGCATAAAGTAGAAAGCTGCATGTATACAACAACTCTCAAATCTCATAAGCAGCCCTACATCATGAACAGTATAGGTTATTTTAATTATTTAGTACTGCACATGTTCTTAACAAACAACTTCCCCCCCCCCAATCCCTCCTCATTCGATCAACCCTCCCATCTCAGGAAAATGCATGGACTGAAAGTAATTAACAGATGGATTTGCTCATTAAGAGTGCTGTAGTACGATCTACATGGCCTCAGGACTACATGAAAGTGATTGGATCACCAAGCAAACCTGTTCTCTCTCCATCTTCCCCTTCAATTTTGGGTACACAGCTGTACATGCCTGAATGCATGATTCAAATTCTGAGCTCTCACATGTCTTAAACAGCTTGTTATAAAAGTTCTATAAGGCAGTTAGTAGACTTAGGCACATCTGCAAGCCTGGAATATTTTTCATTCTTATGGGGTAAATTTAAATCATTCAATAGCATTTAGGATGTATTAATAGGCAAATTACACTTTCTGAATATTATATACATATTACAACTGAGGCACTAGTTCTGATGATTTGCATTTTTATCCTGGAACCCTCTGTAAGGCTAAAATTGATGAAGCAGTCCGGTTCCCAAGTGCTAAATTCATTCACAGACACTGAAATACACAAACATTTCTTGATTAGCTACAAGCAACAGATCTACACTTTTCTACAACTCTATAATCTTAGGAGGGTACGTAGAATTCATTATCGTTGAGAGTCAGTTTGGTCCCGAGGATAATGAGTTCACCTGGCCCACTTATCTTTTCATGACAACTGGGGCTTGTACCCGTGTCCCCCTCTCCTCTGGCCACCCCCTAGATTTCATAGTTAAGGCAATATGCTTGGTTCTCATGCATACATGTCTCTCTGATATACCTGGTAGATTTCAGTCCATTTTACGTGATTGAAGTATATATTCAAATGTATTGAAGACTCGCCCCAAACCGCGTGCTGCGCTCTGTTAAAGTTAACTTTCTGTTGCTTGCAAGTGAAGTTTTCTTCTTGTCGCTACAAAATGCAGACAGTAGTGAAACGTGATACCTTGTTATCTTTAGCTGGACCTGAGATGTCCATCGCTGATTTGTTTGCACACTGTGCTGTAGGTATTGACCGCAGCTGTATGTACTGACTGTACCCTAGTGTCTAATTACCGAAGGTAGCAAGCTGTGTGCGTATTTTCCGGGATCGATGGTGGTGTCTAACTCTTCTGTTACACCTCATTTGAAACTAGGTCAGATTAACGGCACTAGACATTTCTTTCTGCGCGAGTCTTCCCACCCTTTAAGGTACTGTAGAACTTGCTATATTACTTTAGCCCAAAGTGTGACAAAATTAAAGCTTTCATCTCCTTATGGCCATCTTTGATCTTTCACTTTATCTGTTCTTTGTACACACCCTCCCCCTCTCCCCCTCCCCCCCTCCCCCACTAATTACAAACCAATGTTAGCACCATCTTTCACTATATCTGTTCTGCCAATCGTACATGTATAAATCCAATTGAAAAATTTCACTCCTGTTCCACCAGATAGTATTTCTATCTGGGTTTTTGTCGTGATCCCGACACGAAAATGGGACCTACCTGGTGTTAAAAGTTTCGCCTGAAATCCAATTAACGAGATATATATACACTTGAGGTGGCATTTGGAATCTTAATCGAATACTGCTCACTGTATACCTGCAGCTTTTGTGCCCCATAGGTAGAGATTCAATGGTATTGATTTCTCAACACTGACCATAGTGTTGGACCTTTTGTCAGGCTCAACTAATCTTTTTATTAGAGGTGTGAATTGGGTTTAAGTAATGTACTATTGATTACCGGTCCCAACCTGCCTCTGAAGTGTGTAAAAAGCTCGATATTCATCATGATTCTCTGGCATAAAGTGTCACAGCGGCGTGTCGGCATTGTTGCTTCATGCGGATGAGTATGGTACTGCGAGGCAATCAGCCAACAGGATCTTGTGAGGAGATAAAGCACTCTTTAGAAAGGTTGTAGAAAGTCATGGTTTCTGTTCATGGAAGACACACAAGTCCAACCCAGATTTTTCTCAAGGGGAGCAACCCTGTGATGGTTGATGGTAGGAATTACCAAGAAATATATAAACATTAATAGGCACCTCGTCTGCACAAATACACATCCAATGGTTCAGTGGAACATGACACACTTTCACTTAATTTACCTCTATTGCAATGATCTTTCAATTCCATAGTTTTGAAATACGCTATAAGGGCCTATGGTTTAACAAATAACAGTAATGCAGCATGTGTAAATGAATAAATATTTCTGCACATTATGAAAAGGATACAATGAATAAATTAGCTACTCTAATTCACTACATGCCCAGATTTCCACACAAACAAGTTTCACTAGGCCTATAGGGCCTATACGTGCAGTGAAAATTCTCCACGAGTGGCATCATTGGTCACTGAAAATGCACATGGGTTGCTAGCTCTAGTTTGTAATGGTTATTCAACTGGCCAAATTATTGGCGCTTATTCTGTAGGTGGATATGAAGTATATGAAGTATGAACATGAGCCCTGAGGTATGAATACTTGTGATTAGAACTCGAAAAAATGTAAAAAAGAAGTATTTTAAATATATCACTGGATTTCATTTGGGGTGGGGCAAGACTGTAGCACATGGCAAATTTGGGGGGCATTGCCCCCCTGGCCCCCCTCTGGCTACGCCACTGGTCCAACCATTAAGGTCCATTATAATTGGTATTTTTGATGTAAAGATAACTCAGCCTGTCGTGTCACTTCTTCCCAAATAGTTTAAAAAGGATTTTTCTGGTGACATTAACAATGTGAATTTGTATTGAAGAGAAAAAATATTCCTTCACTTCTTTGTTGATTTGAATGTAACTAAATTTTTAATAAGTTAAACCTTAACTACTCCAGGAAGGTGGATCAGAGTGGGGGGTCTGCGATGTCATCTGGGCAATGCTCTTCAAATGCGGTACTTTATCCTTGAAACCTGATACATATGGAATGTGTGCTATCAAAGTTCCATGTACTTTAAATTTCATTAAAATGTATCTTTGTCGTAGAAATATATTATTTTCCTCTGTGGGATAAGTGCTTGGCCAATTATGGAAGGAAACAAAGGCAATTTCAGCTAATTTGCTCTGTTGACTTCATCTGATCGGCTGTTGAATGATGTGTAAATAGATATATATTTATGCTTCTTCCTCTCCTTCATCTGTTGTGTTAATTTTACTCTTTATAAGAAGTAGTTAAACTTTGAAAATATTACTTTCTTTGTTCTTCCTGTTTGCTCTGTCTGTAGTAAACAACTTCCCAACTTCCTGCCCTTTTCTTAGAAACGATGTACCAGTATTAGTATGCAAATTAGTATTGGGTGGTTAACCCTGATTGGTTCTAAGTGTTGCTACCTGGACCAAGGGTGTAGTTGGGCCAATGAGAGTAGTTAAGTTGGTCACATGTTTATATGCTGTGTTTTAGGAGCTGACTTCCAGAATTTTTAAAAAGAGATGCAGTTTTCTTGTGAAAAAAAAAGAAAAAAAGTGTCTATTCTACAAAACTTAAATATTATCCCCCGTAGGACCTCTTGCGAGGTTGAACAGGGGTAAATTCCTTTATTGTTATTGTGAGCCAGTCATAGCTAGAGGCCGAGTTGGTGGGGGCTGGGGGGTCTTGAGGTTAGGGATTGTCCACAGTGTAGATATATATAGAGTTGTTGTTAACTAAGCTGTCAACCTTGCCAGATGAAAACGTATCTTAACTTTTCTGGAGGAATTATTTGTGGAGGAATTATTTGTAATTATATATACATCTTGTTTACTGTGCCTATTCACACTAATGGAATTGATGGAGCGGAGAGCTGTCATTTATTTGCTGTTTTGATTATATTGTACCTGGACTTTCTACTCTCCTTGGGAAGGACACCCTTCGAACTTATTTGTTATTTGATTATATTGTACCTGGACTTTCTAGTCTCTTTGGGAAGGACACCATTCGAACTTATTTGTTATTTACCAGAGTTCATCATCACTATCTCTTTTTGTACTTGCTGTTATCTGCCGGACATTCATTGACCCTTTTCATCATTATGGTGCATACCAGTCATCGGGTGACTACGGTTTAATTTAATACCTTTGGGACACTAAAACCATTCTATAGGACTTATTCGCATGGTCAAGAAGTTCCTAGCCAGCAACAACAGAGCAAACAGCCGACAGAAATACAGTGCTACTGGGAAATACAGACCCGCCTGCCAGATAAGCTTATCTATTATTTTATTAATGTGCACAATATATACTGTATACTAGTCTTGTGGCCACTTGACACCCCCTAGTTAATTGTAACCTTTATCCACAATTAAGTGTAATTGATACATGTGTTTAGTGTAAAATTGTATTAACAGTGCATTCATTTGAAGTGTACTTTGCCAAGTTTCTCACGTTTCAAATGTTTAGGCCGAGTTAATACTGAATAATACTAAATAGTTACATACTGAATCTAACAGCAAGTCTTATTCTTTATTTAGCCTGTTGTATTCAAAATATAGTGGTTAGCTGTCCTCACACTTCGTAACCACTAGGGGGATTCCCGACAAGCCTGCTGGTCAGCTAGCTGCTGACAAGAACCCCATTTCTCGCATCTCTTACAGATGCATTTACAAAATATCACAAAAATTGTGTGCTTGTTATATAAAATGCTATGAGGATGTGGGTTTTGCCAAACGATTGCATGCACTTCACCAAGGGACGAAACCAGCCATCTGTTTGTTTCCTTGAACTTCCTCATATTGCATGACTTAATTACTATGTGTCTACTTACATTTACTAATTTTGTTGTTGAACAAGCTGCTTCCAAGTTCTTTTTCTTCCTTTTACACAGTCAACAATTCCGTTCATAACGACCATGCATACTAGACAATCTAGCCAACTGCATACTGTTTTCTTGATAAAGATGCCTATAATAAAAGAAGTCTCAAATATATGGATCTATTATGATTTGGAACTCATTTCATGCCTCAGAATTATCAGTTAAGTCCGTCAGTTGCGTGGTCTCTGAGGAAAGGCTTAGTACGACAGTGTATTAGTAAAGTTGTAGACCTATGGGTGGGAGGTAGGGTTGTGGTACAAGTTTCTGGTAGGGTAGGGTTTTCTTTTTTGATACTTTTTTTGTTAATTCTGTGTACTTCTTTGTCTGCTTTCTCTGGAGGGTGCATGTTCTTGCTTGTCAACCCAATAGGGTTTTTAAGAGTACTTCCTCTGGCAACATTTGATATTTTGAAGATTAACTTATCTGTCATTATGTTTATATTGTTGTGATAAAACAAATAAATGAAATGAAAATTTTCAGCAATATTGCTGAAGCAATCAACTTTGGCAGCTAACAGACAGTTCCTTTAAGGAAAGACGCTATTATATTTGGGAATTTAAATATCATAGGTTTAATGTTCCTTAATTCACATACAAGACTGGCTGTGTGCCTCGATCCTATAGCTAATCTTCTGCTGTGTGCTTGCAACAGTTTCAATGTACATATGAACCCTTTCACTCATAATAATTCAGTGCTCATACATCAGCATATGCACTGGCCGGTATAGTATGGGATCATCTGTGACAGTCCATCAGACCGGTGTTCTAAATTAAATCATAATTTTACAGAAGCTCCGTCCTACCGTACCGTGTATCCATAGGCCGCAACGTCGGCTTGACCCAGATTCCTAGCGTATCTCATGGTCAAGTTTGTTTGTAGGATTACGTAAAATGCCAACTATTCCAATTACACTCAGAGGGAGCTAACAGGCCCATGATAATTGAATCATGCAACTAATGCTTTCGTTTATCAGTCCACAGAGCCGGCACTTTCACTTGGCAATTGATCTGGTCACGTCAGTATATACAGTATTAATGCACACCTATTGTGGCATTCGTTTTAGACCGTGCATCCATCGTAGAGAGGTTCAAAACCAATGTTTTGATCGGGTGGCATAAATATGTGGTTCTCAAGGATGCTATATAAAGAGTAGTCGTAAAGTTGAATATTATATTAAATGCACACACTCTTGGTGCTACCTGGGAACTGTGTTAAGGATATATAGATCTACTTAGAGAGATTCTTTAGCAGCAGCTGGGTTATTTCAGGGCACGCTTGTCAAACTGTATACTGCAATGCTAACACATTGGTGGTGACAACAAATTTAGAATATAAATTATCAAAGGATATAAACAGTATTCATAAAGTGGATATTAATTGTGCATATAGCATACAATCAAGGCTTTTACTGTATATCCAGGGAATTGAGTTTTAAATGTTAAGATGCTTTCCCAGTTTATGTTAGAGCATGAGTGTCACTATGAGTGCATTTGTAGCACATTAGCGGTGACAACATGTAAGATGCATTTTTTCCATTTCTCCAATATTCCACAAAATAGTGCGATTAGGGAAATTGCACGGGCAAAATGTTAAGGACAACAATGCAAGGGATACAATACAATACAAAACAAAACAACAAGAAGAGGAAGAAAGCAATAGTATGATTAGGTGCCCGGGATATAATGACCTAATAATCATATGAACTGCGATTGGTGTATCATATAGTCTTACAACAACAACATTACTGTAATAATACAGGATACGTAAAAGTCATTGTCTGGTCTACATTAGCGCAGAACAATGCAGTTGGCTTCCTTTACGTGTCTAATGCAAGTAAGATCACACACCCCCTTTCCCCTCCCCCACCCCTCATTTCTGATCACAATGAAGAAAAAGAAATTAGAAATAACTTAAGCTTTTCCAGGAGACTAGCACATATAAATAGACGAGTTTGAGATATTGCTTAAATAAACACAGGGAGCCTCCAAGTGAAACCAGGTTGGCAGGAGTTGGTAGGTCTGTCAGTTGGTCAGTATTTCTACGTTGCAGAAATTTTTGACATCCAGTTAAAGGGTGTGAAGACTCGCGCAAAAAGAAACGTCTAATACCGGTAATCTGACCTAGTTTCGAATGAGGTGTAACAAAAGTGTTAGACACCACCATCGATCCCCCCAAAAAAACACACACACAGCTTGCTACCATCGGTAATTAGACACTAGTCTACAGTCAGTACATACAGCTGCGGTCAATACCCACAGCACAGTGTACAAACTATACAGCGATGGACATCTAGGTCCAGCTAAAGATAACAAGGTATCACGTTTCATTACTGTACTGTCTGCATTTTGTAGCGACACGAACAAAACGTCACGTGCAAGCAACGGAAAGTTAACTTTTTCAGATTGCAACGCGGTTTGGGGCGAGTCTTCAATGCCTTTAATATATGTTGTGGGAGCAAATCAGATTTTCCAATGTTGACATTCGAAATTGTTTTAGTCATCCCTGTATTATTTCTTAAATGTTCTACTAGGTAAATGTACATGATAATGTGCAGTACAATTAATTATCTTCGATCTATTTTGGTTAATGCTCTATCTTGGTGTTAAATTTATTAACCACTAAAACTTGGTACGTATCCTCAATGGAGAAAGTGATATTTCTCCAGAGATGGGAATCTTATTAGTAAAATTTAATACTCCCATCTAGCTGTACCAAATTATTCATGAATTCATATATGCTCCGTACGTCGGTAGACATGTAAATTTATACTTGCATGTATGCAGAAAAACATCCGTTCATACGTGAGCAACATAACAATACGTGTTTTAGTAAATTCAGTGCAGAAAAAAGTAAATTGAAAAGATTGGTCACTTTCTCGAAAACAGAATATTAAACTAAAATGATCGGTCACTTAAATTGCTCCTTCCTATTCAATAAAGTGAGAATACAAACCACTTAAACATGTAATAAAGTTTACTGATGTACAAAATTTCCTTAATTATGCTTATTTTAGCTTCATGATAAGGATGTTATAGTCTACAATCAGGAGTTCTCAATGGGCAGCCCTTAGGCCAAATCCGTGAAGAAGAAAAAATAATAAAAATAAATGTACCACAATGCTGCACTAATTGGGTATGAGGGCATGTACAGATCTTATTGCTTAGTTTTGTGCCAGCCCTATATCAATCAGCCTAACCTTGGTTATTGCTCAAATCTAGGAAGAATGTGGCCTTACATGTAGATTAATTAACTGTCATAGTAATTTTAAGTCGTTCTCGATAAATCTGGTAAAACTGATGGACAAACTCAAAAAGCTGACTTTGACAAGTATATTGCTTATGGAATATATATGATATGGTTACTTACACTATACACACACATATATAGACTATGTATGTAATATTAATATAGGCCTACTCTACTTTCATATTGAGGTTATATGCGAGAACTCTATATATGTAGTTGGTAGTGATATGATACCTTCAAGTACACACAGCTTGTGTTTACTATCCTAGTGTACATAGAAACATCGTTAAGGTGATATATTCAGCATATACATACAAGCATATGCAGTACTATATACTCAGTTGCCTGGGTGTTGATTGATTTTTTTCCTATTGAACTCTCCAGCTATGCAATCATGTATCCTTTTTATGTTAAAGAAATTTTTATGTCACTTCAATTCCCTAAGGAATCACAAAATGAATTTTCTGCTTGGGTTGTGCAAGTAAATGAAAACAAACTACAAGTTTAAGGGAGACACTCGTACATGGGAAATTCAAGTGCAGCTGCTTCTCTCCATTGACCAAAATATCCTAATGTTGTCACCATGGCAACATTGACTTGCCTGCAGGAGAGCAGAAAATCTGTTGCCACAGTGGAGTGTAAGAGTACTTACTAAATCTTGGTATGATGAAAGAGACATCCTTTTACGTAAATGTTCTTGGAATCTGGGAATTAAGAGAGCTCACCTTGTGTTGCGATGAGCAGCCTTCTCTAATGCTGGAGTGTAATTAATCTAGTTGAAGTGAGCCTATACTTGGAAAAACTATATATGCAAGATTTCAGAAGAAAATGATGGAATTAAGCTACAGTAGGTGAACATAAAGCAACAAAACAAGCAGTAAGGTTGATCTGTGTGTATGAGACACTAAAACACTCATACAGCTTTACCATAAGAATAAGTTGTTTTACATAATACTGGGTTATGTTATAACCAATAGGGTCCAGGGAAGCAGCCAATATTAGGACGCAGCAAGTTTTGAGAGTGCCATCTTGGGTAGAGGAAACAAAATTTCAACCATGATGGGGACTGAGGTTATGAGTGATACTTCCTTTGTCTAGAGGTTCTTGAACATATCTTCAATTTCAAATAGGATTCCCTCGATGGGAAAGAAGGGTTGAGAACCGAAATATTAAGTCATTCATATATTGGCTTTATTTTAAACATAATCTGTTCATACCTGATTACCTTTGCTAGCTGCTCTATACCATGGAGCTTAATTAACGAAATCCTCCATACCTCTACCCAGAATAAATTTATGCATGATTTTCGCAGATAATTGTGATACTGGCTCGTAAGATGTATCTCAAGAGACTCCATTTGAACAAACTTTATCACTAAAATCAAATTTGTGGTTCTTTGATGGTCTGATAAAAAGTGCAAGAAGCCCTCGATCTGTAGCAAAAAAAAAAAAAAAAAAAAACTATGATATTGCAGAAATCATCGAGTCACGATCCAAATAATTTTCATTTAGTATTCAGAGAGTTTTTGAAATAACCCACACAGTATCGAGAGACTTGACATTTATCCAAAGAAAGGAGGACAAGGTTGCCAAGGACTATACTGTAGGTGAAGGTCTTAAAGATCCCAGTTAAGGGATTCTGCGTCAAGTGTCATTTTTTGGGTAAAAATGTAGCAATTGGTACAAGAAGCTAGAAAGCTTAAAAGTCTGAGTGCAAGATGAGAATGTTGAAGGACTGTTATTAATGACAATTTGTCTTTACAGTACATATGCTTTTCAATTTTACTTTAAATTTGAGTAGAGCTCTATCAATGGCCTGTAAATAATCATCGATAACTAACTGCTGCAAAAACATCCAGACATCAATTTTAACACTTTGTTAATCTGTTTGGACTCTCACGTAAGGGACATGCCTGAAGACATCAGGACGATTGTTAACGTTATGTATGGAACACCATAACTATCTCCTAAAGTTGATAGACATATATATAGTACGCAAACTGGTCTCCAGCGTTACAGGGTTAGAAGGACATTCATGTAGAGAAATGTTCTCCGTTTTGTTGTGTCTTAGAAAAAACCAACAACAAGACGAAAATGCGCCATAGTGTATATTGCTTTTAACCAGTGTTGGATTTGTTCGGTTGTTATACCATTTGTTGCCATGCAGTTTACCTGATCAGGTGCTGTATACTGTAGGAAATTCTTTGTAACCGATGTATGTTCTATAGACGTGCCTGAAATCTTGTTACAATCTCAACTTAATTTACCTGGTAATGTAGGACAGGTTATAACCATGTATATAGTTTGAATTCTATCCATGCTATATATTTACCCTGGAAATGCTGGAAGCACTTGAATTTTTCTTAACAGAGAATCTGGATGAGGAATCTCAGGGAAAAAACTATTTTGTGCCTTAGTTAATATGATTAAACGGATCTATTATACGGTAGTTGAAAGTCTGTTAATTGTCTTTTGCTAGGATTCTCAAAGTGATTTACATGTCATTGGAATCTATGACTATAACTGAAACTTATTCATATTGCACTATTGGAAAGACATTGGCTATATAATCATTCATCATATTTAAGAGAGATGCTCAAGTGATGAACCTTTTTCTCCAAAAGCTAAGAGTTGGAGATATCAAAGGGTTTGTAAGGCATGCCAGAAGGCTGCAGGGCATTTTGTCAATTTGTTATATCGTACTGTAGACTTACACTACCAGTTAGGAATTTGACTTAGTTGTCTTTTCATAATTTCATTTTGAAACCATGAAAGGTAAGTATAAGGTAGCAAGTGTGTTGGTTAGATTTAAATAATTCAACTATAGTGATGTAACATGCAAATTAGTTCTTGAGTGAATTATTTATATAACCTAGCTTGTATTTTAATTGGCAGATATCAGAATTTAATTCGATCCTCGCTTTACCTGTCTTCTCACAACCTAAGCACTCTCGTTCTACCGTGTCTAGAGTGAACTGGTAACCTTTTAACATTTTGGGTGGTAGAACGAGAGGGGAGGTCATTGACCAGAGAGGTCTGGGGTGCACAGTGTTAAAAGGTGACCAGTTCACTCTAGACACGGTAGAGGGAAACTGCTGGGGTTGTGAGGAGACAGGTAAGCTCGTCACTCGTAAATATCTAAGCCTGTTAAGGTTTGTAATTGACATCTAGCTTCATCACCTATTTTTGAATTTGAAATGCGCATGTTGAAACGAAACCTAATTGTCACACTCATTAACTGGATCGAACAGACTGAGCTGAATTAACTACCTGTATATCGCCATGACAACAGCTGCACACTCACTCTACCAGAGTGACCTTGCCATTAACCTTTAGACACTGACTTCTAACAGTGACAGCAGTCCGGTCTGGTCAATCAACCTCATCTTTCTACCTTCTGTTATTGATATTATTAGGAGGCACTATCAGTGGCGTAGGAATTAGCGGCAGCAGCAAGGGGTTATTAAATACTTTATAGTTTGGTCAAGTTAATGACAAGAACAATTTCAGAGTAGTGATCCTTAAAATATTTCTGACATTTAATTTTTATTCCTCAAAATTGAACAAGAATATCTCAAAATGTAGTGAGGATTGGAGAAGGGAGAGAGAGGGAAGGACGTGGGTGAGTAATATAGATTGAAAACGTTCGGCTTCTGGGAGCTTAGTTTGTTCAAAATTATTATGATTAGGACAAGTATTGTCTGAAAATGCTGCCCCACACTTACTCAAACCAATTACAAAGTGCACATTACCTCCTACACCTCTCAGTTAGACATGCAGTTGTAATTTTACAAAAGAACTAAGTAAATAACACTTGTGCAATCTCAAAAATGGATGTACCTCCTCCCCCTCTCTTCCTTTTAAAAATGATGTATGCAAGAATGCCCATGTAAATATCCTTTTCCTTTCTCAACTAAAATACGAGAGATAGGTTATTCATTCTACTGGATGTTCATAACTCTAGTCTGTCAATATGTGCCAATTCATGTTAGATATATGCTATAAATCATGTAATACTTTATAACTGAAATTGTACAAGGAGGTAGGGTTACATTTTTCCCCTGCAACTTCATGAGGTGGAAGAGGTTTTCTGTCAAAAACTTGCTTTGGAAGGCCCCTTTTTCTAACTCCTGGCCATCTGTAGTATGTGACATCAGAATTAAACAAAGTGTGTCACACTATACAGTAGATGTCGTCAAATTTAATCCAGATTCCAGAGTATTTGTCTTTTACATTATAAACTTTGCTCATATTATTTGCATCTGAAGAAAGATAACTGGATATATGCATATATTATGACATGCATAAATGCACTACTAAATCAGCCAATCAAACGCAATTTTTTTATATTATTGTCTTGTTATAGAGGGTAGTCCTGCTCAGTGCAGAAGCACTGCTTTCCAGAGGAGCCCTCTATACAAAAGGCATATATAATGCAGTAGAAAAGCGGTAAACATTCAAAAGCACAAAAAGGACGGCAAAAAGATAGACAAACAAATATCAGACATCTAAAAAAAATATATAAGTTTTCATATTGCGTCTAAAAATATTAACATTTGACAAGCATTAATTCCACACCACCCCTTGATAAGGGAGCCAATGAAATATGTATGATATTTCATGTACAGAAAGAATAGCATGTATGCTTTAAAATGGAGCTATACCACCTGCCAGCTTGGGTACATGGACAGCTCTGAATGCACTATAAACAGAGTATCATGACAAGAGCCTAGCTTCCCTAACACACAAGCTGTAATCATAGACATTGGTTGCTAAGAGCCTTTATAAACGCATTATCACCATGAATATTCTGTAGGATATCATATTGATGTCAATCCTCTCTGACCTGTCCCACATAGCCTGCAAATTATGAACAAGAGCTCCCTCCAGATATTGTAGAATCCATTCATTTGATTGCCATGTATGTGAAGCTATATAATGTCAATTTATTGGTTCAAGAAACTTGAGTATCAAAGTGATTCAAGCTCATTTAAATATTTGCATTCCTTTTTTGCATTCAAAAGCTAAGCTCAATTAAATATTTTGGCGCTTTTGAGGGCAATATTAATGCAAAGCGAATGCAAAATGAATGCATTCAGATTTGTAGTCTTGAATGCAAATTGAATGCAATGCATGCTGAAAGCAAAGTGAAGGCAGAGCGAATGCATTCGTGTCTGGTAAGGGCCGGGCCCTACTCTTGTCTTGTAACTTGTGAATTATTTGCGCACATCACGATAGTCTACAAGGGGCATGTAGTGCCACAGTCCCCCTGTGTATTGACCTGGCTATATGGGCCTGATATGCACTCCAGTCTATCCCAGTCTGTAAACTGTAAAGTTCTTCATAAATGTATACATTTTGCTATACTAGTTAATACCTTGCAGTTAACGGTCTCCACAGAAGCATATTGCACATCCTCGACTGAGACTGTAGCATATGACCCTATTTACAGGTCTTTCTTCACAAATTCATACTCTTTTAATTTGTTAGTATTTCTCACAAAAATGTAGACCCATGGTTACTTACAGAGTACAAAAACAAAAACACAAACCCAGCTACAAAACACAATTGAATTTTTGTGAACACACATGCATGTTGTTTGTGGAGATATTGAGACGATGTTGTTTAGGCTTACACTGTGCTAATTGCGCTTCATTCATTAATGTTTTATGCATAATTTGAATACTATAGTTTTATTTATGTTGTGTAATTTAACATTGTAACAGCATCGATGCATTCACAATTAATCAAGTTGCAATCTGAAGAACATCAGTCTACAAATCTAATGTTAAATGTACGTAGCACTAAGTTGTAAAACAACCTTCTGAGATGATAGTATAAAGAATTGTTTTGTTTTACATTTTTAGCTGGCAGCATCACTGTACTGCCCTTATTCTGTGTGATATAATTCAAGATTCTTGGTTAATATTTCATTTATTTCTTTCCTTTTACTGTCCAACTTAACAAACCTCATCTCACTACTTGATTGCATGTTATCTTGAAATATAACTAGGCAATATTCTTTTCCACTTTTTCCTTTTTCCAGAATCAACCATCCCAACATAGTTAAACTCGTAGAGATCTTCGAGAGCAAAACATATGTTTACTTGGTTATCCAACTGTAAGTATATTTTTAATATTTCATATCTTTATGTTAGGCATAGTTTTAGAAGTTTGCCTTAAATTTCCTCAGGCAGTACAAATTCCCCTGAGTATATCATGTTTCATCTGTAAAGTGTATGGAGAAGAAGGTGAGAGAACTTTTTATGGTGTAAGATCAGAGTCTTATCTCCGCTTCTGGGGAGATATTAAAAATACCCATAGAGATAACTATCAAAATGAAAATCATTTCTGTTTTTTATTTTGTTCAAGTTATTGTTGTCATGAGATTGACTTGGCCTAGTTTAATTTATGTAAAAAAAGAAATTGCATGATGTAACTACCGTATTTTGATATTTGTATATTTTTGTACATGAGTATATTTACCGCTGATGTAGAATCAACTTAAAGTACCTTGTGGCATTGTTTTGCACTAAAAAGAAATGAAAATGTTGCTTATATATATGCTTATTATTTTCAGCATTTTCCATGAATAACCAAATTTACTTCGTTCCCCACTTACCTGTCTCCCCACAACCTAAGCACCACATTCTACCGTGTCTAGTATGCCCTGGTAATCTTTTAACACTGTACACCCTCACTGACCCCCAGTGAACTCCTTCATATTCTACCATTCCAAAGTGTCTCACATGTTTTTCGTATCATATATATGCTTATTATTTTCAGCATTTTCCATGAATAACCAATTTAATAGTTTTATATTTTTATTTATAATTGGTTGAAAGCAAAAAAGTTGTGTTGTTCACATACCGTGCAGCTGTACATGTATTTGTATACTATTTACAGACAATTGCTGGTAGCCTACATAGTTCTACAAATCATGAAGGAAAACACTATCATTTATTTGCTCTCTCAATAGAGATATGAAAATTTACAATGCATGGCAGAAGAGTAATATCGTACATCAGTAGATAGTATGTTTTTTTTTTTTTTTAATTTTGCATGTTGAAGACTAGGGTTTATTGTCTACCTCGGCCTTATGGGTAGCCATATTGGATTCTTTAAACAGTATGAATTATTACATCGGTGATATTTAGATGAATTTTACAGGAATTTTTTTCAACATAGGTTGTGTGAACATCAATTTTAGTTGGTCTGAAATGAGTAGTACATGTCATTAACTTGTGCAATAGATGACAATCACGACTCAGCTATTACATTTTCCCATCAACCCACCTTAATACAATGGTAATTTGCTGACCTACTTCTGGGTCAATTAATGCACAATTAACCTCTTCTGAATCTTCCATTTTGTGAAGCATGTGTTTTTACTTGGATCATGATCCCTCTGCCTAAGTTTTCTGTCTGTATTGAAGTGTTTGGTATAGGGACAAAGTCCACTTCATCCATTACTAGTTAATCAAAACGTATATATGTCATGCATGCTGCTTACGTCACCCCTCCTCCATCCAATTCATACTCAAAACATGCACTTTCTTCTATACCAAATCTGCAACAAGTTCCAACATTTAAAACATGATCTTTTAAAGTCTACTAAATGAGCTCAATTTTACAGTACTTAAGTGGCATGGATTGACCCAGTTATTGAATCTATATTTACTGTCATATGAGAAAGACAAAAAAAAGATCATATGTGCTGTTCTCACAGCTATAGTGGATGTGTTTGTTGGAAATTCTTGTTTCTATTCACGTTCCGTTTTAGCCTACGTAAAACGCCACTGCATGACGAGATGCATGGCTTTGTAGCCGTTTTTAGCGACCGTCGTCGGTCATTGGACTCGTATGCTGCAGCCTCTTTGTTTTGAATGGATGCCAGCAGCGTGATACTCCCCACGTTTGTGGTCACTGTGATTGGATTGTTACGTCAATGGAACTCGAGATGGAAACCACAGAATACTTTAAGTTGTCAAATTGTATATTGTCTTCTGTTGCCTGGGTAGATGAACCTGTTCTAACAGCCAACGTGGTGTTGATACACGTGACATGAGGGGTTAATTAATTCACATTACAGAGCGCTTAGATCACTCAACTCTGATGTGCGAACAGAAAGATGCTACATGTTCTCGTCTGGTCTTGTCTCGGCATTGGGCATAACAGAATATGAGTACATCAAAGTTGTGTAAATGTATGTATATTGCCCAGAACAATTAAACGTTCATCTATCTTGTTGGGTGGAGCCTTAGGTTTAACTGGAACTTGGCTCTGTAGATGTTCCGTGTAATCCATATCACTTGGGTTTGGTGGGATGCATGGACAAAAATAAATGCTCAAGTTTTTTACCTTATTGAATGTAATTTGCTGTGCGGTCATGCCTGATGAGAAAAGGAGGGAGGGAGGGGGGCGGGGGAAGGGCAGGTTGAGAGTATAGTACAGCCTGGGGCGCAGGATCAATTATGGTTCCAGAGAAATTTGAGATCTCATTTTCATAATTACAGAAAAATGAAAACTTAAAAAACGAGGAAACCATGATATTATTTTCCCACGGGCCAGACCTGGCTCTCAATTCTCGTGGCTGCACTCCTGTCTTTCCCTCCCATGTCCTCCTCAGGCCTTCCCTATCTATGTTACACTCCCTCTCATAGCCTATCCTAGCTATTTCACTCGGGCCCTTTTCTGTCTCCTTCAAAAAAAGTGCACACTCACTGTACTATATGTATGAGGCACTTGGAAACCAATATTCAGCATTTTGCGCTCTCTCCATGAATGTATCATTTTGTTTGCGTTGTGGAGGATCCAAAAGGGGGCCAGGGAGGCACATGGCGGCAGATATTGTAATTGCTACCAGGGCAGCGTTGCATTAGAAAATACCAGTAACATGTAAGGAATTCGTACGTGTGAACTTTGAAGAGTTCTGAAAATTTGTCCGCTGTTGAAACTTGTTACAGTCAGAAATGTATGTTTTTATCCAACTATTAGTGCCAGAGAAATTAGAAGGTGGCTCGAGGCCCCTCCCTGGATTCATCCTTTGCACTGAACCCCTTGTGTTCCCTCTTCTTGGCATGATGCCCACAATTACTATAATTGATGCTGCCATTAACCAACTTCTACAATAGTTCAGCTGTTGTTTGTTGCGCTTGAATTGATCAGTTATATATTTATTACTGATATTAATATATCTGCTATATTTAATCAACAGATTTATACATTTATATATGGAAAGATGTCAGCAAAGAGAACTACTGGCAAGAAAATTTGTTGTTGTCTTATACAGCTTTTTAATTGTTGCTGGTTGATAATAGTCTATTTGAATATATACGATTTGAATTGAAACGATTAAACCTAGCCTTAGGTTTTATGCCTACTGTTTGTAGAATAGCATTAAATCTGTAATTGTAAGGAATAGTTAGGGAATCATCCACAAATTGCCAGCATGTTAAATCTCACTGACTGCTTAGATGACACACCCTTAAACAATAAACATACTATACTGTACATGTATATATGTAAAAGAGTAGTGTGCTAGCTAATATTGCCAACAGGTTGTGTGTAGTGTACACATGTGGTGACCTTTTTTCAGCTGCTTTATTCACAATACCACAAAGTATATTGTAGCATATGTACTTTACAGCTCCTCTCTTACCTGTCCTCAATCCGACATACGTGTACATTTATACCTACTACATGACTGGAAACATGGGTGGGGGCTTGGAAGTTGGATATTTAAAGAAACGTCTGATGCTGGTAATCTGACCTAGTTTTGAATGAGGTGTAACAGAAGTGTTAGACACAACCATCTCCCAGAAAATACACACACAGCTTGCTATACCGTCGGTAATTAGACACTAGTGTACAGTCAATACATGCAGCTACGGTCAATACCCACAACACAGTGTACATGGCAGCGATGGACATCTCAGGTCCAGATAAATGATACCAAGGTATCACGTTTCATAACTGTCTGCATTTTGTAGCAACAAGAAAAAAACTACACTTGCAAGCAACGGAAAGTTAACTTATTCAGAGGGAGGTTTGGGGCGAGTCTTCAGTGCCTTTAATGGTGACAGCACTTGGTCAAACGTTTCTACTCATGTAGTTTAGGTAGATAGGAAAGTTCATGCAGGTTGGAGACAGGTAAGTATTGTCGCCTGTAAATTCCCAAACCAGTTAGATTTGGAGAAACTTCGGCCAAAAATGTAGGTTTAAACATACCTTCTGGGCAGTCGATTAAATAGCGCTGCTCTTTGCCAAGGATCCTCTGGTTGTCATACCTTGAAAATACTTGTTAAACTCGTCCTAGTTTCTACAGCTCTAGTGAACCAAATTCAGGAAATTAAGGAGGACTTGTTGACTCAAGTGGCATGTAACTATTTCAAAACCATCTACCTTACATTTATATTGCATTTTCACAACAAATGGCAAACAATTTGAGGCTCTTGTTACACTTAAAGTTTTTATTTTTAACCTCATTCTACAGTATCTTTGCTCTTTATTTATTGTTCCAAAAGGATAAAATAGTGCCCCATATTTTTGAGGTGTACTGAATTTCTCAAAAAGCATTTAAAAAATGATGCTAGAGCAGAAACAAAGTTGTTAGTTGCATGCATTATAAATGTTACAACGGATGTTTAGTTTAGAGTCTTGAGAAATGTTGCATTGCATTCAAACAACCACCATTAAGTGTAGACCTATCACACTTTCATAGCAGATCATCAACCTATACTAACTTTCTATAGTTAGGATGGGAGTTGCAGTTGTTAATCAGGCCCTTATACGGGTGAGGGGGGGGGTTAGGAGCTATAGGTAGGGTGGATCCCCTTTCTTAACCTAACAACAATTCAATAGTAGTTATCAGCACACCTTGTCATTATAGACCTGATCTAATTTAGAGTCTAAATGTGCCTCAGAAATGCACCATTTGACATCATAACATAATATTTTTGCTGTGAGCCATAGCCCAGTCCCCCAATCCCAAATTTTTGTCTAAAAATTTCCATTAAAGAAAGAAGAGGCGTCAGCCAAAAATTATATTCATTACCAATCAAACATTTTCAATGCAGGAGCTGCTATGATAGCCCAAATAACCTTTGTTGCATTTTACTTCACAGAAGGGAAAGTCCGAGAAATCATGGTCTCATCTCCCCTCCTCTTCCTACCTTTTCAAAATGAGCTCCACCATCCCTGATATGGGATTAGTTTGAATGGCTTGCAGGACCAAACACCCCCCCCCCTTCCCCATCTTTACATCTAGGATCTGTCCTTGCATATGTTATAAACATTGTTGGATGGATGATAGAGTTTCTGCATGATTGAAAGATCCATGAAAACTGAAGTTCTAAAAGAGAAGGAAAAACCATGGATCTCTAATATAAGGTGGCATATGTTATACGTTCCTGTTTATTCAAATTGATTAATTCCATTTCTTTTCTAAAAACAGAGCTAGGTCATGGACGTTTTGATCCAATTTGAATGTCCAATCAATAAGATTTTGTACATTTTGTAATATTTTGTAACTTCTGTTTTATTTTTATATTCTATTGAGATCCTAACAAATTATTTTGCAATGACATCTTATCCAAGCATCTCACAGAGTTATTTTAGGTAGACTCTTCCTTCCATGTGCTCATATGGAAGTCTCTATCGCAATAATTGAAAGCTTCAAATTGGGTACGTACAGAAAAGAAATCATTTGCCGGTGGGATAAAGTTACAAGAAATCACAAGCAGCCACTTTGATGTGTTTTGCTCCGTCGGGAAGATTTGATAATTTGCGTTGGCCTTTTGAGGATTGGCTGACATCAAAGGCCTTTAGGTGTGCATTAAGTGCTCCCTTGTCTGTTTACACATCAACTAGCTCGGTTGTAGACTAGAGTTTAAACATCTTGTACCGTTTGATGGCATCTTTTAACAAGCCGTGTAGCTTTGTATTGATTCATTAATGGGTGGCACAGATGAAAGTTTACAAACCCTTTAACTTCTCTCTCTTCCTTCCTTTTGAGGCCAATGCAGGTAAATTAAAAGGTATATTCTAGCTCAACTTGATCAGATCGAATCTTGTGAGTACCTTCGGATCTCACTAATTTCCTTGGTAACTCATACTTTCCAGCTAGAAGTTTGACATGATCTTTTCATAGTTGTTAGGGCCTGGATGGATATCATAGGAAAAGTGCTTTGTAGTGTCGAGAAAAAAGAGAAAGAATCTTAAATAGAAAAATCATTATTTCTATCTATAGGTCTGCTAATTAGTTAATGGACTGTGATCATTTGATAAAAAGTGAACTATATGGTTTGATGAGCTGATTAGTTGTCATGGCGACAAAGTTTCTCTTTGTCATTGTATTCAGTTTCATAGATAGCTTTGAAATGAAGTCTCAGTAAGTTTAGAAACTGTTAAAAGCAGGAAATGGGCATATTAAAATAATATCTTTATCTAAACATGTAAACAGATGCTTTTGAAAAATAATGATTAAATGGACTTGCTTAAATAAACTTTCAAATTGCTTTCCTATAGTTTCAGCCTCAATAAGCATTCAGCACAAGGATGTGAAATTATGCAATGCATGAGATATCTTCAAAAGAAAGAAATCTCTGTGTAAAAACTTAAACATAGGTGACCATTTATTAATTGCTTCCTTCCAGCATATATTGGACAGCAATACATAGTTAATCTTTTGTACAGTGACCGTTTTGTTCACTGTTAAAGTTTAACGGTTGCTACGCAACTTGTCAGAGGCACAATTGGCTTCAGGTTCTTCATAAACTAGAACTAGGCAGGCTCTCTCTTACATATACCCATTATGAAGGGTATGTGCTATGTCTCACTGTGACGTTTGTATCGTTAGGATGAGGGATGATCTTAAGTCCCGCCAAAGAATGTCGATCTTATAATGTGGTTGAGGAACTGTAACTACGTTGGTTACCAACAGCTGTTAGCAATTAGTCAATATGCAGCTTTAATATGGAAGCTTGCATGAAATGAATTGTACTGTTAGAACTGAAGGAAAAAGTTAAACCTTGCTAGCATGGATGATGCTCGCCAAATGACAAAAGAGACATTTTGTTTCCATGGTTACATGAATATGCACAGCTGCAGTAGATCGTAAGGTACCCTGTGTTTTAGAAAGCACTTTCCTGAAGTTCTGACCTTCTGAATGATCGATGCACAGACATGATTTGAAGCATGCTCAATGTGACAGCTAGGCTATATATGCTTCAGTGAGAACAAATCCTTTGAAGTTGGCAGGAAGATATGTGTTGAATATTTCGCATCAGGGACAATTAGGTGGCTTAATCTCTAGCATATTTAGGAATTAACAGTGTAATAACCGTAACCCTCATAGGTTTACCCTTAAAATCAAGATCAGTATGCCAGAGACATCAAATCAGATCAGAAATTACTTAAGTGCAGTCTAAGTTCAAAGCTTAAACTCTACACAATTAGAGTATGTGTTTATTATTACCCTCATCTGAGCAGGTATCATGAAATGTAAAAACTACTGCCAACAAATTTTTTACTGACATATCTCTACATTACTAAAGCAATCTTATCCTTCATGAACTTTACGTTTGAGAGTTCGATCAATAAACGGCTTTACAACAGCAGTGTGCATTTTGAAATTGTGCTAGCCAATTCTACTTAAACTGCCATTCTCTAATTGTAATTTGTAAAATGTTGTGGATTTTCAGTCAACTTTCATTTCTTATGGCCGTCTCCTCCCAAACGTGCCCACGGTCACCCTGGAGACATGCATCCAGTCGCAAATTGTTGCAGTTTGTTCTTTGAATTAACTATATATCCACATAATACTCACAGTGGCTCATGTAATTACTTTCCACATACACCTCACCCCCTTTCCAAATCCAGTATTTTTTGTCTTTTGATGCAATGTATAATCAAATTTATACACAGTTAACTAACAACTTTCTCTGTAATGGAAGTATGGCATGGGGATTCCCAATAGTCTGTTTTGACACTTTTACAGGTTCGTTGACCGTCATTGTTCTGAGGTATTGTCTTAGCTGTGATGTGTGTGGGTGTTGTTAATTGTCCTTTTCTCAAGGCTGTTCAGTAAAATGTTGATGAATTTCTTTTTTGTTTGTTTTTTTGTATAATTGACTTTGGTTTATAAACAAACAACTCAATTACAGTAAAAGTCTAGAGCTTGTTGTTTTGGAATTTATAAGATAAACATCATAAACCAACAGATTTGACAAAATGTTCTCTGCCCTAGTTCTAGCTTAATTTCCTTTCTCATGTTTTTCATTCTTTAGTTGGTTTTCATAATAATTAATCTCCTAAAATCGTACTCCAATTACCTCACGTATATTTGAATATACATTTCAATAGGGTGAAATTCTTAAAAAGTTACTAGGCTGCTTTCTTGACCTGATCCACAAGACATTTAGCATTCCATCTCTCTACCATGTATAGTCTCAACTTACTTCGCTAATCGCTTACATGTCTCCCCACAACCTCAGCACTCTTGTTCTACCGTGCCTAGAATGAACTGGTTACCTTTTAACACCGGCCCCTCCGTTCAATGCCCTTCCTTTTTATTCTACCATCCAATTAACCAGTATCCCTTTTGGTAATGTACAACCTTAGCAACAGGTACCAAACGGTCTATTACTTTCCTTCTAATTCTACCACCCAAAATCTCTATACAAGATTGTCTGTGTAGCAGACTTAATGTCTTTGTCGATGCAAATTTACTGTACGCTATCAGTTACCATGGAGACAATACTCCAACACTCACCATCACAGTCTCAGTTTGTATCCATTTCAATCACCAAAAAGTCTAAAATTCTGATTTTTTTTCCCCTTTCTTTTTCTAGTCTTACCATGCAATTACCAATCATTTAATATTAAATAATTTTAGGTAAGAGTTGCTCCACCAGATGTTGGTGATGTTTTTGCATTTGATTAATGAGGTACACAGTCGTTCCGGTCATCATAATTAACACTTCTCCATCCACCTTGACGTTCATGACATAATGACATTTTAATAATGTCCTTCAATGAGTGTGCATTGATGCGGAACTGCTCGGACCCAAACGCTATGAAATCCTCTAAGTGCATTGCTGAATTTGTATCAAGCAATGCATACTTACCTTACAGTTGTCTCCCCATTCATATAATTAAGCTTAGACTTACTGACTTTGTTTTTGCTCTTTGGTTGCCAATTTACAGTTTTTATAGTTTGCAAAACCTATAAGGTACCATGGACTAAATATAATTATTATAGTATTCAAGAAAACCACTTTTAAGAAAAACTAATGTAATTCTTGATTAAACATTCTTTCTGAGACTTACTCTACCGGGACAACTTCTCTCTTGGTTATTTTAATTTACAGTTAAAAGAGCGAATTAAGAGGAAGTATTCAAAATTTTCTACCTTTTTCTTTTCCATTATTTGAAAGAGACTAAACAAATATATTTACTTCGTTCCCCACTTACCTGTCTCCCCACAACCTATGCACCGCATTCTACCGTGTCTAGAATGCCCTGGTAATCTTTTAACACTGTACACCCTCACTGGCCCAAATGGCCTCCCTTCATTTTTCTACCCACAAAGTGTCTCAATGTGTTTTTCGGAGTTAGAAAAATTTTCGCGAAATTCGCCCGGATTACCTTGGATTTATACTCTAGAAGTTTCCTATCAGGACTTCTGCACTTCCAAGGATCTTTTCCAGCCTGATAAGTATCCTTTTCTTGTAGGGAAGGGTGTTTTTGGGGGCTGTTTTTAGTGTACACTCTCGCCCATGCGTTCGTTTTTTCTTACGTAACGTTTTTAGGGTAACAGGTAGTAGCTCTGCGAGACTACTTCGTTCGTTGCCTATACCGCCGTGTTTACGCGGATAGGCATATATTTTCGTATGTACATGTTTCAGCTTTTCTTACTTTAAAAGATAATATGTTTTGCTTGTTTCATGTACCTTCGTTACTTCTTACGCTTTTGTGTGGGTTTTCCCCTTGTAGCGTAATTTGTAGCGTTGCCTATACCGCCTTGTTTATGCGGATAGGCATGTTTTTCCGTATGTACATGTGTTTCAGCTTTTCTTACTTAGCATAAGATGTTTTGCTTTCATGTACTTCGTTAATTTTTACGCCTTCAGTGTGGGTTTTCACTTTTGTAGCGTAGTTGTAGCCACGTTCCGATATCTCCTAACTAGTCGAGATAATCGGCTCGTTTCGTGGTTTTTCATGTTAAGACGGGAGTATCCTTGATTTCATATATTGTTGTATATTTTCATGTTTCCTCCAGTTGTTGCTACGTGCGCTCCCTGAGTCTCATGACTTGGGGTGTACCTTGCTTCCATATGTCGGAAGTGTTCTCCTTGTAACGTATCTTGTAAGCCGCGAACTCCTATCCAATACTAGGCGGTTCGATTACGTTGTTGTTGTTCTTGTTTGAACCTTCATATATTTGTACATATTTTCATGTTCTCCATGGGTTTCGCTACTCGTGCACCTCCTAAGTGTCGGGAGTTTTCACTTGGGGCGTATCTCGTAGCCTTGTTCCTCCCTTCCCGCTCTGTACGCGGATAGAGGGGTTCTCTCCCTTGTATACATGCTTCGTCCTTTTCCTTCATGTATTCTAGTTACGTGTTCGCTTTTAAGTGTGGGAAGTTTTTCACTATTGTAGCGTACCTTGTAAGTCGCGAGCCTCTAGCGGGGCGCGTTGTTTTTGTCACGTAACTTTACTCTCTGTTAGCATACTCCCACCCTACTTCCTCCTTATAGTCGTCCCGTTTGATACGTTAGACTATTTACCGTTAGTCTCTCCTTAACGTGGGTTTCTCAGACATGTCTCGAAGCCACCTTAAATGTGTGATCTGTTCCGAGACCTCTGTCTAGTCTGTTTTGTTTTCACACCAGACAGTGGCAGCACATCGACACCTGGCTAGCAGGCCGGGACAGGTTAGATCTATCACCGAACCCACAGTTCCCCTGGAGGGAATCGGAGGAGAGACAGGAGATGAAGAGGAAGTGAGAGAGTTGGTGGGAGTTGAGATGGAGAGAGGCCAGGAGAGGGCCGGAGAAGAGAGAGAGAGAGAGATGGAGATTTGCCACCCAAGGTGCCGGCGTTGTCCGGATGTACCACCAAGGGCTAGGGCAAGGGCAAGGCTTAAGGCCAACCAAAAGCCCATGTGAGAGAGAGAGAGATGCAGATTTTGCCACCCAAGGTGCCGGCGTTGTCCGGATGTACCACCAAGGGCTAGGGCAAGGGCAAGGCTCAAGGCCAACCAAAAGCCCATGACAAAGACGGCCAGAGCGGACAGTCCGTCCGGGTCGCAGAGAGCGGCACCCGTTGTGGTGCGCGCAAAGAGAATGGCTCCGGAGAGCCAGGGTCCGGCGAGACCTCAGAAGGAGCCCGGAACAGACGTTCCCCTCCGACCCAAGGAAGGCTAGGCTCCAGGCCAATAAAAAGCCCATTAGAAGTTCCGACCGGAACGGACGGAATGTCCGGGTCGAGGAGAGTGGTACCCGGCGTGGTACGCACACAGAGATAGGCTCCGGGAGCCCGAGTCCGGCGAGAGAGGCCGGAGGAGAGAGAGAGAGAGGAGAAAGAGATATTGCCCCCCAAGGTCCCGGCACCGTCCGGATTCTATGACCAAGGGGGAAGGCAAGGGCAAGGCTCAAGGCCAATAAATAGCCCATTTGAAATTCCGACCGGAATGGACAGAATGTCCGGGTCGAGAGGAGTGGTACCCGGCTAGGTACGCACACAGAGATGGGCTCCGGGGGCCCGGGTCCGACGAGACCACGGGTCCAGCGAGACCTCACAGGGAGTGCGGAACCGAGGTTCCACTCCGGATCTCAGGAGTCGGTCCCGGAGCCGGGAACCGATGAGATCAACAACTGCTGGGCCCCCAGAACGGGGTAGTAAGGGCAAACGCCCAATCCGAAAGGAAAGCCGGCTGGAACGAGGTTCCCACGGCAAACGGAGATATACTTATCCCCAGCCTCAAAGTTAATCCCGCCTCCAAGAGGGGGAAGAGTCTCTTTCATCAGGGGAGTGTTGCCCCCCGGAACTAGCAGCTTGAGCTGCGACGACAGGTTCGAATCAATTGCGGAAAGACACTGCAATCGCTACACCATTTATCATTACACATCCCGAATGTGTGTTTAATGAGTACCAGCAGAAACCAGGACATGACATAGATTTCCTGTGCATTCATGGGTCATATTCTCCTCGCTAATTATATTTCTCTCTCGTTATAATTCATCGCCATATGTCTAGGTTTGAAACCTTGCTTATGTTTTGTTGTTTAAAACGCTTGTGGAACCCCCTCCAGAGCATGTTAAAAGGCGCAAACTGAAGCGATTCTAGTACAGTCTCTTTACTTAGTACCTTGGCAACCTGCCAAGAAGAGAACGTTTTCGAAGCTTGGCAAAGTGCCAGGAAAACGAAGCCTTCCAAGAGTCTTGGCAAACTGCCAAGACAATATTCCCGCGCTGTATATTTGTTATGAGAGGAGGGGGGCCAAGCAGTCACCTGGATTGACACGTGTAAGCTCAACGTTTGCTGCAACGAGCTGTCGACTACGTGAGCGATCCCATGGAATAAACCTCGCTCTCTATTTTTTGGGTGAATTTCCAAGACAAACGCGTTAGTAAGTTGGAAAAGGGGTAGGATAAAACCCCAACAAAGGTACAAGCGCTAACGCGCTCCGAGCATACAGTATGCGCTTCGTGAATAATGTTCGCTGTTCCGACATTTTAAGCACAGTTGCATTTCGTAGCACCTGATAGCCTAGTCGTGGCTATGCGCTAGGTGGTTTCAATAGGAAGTTGGATACTTCTACTGTACTACACTACGAAATTGACACGTCTCGACATGGAGAGATTTGAGGAGTAACGGGTACGTTATCATAACATTTATTACGTGTTTATTACGTTAAATGTGGTGTGGTAAAAACGTCGACATAACGTTTCTATGAGATATTAATGTTATATTAATGTTATATTAATGTCTTAACGTAAATCGTTTTGAAATATGAGCCTGAAAACGTTTTCGGTGACATACCTCTTACACCACTAATAACGTTATCATAACAAAACACTACATGCTTAGTAACGCTTTTGTGTTTGCTGAGTAACTCCCCGGGCTCCGTTAAGCAGCCAGGGATTTATGAGGTGGATTTTCTACAAACCCACCCTCTCACCATCTTCACAGCCCCTGTTGGGAGTTTGTTTCTGATGAGTAGGTCTATAGCTCAGTTAGCTCAGGGTTAAAGCCTTTCAGTCATAAGGTCCCCGGTTCAGGCCATCCCAAGATTAATGTATGTTGTCCAGCTACAGAGTTGTTGACTTTTCATAATCATGGACGTTAAATTTGTATGTAAGAGACTGACTTCAGTCAGCTTGCAGCTTGGTTAAGCCAGTGAGGCTTCTTCTCATGTTCCTACTTGCAGGATGATCCTAAATACGTTCTTAAATACATACATATAATTGTAGGAGTCACATAAACAGTAGCATTGTAGCTTTGTTTAAGATTCTGATGAAGCAAACTATCCATTCAGTACTCAGTCTCATTTTTTGTAGCAGGGTAGCATTGTTTAAGATTCTGTACTCACTCAGCAGAGTGAGATTCTGTACCTTCAGTACTCATTTTTAGAGAGTACTGTGGTCAAGTGGTGAAGGCAGTGGACTGGTGATCTAAGGCTTGCAGGTTTGAGTCCTGGCCGGATCATTCAGTTGTTTCCTTGGGCAAGGCACTTTTTCGTCAGTGCAGCTTCCCATCCAGAAGATACTTGTCTCTATGCTTGACAGGTTTTCGTTGACCGGGGTAATATTGTTAGGCGCCTCAGGCATCATTATCTTTCAATAGGTCTACGCCTTTTCTTTCCCCAATATTATGATTAATATTTTTTAGCATGGAAAGAACCTCCATTAAACCTCCCTACAGGGTACAGCTTAGCATCATCAGGACATTCCTTTTCTTCAGAGTTTTCTGATTGCAACGGGTTGATAACTGAAGGAGTCATCAACGGTACTGTGGTACTGAATCAGTACTGCGAGTGCGGCTGTCCTGCAAGCGCTAACAAGGTCACCATGCAGGCCGCTGTCCCTGACTTCTTTAGCAGCAGATACACAGGGTTGGGCTCTCTGGAGCCCTCCGGCGCCCAGGTACGGGGCTTTTGACTACCATCCTCTCAGACAACACGACGGTGGTAACATACTGTAGCTACGTCAACAGACATGGTGGCACCAGGTCAGAGCGATATTGCCGTCTGGCAAGGGAGACCCTCACCACAGCTACAGAATCTTGCATGGCCCTACAAGTCTCTCAGATAGCCAGAAAGGAGAATGTGATGGCCGATGCTCTGCCCAGGGGACAGCTCCACCCTGACGAGTGGACCCTTTCGCAACGAACATGAAGTAGGTTTTTCCACATGTTCAGCAGACCTCTGATAGACCTGATTGCGACACAGGGCAACAATGGGCTGCTCATCTTTGTTCAGGCGGCCCACCCGCAGGCCTTCCACATAACGCCAGGTACCTGTCGCGAAACGGACCGGAAGCTTACATCTTCCCCCTCTTGGCATGGTCAGCCATCATAGTGGCCCCGCTGACCCCGGTTCGGGCAAAAGTTATCCAGCTCCTAGCGGACGAGCCAGCGATCCTGCCGGACAAACCACAGTCGGTTGTCCCATAGACGGGGCGCTGGCTCACCCGGACAGCAAAGGCCTACAATTAGGTGCCTGGAAATTGTCTGGTGTTTCCTTAGACAGAAAGGACTTTGGCCGCCGGAGTGAGAACAACCTTGGTACTTACGTTTTCTGCCTACGGAGATTCGGAGTATGCCGAACGAGACAGACTCTGCCTACCATGGCCTTTCTAACCTTGATCGCCGACTCCTTACCCACACTGTTCCAAGAAGGGAGGCAGGGTTTAGACGATCAAAAACTTTCGTTCGGCTGTTGCCGCCTTCCATCAGGGGCCTCCCCTACGGCTCCACGCCAGGCAGCAACGGCTTGCCTTGACTAAGGTGCCTTCAGTCCTACGGTTTGTGGGGTGCTGATAGTTCTCGACCCCTCCTTCTTCGCTAGAACCAGGTTTGGGCTCTCCTACCGGGAGACATCATCATCCCAGAGATCAAGACCTTCTCTTTGATCCCCGAGGACAGACTACAGTATGGTTTCCCATTAGGGCACTGAAGTGGTACCTCAACAGAACACAAGATCTCTTGGGTACTTCGACATCTCTGTTCTTCCTCCTTCGAGTGCCCCACTCAGCAGCCTGGGAGGATACCTTGTCCCGCTGTTTGGTGGAAGCCGTCCGCCCTCTGGCTACAGGTCCAGGCAGATCCATGGCTCACAACAGCAGGGGTTTCACTGCTTCTACAGCCCTGTTCGCAGGTTTTCCAATAATGGACATCAGCAAGACGACGGCGTGGAAGACTCCAATCGCTTCGTCGCCTGCTACTTATCGGACATATCACAGGCCGATTTGGCTTTGGTCGCTCGATGATACGAGCTCCGGGGGTCCCACCCCTCGGGCCTCCCACCATCGGACAGTGCCACTCGGTGCATAGGTTGTGGGGAGACAGGTAAGTGGGGAACGAAGTAAATATTATAAAACTTACTGGTTTATATATTTACGAGTGACCCACTTACCTGTCTCCATTTCCCGCCACCCTCCCCCGAGGGAGGTGGGACGCAGCCGGACGGGGGAGTGGTCGTTCGACCCGACTCATGACTCCTCGCGTTTCGTCGATAGACATCGCCACTCCCTGGGTTGCCTGCGACTACTTGTCTATCGGTGGGCGTTGTTTCCTTAGTTTGGTTTACCAGGTTACTCTTTACCATCTAAGGTAGTATGGGCCTCGTCCCCTTGTTCAATTAGGCCTCTGTAAGTGTAGGGGGGGGCACGCCTACGGGGTGACGGAGGGCGGACCCCCACCCCGACTGTTCAGGGTGGGCTCCACCCTCCGCCTGGAGGCGTCAGCAGTCTTTGTTAGCGTTAGATTTTTCCTTCTCGGCGAGCTCGGCGGGTGGCAGGGTTTACCCGCCACCCTCCCCGAGGTCGCGTCAGGGGCCACTTTGTGGGAAAGTGGTCTCAAAATGAAGGAAGGCCATTTGGGCCAGTGAGGGTGTACAGTGTTAAAAGATTACCAGGGCATTCTAGACACGGTAGAATGCGGTGCATAGGTTGTGGGGAGACAGGTAAGTGGGTCACTCGTAAATATATAAACCAGTAAGTTTTATAATAATATCAGTGTTATTGGTTGGATCCTGATATCAAAATAGTAACACAATTCAGGCAAGATCGATGCAGAAGGCAAGTTTGAATGCTTGTCACTATACTGTTCCCAAATACTCCAACAAGTCAAATCGTGGTCACCCATGTGAAAACTTCAACCGTCATTCTACATTCATTCGAAGGCATTCTCAATCAGACATTTTATTGTGCATCTGAACACTTTTTGATGTCAGGGAATAATTCGGAACATTGAAACCTCCCAATATTAGAACTTTTCACCATGATGTAAAATTTGCAGGCAGAACTGCATGTTTTACATGTGTGCATATGTTCATGCAATAGTGGAGGTATAGGGTATTGATTTTGTCATTTGATTTTTGAGATCTGTTCGCAAAAACGTTCATATTTTATTTTTAAAAATGTCGTACTTACTGCTGAAATTATTCTTTGAAACTTCAATTCTAGGCTTGTATGGAAATATAGTGTGCATGTGTTGACACCAAATGAGAGCATTTTCAAATTACAAAAGTTAGAGCAAATTATAGGTTGAAATTCTTATCAAAGTTTTTGCCTTCAGCCTTGTTGCTCGATAAAGTTGTAGTTGCTTGATGAAGTTGTTATATTCTATCTAATTCTAGGAAGGAAAACAGGTGGGTGGCTTAAACAGAAGGACAATATTTAATTGCTTGTCGGTGACTTGTAATGATCTTTGTATATAACAAATTTTGCTGCATTTTGGAAATGTCAATTTTTTAATTATCACCTGTCTGCATCAAGTTATCACCATATTTCTCTCGATTAAAGACTTAAATGAAATTGAATCTCAAATTGTTGAGAAAGCTCTTCCCAATAAAAACGAAATGAAATTTTGCATTGAAAGGCAATAGCGTAGGTAGTGAAATTTGCTGTAGAGGACATAAATTCTCACATTTAATGTATAGTTCTGACAATTATTTCCTATGTTGCATGAAAATTATTTATTATTTCAAAGAAAACAGACACATACTTTTGTTTACCACCTCTGCTGATTAATTATTGTACAACAGCCAGAGAAACTCTAGAAGGAAATGAGGCTAACTATTACTGGAGGGAAACCTTACCGCAAAAAGCAAATTTTCTCCATTTTGTGATCCATTCATCCAACGTCTTTTAGAGGCTCTTCCAGAAATTTGTACAGTTATTGAAGAGTGCCAGTTTGAAGAGAGCCATAACTTTTGTTGGAGAGCCTTGGTTTTAGGAGCTGTAGCACATACTTGTGAAGTGTGGTTTTACTGTGAATGTGTTTGTAAAAGTTTCTGGTATTCAAAATTGTGCTGGTAATTAGTGGTGATGATAGGTAGTCAGTGATGATAATAGGTAGTAGATGATGATAAAAAAGGGAGTAAGTGATAATAATAGGTAGTAAATTGATAGTAATAGGTATCATAAGTGAGAATAATAGGTATGATAAGTGATGCTAGGGAAAAGTGATAATATTATACTGAATACGTGATGATGATAAGGAATAAGTGAAGATAATAGGGAGTAAGTGACAGATAATCATAATAATAATAGGTTATAAGTGATAATAATAGGTAATAAGTGATAGTAATAGGAAATACGTCCTAACCTCATTAATATTTGAAGTGAAATTGACAGCATGTAGAAGTGATTTTTGCAGTATTTAAGGTGCAAACAATACTTGACATTGTACACTGCCAGGTAAATTCTTATCGTAGAACACATCAAGTAGAGAAGATGAGATGTTGTGCATATTTTATCCAAGTGAAAGAAATTTTAACATTGTTTGGCAACTCAATATGATAACCTGTCTCCACTTCATGCACTTCTTATCTGTCTCAAGTACAACAATTTAAAACATTTAGTACTGTGCCCCCTGCACTGACCCCATTTTCCTTGTCACCAATGTCTGAATTCCTCGTCCACTTTCCATTAGTTCCTTCCGAATCTATCCATTTATGTAGCTATTGCTTACCTGTCTCCTCACAACCTTTGCCCTCAAACTCTACAGTGCCTCAAGTGAATTGGTTATCTTTTTAGTTCTGTTCTTCCCATTGAAGTGCTGAAAAGGTTACCAATTCATCCGTGGCAAGGTGTGATGGTAGTGGGGAGACAGGTAAGCTCGTCGATCATATCACTTAAAGGAAGTATCCAAACCTGGTATTAAAATTGTGGAATTCTGAACATGAACACCTCTTCATATCTGAGGACATTTACATCTACCTGTAATCAAGGTGGTTTTTAAACTCCGGAGACATCACTGGTGTTTGTGATTCCAGTATGTACAGTCTGCTCCTATTACGTGAAAGTTTTCTTCTTTTCTTTGCAGCGTTTCCGGTGGGGAGCTGTTTGACAGAATAGTGGATAAAGGAAGTTACACAGAAAAAGATGCCAGTGACCTCATCAGACAAGTCTTAGAAGCTACAGCATACGTTCATGATAAAGGCATCGTACATAGGGATCTGAAGGTGAGTCGAAACCCACCTTGGAGATTTACTTCAATATTTGCTGGTTTTAAAAACCTAGGCTGAACTTTAGTTGACATTGACCCTTCCTCATCCTTATATTTATTTACTTATATTTTGGGGCTGTTTTGAACATTGTTTATCTTAAAATACCACTATTTGGGTAACCAAAATTACCAGACATCTTATCATATTTTTAATGTGTGGGGCTATTGTGTGGGGCTATGTGTGGGGGCTATTCTGCTTGGTCAGATTAAAATATACCCAGTTAAACAAGGGAATAATTTCATCTGGTATTGCATAGCAACATAGCCTGCAAAATTGTGAAAGTGGACCTTTTGTTCAATTTAGGACCAGTTGTTTTGCTAACGACTGCATATTCAAGTCATGGTTGCCTTGTGACAGATCTCTGACGCAGCTGGCAAAGTTTGAAAGGGAGTGTTCACCATCTGTTTCTTACAGATAGGACAGCCCAGATGTATATCTGTTTTAGACTTCTGATAGAGGATCATATTCTAATATTTTGATGATCCCAATTTTAGAAAATTTGTTGCAAATCTTGAAAAAAAAACAACCCAGAAGTTTGTTCAATGTCCTCTTATGACATTACACCTGCTTGTTTCAAATTCACTTTTGCTACAACATCATTTTGAATTTCAAAGTGCAGAAGCTACCAACTTTCATGTATTTCTTTAAATATAAACTGGATTTTCTGTTATTTCAAAAGTTCCATGTGTACTTCTCTGTATTAATGACATGGACATGAACCATATCTATCTTGGGGGAAATTGACTGAAAAAAAAGGAAAAAAATATGATTGTGGTCTAGTTGTAAAAATGTGCATTTGCAAAATATTTAAATATTGTTCTTTTTCTTGTTTTCTCTCCTCAGCCTGAAAATTTGCTGTTTTATTGTAAAGATGAAAACTCCAAGATAATGATCAGTGATTTTGGTCTTTCAAAAATGGAAGGTTCTGGGGACATGTCAACTGCCTGTGGAACACCAGGGTATGTGGCACCGGAGGTCTTAGCACAGAAGCCTTACGGCAAGGCAGTAGATGTCTGGTCACTTGGGGTTATTTCTTACATCTTGTAAGTAGATATATATCTATCTTTTATATGGATTTAAACAGAAGTATAAGCCAATGGGTCAGCATTAATTTATCTGATAGAAATCTTTGTACCGCTACAACTCTGTTAAGCATCTACTTAGGAATATCCCGCTCTGTTTGGGAGATATCAGACGTCAAAAGTTCCAAAGTGTTTCAAGTAAGACAGTTTAGATCTCCCTTGAAGCCCAAATGACCTACCTTACTTCTGTGCTGGAAGAAAAGTAATCAACCCAATTCCCATCATCTTTAGCTTACGATAAAGAGTTTTGTACAAAGGCTTTTTCGCAGTACTTAGATAAGTAGTTTGGTAACAGATTTCTTCCCACTTTGAATAAAGAAAAAGATTATACCAGCATTATAAGCTCATAACTGAGCAGGCGCGTAGCCAGGAATTTGCCAAGGGAGGGGTGAAACTGTCGATTCGGAATTGCAAACTATCTAGGCGTAGCGACACCATGGTTGGCGCAAAGCGTACAAGAAAATTTTGGCTGAAAATGCCTCCCAGATCGCTGGAAATGGCACTTCCCAGGCCTTGTAAGTTGCATCTTAGCATTTTCTCTTTTGAAAATACTAGCGATATCATAAAAACATTAAAAAAAATTTTTTTTTTTAAATGCTAAAGGGGGGGCGGCTGCCCCCTTCGCCCCCCCTCCTTGGCTACGCGCCTGTAACTGAGCAAGACCTGAACCCCCCAGACTAGATGCTCAGAGTGCATTTAAGTTAGCTTGAAAAATAAATTCTACAGACTTAATCTTAAACAATTAATCTTAAACAATAAATTAATCAATCTCAGGCAGGCCCAAAACGGAAGATAACATTTTCCGGTAGTAGGACATTTCCAGATGTTCACCACCCACTTTTTGGAACACGTACCATACTTTCCAGACCAAGAGGTTCAGTCGTCAGGATACCAGAGTTCCATTGCGAACATAAACTGCTAGTTGAAAACCTTATCTGAGTATCGTTTTCCTAACTCAAGATGCCTGTTGTTTGGAAGTAACCTAGCTACTATCATCAGAGAATTCCCATGGTACTGCCTGGAAATTGAATGTTATGTGTGAATGGTCTTTTATTTCATCGTGGCAGTTAATTGCACTCCCAAAGCTTCAGTTTATAACCCTACTGCATATTTCATCGTTTGAAATGCGGTACATCACGAATATTTGTCGAAACGTCAATGAACTCTCAGCTCAAACTGCTCCATACGTTATCATGTGGTATATGCTGTGTTTTGCCCGTAAAAAACCATTAAAAATATGCAAGATTGCACTACAAATGTAGCTGTGCAAACACAGGTGCTATGATATAACTGGATCTATAGTCAGGTTGGCTGGCAGCTGCTTGGTACACTTCTATAACAACGATTTGGAATAATTTCTTCTCATTCTTTCACTGTTTATTTCATATATGGTACACGTTCCATAAATCAGTGATTAATTTCCCGCAGCTGTCTCAAACTAAACTATGTGTCTATATAAAACTGCAAGACCCACCTCGTTCGTTCGATGGGGCTTCAACTTAAATGCCAGCCCAAATTTAATAACCCACTCCCCAGCAATAAAAAAATGTCCAGGTGAATTAAGCTTATTTGAAGTGTATGCTACGTCGAAATTGCAAATTCATATCTTCATGATTAAATGCAACTATTGTTTGTTACATAAGCCCTTCAGAACATTTGAGGAAATTTACTGTGCCATTGGATATTGGGAATCAATTACAGTGCCTCAAATCCTGCCTAATCTAAGACAATAAAACAACAAAAATGCAAAGACCAAGCCAAAAAACACAAACAAAAAACAAATGGACATATTATTCAATTATAATATACTGCCATCGTGTTTCTTTCTTTTTCACAAGAATTGTATTATATCACTTGTATATCGGGGAGAAAATCTCAAATCACTCTCCCCTCTGAACTCACTCTCCCTTCTAAAATCATTCTCCGTCACGTGGTCTTTCACAGACCTTAAGTGCTCACAATCAGACCTTTGCTGAGATAATCATGTACATATTTAGCACACAAGGATCTATCCTAACACATAAAGTCAATTTAGGAATATATGTAACGACTCTGAAACCACCACCTGCACTTTCTACCTCTCTGGCTTAATTGTATGAAGAATGTAATGAATCTTTTCATTGTTGATGGATTATGCAGAACCAATCATTTGTAAAACTTGACTCTCTAGCCTACATCATTGTTTGGTGACAAAATTATGTTTTAATGGTTTTGTTTGTGTCTTGTTTGAAACCTTGCACCTGGTACATGCTTGTAGTAACCTCTAAGTCATATATCATCATCTGAGGACACAGTCCTGCAAATGCAAAAGTAATTGCATGTGTTGCATGATGCGTGAGATCAGTTCTGCTGATCAGGCACGTACAGTTAGCACTGTCATTCTCTGATCAGGGGGCTGCCTGCACTTCAAGGTATCGTCGTGTTGAATTCAATTAATACCATGTGGATGGTACTGGTCACTGAATCAGTTTTTAAATGTAATCAGTATTGCCCCAAAGTATGCTTAAAAAACTTGAAACAAAAGTCACCCATGCTAAAATTGAAAAGCTTTTATGAACTAGCTATCCTCAAATGGTTTGAGATAATTTTGAATGTTACTGTATAACCTCTCCAGAGGTACTTTTGAAAACTTTTAGCAATTTTTAAAATTTTGAGGCCAATTAATATGATGAACTTTAAATGGAATGAAATGGACCTGACCCTATACTAACCTGGAAATTCAGCCCCCTTCTCGTGAAATAATAAACTTAACAAAGCCAATCACAGATTTCTCAATCAAAGTTGCAGATTATCAGGCTTATGAAGATACAGACTAAGTATTTGTCACCAAATCAGTCTGGTTAGCAACCAACTAAAACAAGGCTTTTATTCTCAATTTAAAGTTAGAAAAAAGTACCCATTATTACTGTGCTTGTGATCAGGCAAAGAACATGCACCTACCATGTGAAAGTTAATGAGTGAGAGATTCCTGAATTTGATTTGATTCTCAACATTCATTGCCTAGAATCTCTTTCATATTAATATGAGTCACATACAAAAAGTAAATGAAATAAAGAATTACAAGGAATTTTGATATAGCTTACCTCATTATTTGAAATAACACTTGATTAGTCAAGTTTTTTACGGAAGAGCATAATGGTGTGGGATTTTAGTATATAAAAATAGATTTAAGAAAAATATATATTCACCAACTAAAAAAATACTTAAACTTATTCCTGCCAGACATGAGAAATTTTCCATCCTGTGTTTTGTTTATTGTAACCATTTTAGAATGGACGTTCAGTGCACGTGTAGTTGCTGCGTGTATTGTGTACAGAATTTGAAAGATTTTTGTACTTCACTTGTGGTTGCTGTTTAATGAAGTTCGTATTAATTGTCACTACCTCGATGGGTAATTACTGATTTTTCAGATCGCGGATGCCTGTTTCATTTAGACAATGGTTTAAAAATATTCCGATAACATTTATCAGTCCGGTGTGTTATAAATGAATATCGTCGCAAACAGTCCAGTAATTCGATCTCTGATATCTACAAATTTGATCAACAGAATGTCTACGAAACATCAGTTTAAATCGAACACAAATTTGTTGAATGCTAAGTGAACCCGACCAGTTTACAAAACCAATCAAGAATCGTTACGTGTTGAGATATCTGAACTTGCAGAAATGTAGGTCATTCAGTGACGTTGTTGCTTCGGTCTGTCAGTCGTTTCGGTCGGTAGTATATCAAAGAGATGACCGTAACTTGTGGCGTTATGATCGTGAATAATATTAGTTAATAAAGCTCTGTAATCAAGAAGCGAGACTCAAGCGGTGTTGTGGAGTGTTTCTAGTAGATATTTGAAAAGTTATGTGTCAGGGTTTTGTTGACAACAACTTGGTGGTAATTTTAAGCATGTAAAGAGAGTTAGAATACTTTGCTATCCAAGAATCAAATTTGAATATGCGGACTTTTAAGATCACATTTTTTAAAATAATTTTATATATACTTTACTCTTTGAAATGACACTTCACTGTTCAAGCTAATTACCTAGATTGTTATTTAATGATCTTAGTTTGAGATTATTGCTCTAATATTGATTTAAAAATATATTAATGCAATGTAAAAAGCAACATTTTGCTTAGTCATTAATTCAGTAATATTTATCAAACCTACCAGGAATGACTCAAAGATGGTAGTTGATGACACTAAGACATTTCAACCGTTTCCTCACACCAATGGAGGATTAAGTCAGCTATTTATTACTGAATTCAGTGTTTAACATTGATACAAAATATTTTGTACACCAGACACTTCCATGTAAATCATATGCATAAAGCAAACTTGGAAAAAAATTGGGGGGAAAAAAAAAATCGAAAATCGGAAAAATCGCAAAGATCAATAGTTACCATCAAGTGTATTTAATCCTTTTCTTCAGTGATAGGCTGTGATAATATCAGATATTATGTTGTAGTAACAGACTATATGTCATGAAAGTCTGAAAAGAAGACAGGAAACAGTGGTGGATCCAGAAATTTAAAAAAGTAGGAGGATCTTTGATGTTGACTACCATGATGTAAGATGTTTTGGGTTCCTTTTCCCAGAAAATTTAAGACATGCACATTCTGAGGCCTTTAAGCTGTAAGTTAGGTCCATATTAAGGTATGTCTCCATGCAAAGTTGTGCTAATTACTACTCTAAATTGTTTTCATGGGGTTGAATGAAGTTGGGGGGTAAGGGGCAGGTGAACAGCCCACCACCCTCCCTGGATCCACACCTGCAAAAGAGCTCAATTCGAAAATTCAGCATGGTCATGATTTGTTCACTGTTCACAGTTCACAAATTGTCAAACTCAGTTAAGATTATAAGCATGACCTACAGTATAGTTAGGTCATGAAAGGAAACAAATCATTGTTGTAACTATAGCAACAGTAGTGGACAACCAGCATATAGTCTGCACAGTTAAAGGTCATCAGTATTGTCCCCAAAGTTTGAGCATGCTGAAGTTGTTATAAAATTTCAAGTAGTAAAATATTCTGTGTCTCTTACTGTACCTTCTGATTTAATGTCAGACATTGCGGTGTGTTAATTCTTATAGATTAAGACATGTTTTAGTGATTCAGAGATCTGCTTTTGAAGATGTACATGCATACTAAAATATTTGATGAAGTTTGAATATGACTGACCTAGTGTAAATTCAACTTGTAGCATATTTTTGGAGTGGTACTTATTATGTTTAATGCTGTAATAGGTGTATAGGCTATACAGCTAGAAGTTGTTGCCATGGGGAAAATTTGTTGAGTGTCATTGGTAAATATTGAAGGCCTGGGCATTGTATTACTATAGGACAGGTGTATCTGCAGATGCTGAGTACATAATGGGGTTCCATCTACACAGAAACAGCAGTAATTTGTTCAGATGCATATATATACGCATAGCTGAAATCTTCAGGATGCACAGAAGTGTTAAGAATGCTTTCTGTTTGGTCAACATAAATAACTGCCTTGATTATTTAATTGCAAAGAGCAATGTTCGGAATGCTGGACGGCCTTAAAGATCTTTTAGCTGGAAGGACTTGGTGTTAATGTGTTTTTGATTCGGTTAAAGGGACACTTGCAGTGTGTTAATATGAAACAAAGGCCTGAAATAATGCACAAATGAAAAGAATGGAGAATGCAGTTGAAGATGAAAAAGTAATTATCATGTTGAGACTCTGTACAGAAAGCCCACAAGGTCTTTATTCACAGAATATATTCAAATTTTATGTTGTTGATATGGTTCATCTAGAAGTGACATGTTTGTGTGCTTCATTGCAGGCAAAAAAGTGTTACTAACCACATAAATTTTATGTTAGTGTTATCTTGCAATGAAAGCTCTGTCTGTGTATTTTTGCAGTCTGCAAAAAAAAACAAAAAAAAATGTAAATTGAATTGGCAAATGGTTTCGTTATTTCATGTGCCAAAAAGGGAGAATTAGCTGACATGAATTCTATTCAGCTGGCAAAATTCTCTACTTTTTTGGTGATGAGGTTGAAATTAAGATATCTTTAAGATGTTGTTTGGAAGTCTGTTGACTAATTTTTGACTGGCTTCTGTGTTCTGACTGTCTGCTGACTAATTTATGACTTTCTGCTGCCTGATTTCTGACTCAGGCTTTTTACTGTCTGCTGACTTATTTCAGATTGTTTGCTGACGTATTTATGACTGTCTTGCTGACTTATTTCTGACTGTCTTTTGACTGTCTGCTGACTGATTTAAGACGGTTTGCTGACTGATTTAAGACTGTTTGCTGACTTATTTCAGATTGTCTGCTGACTTATTTTTGACTGTCTGCTGACTGATTTCTGACACATTTGATCGTCTGCTGACTTATTTCTGACTGTCTTTTGACTGTCTGCTGACTGATTTCTTACTCTTTTTGTTTTCTGACTGTCCACTGACTCTACTGACTCTTTTGTTGATTGACTGCCTGCTGACTGATTTCTGATTGCCTTACATATTCTGATGTCTTTTTTTTTCTGACGATTTGCTGACGGTCTGACTCTTGTTTTCTGAAAGTCTTCCAACTGATTTCTGTCAGTCCTCTGACTGTCTACTGACTGATGTCTGACACGCTTTAGTTTTCTGCCAGTCTGCTGATTGATACCTGACTCATTCAGTGTTCTGACAGTCTTCAGTGAAGGACATCTTGTCTGTCATAATAACACAAGTGCTATAGACAACAGTAACCTTTCAAGCACTGACCCCTGGAAGGATCTGAGAGGTCATGGAGATTAACTCTCATGGGGATTATCCTGCCCAGTACTGAAATTATGAATTATGTAAATGTTTGTACAATGTGGCTAACCACAAATCTACTGGAGATGTGTGTGTAATATAGAAAGTACAAGGTGTGAACCATGTACGTTCATCTACTTTATGGTGCAACACGGTGAAAGAAATCACAATTTTATTTGAAATTTTATAGTAGAAGAAGTTTGTAGGCTTCATGGAATAATTGATTGGGTATTGCATATGACAAATTGATATCCCAAATGAGCAAAATGCTATCTATGCAAGTTTAAAGGTACACAAAGCAGTATTAGTAGGTGCATGATTACTCTACCACACTGGTTTAGAAGAGACACGGTTCAGAGCAGCCTTAAAAATCTTGACCACTTATCTATTTCCTGGGCTTATTATGCTTGAATTTAAATAAATTTATGATTTGCATCATCCTTTTAGTACCTTTTTTTTGTTTGGTATCGTTAACATTCTTTGATTTTGTGTTTAATATTTTAAGTCACACATCAATGCATAAGCAGGGTGCAAAGCTAGCCATGAAATTAAGCTTGCCTTAGAAATAGACCTGTCATTTCAACCTCCCAAATAATACAATATTTGCTGTCTATCCATATTAGAATATATCAGTCCTTAAATATTTTTGCTCGGATATTTTTTTGTTTCTTCCCTTCTCTTTTTTTATTTAAAAGCAATTTGTCCAAACTCCCATCTCAAATGTTGATCAATATGTGATGAGGCAAAAGAGACAATTTAAATCTCCGTTGGTCTTTGATTTCAAATCTTACCACTTCAACAGATTATGTGGATATCCTCCTTTCTACGATGAAAACGACTCCAAACTCTTTGAGCAGATCTTGAATGCCGACTACGAGTTTGATTCTCCATTCTGGGATGAAATTTCGGATTCAGGTGAGTTTTACGGTCAACTTGATACTCACTTGCATGTGAAATTCGTTAAGGTGCGTCAAAGATGGACTGGGAGACATCAACTTTAGCAGATGTTGAAAACCTTTCATCTGTACAATCTCATGCTAATCCCTAACTCTACTGTTTCAAGTGCTGTCAACTTGGGGATATGAAATGGTTTATTTTAATTGTCAAATAAAAAAAAATAAAAAATTGGAAGCTTATTTCTGAGCTCTTGTAAAAGGACGAGGAGAATGCAAACAGAAAATAAGATATTCTTGAACCTTGGCTGTTAGATTTCGTAACACTGTTTCTTTAATATTTTGATTCGGTGGTTGTCGTGACAATTTTTCATCATTGCCCACTCTATCGAATCATGGTCAGCTTTGCTTTCTTCATTACCTGTCCCCTCACAACTTTAGCACTCTCACTGTGCTTAGCCAGATCAATCTGGTAACAATTTTAGCACTCAGCAAATCCTTGCAGACCGGTCTGATCCAGGCATCCAGCCCAGTGACATAACTAGTCAAGTTCCGTGCCCATTCCAGACATTGCAGAATAGTTCCGATTAAATCTCACACCTTACTGCTAGTTTCAGTTTTTTCTCACTTAAAACAATTTGAATACAAGAGCGAGGAACCAAAGAAACGGAAGAAGTAAATTGTTTTGCAAACACTCCCACTACCTGCATCGTTCCACCTATTCCACCCATCCACCGTTCCATCCATCGTTCCACCATTGTTCCACCTACATCCTTCCACCATCCCCTAGCTGCTGCGATGGTGCTATAACTAACTAGTTGAGATCTCATTTTGCTTGTAGCTTAAATTAAACTTGCCAAAACATGGGCTGCCAGATATTCAACATGTATTGCTTGAGAACCACCATCAGAGCTTTAAGATGAAAAACACTTGGAATAATTTTTTTTTTTAATTAACTGAAGTAGCGATACTCTTAAAAGTTTTGAGGTCACAGAAGAGTGCTCGAGTACTAGGTGCTAATCAAAATGTGGAGTAAGTCCCATCACCATTTTCTGAAGTACAGTTAGTAAGTGTTCTCACAAATAATAAAATATAGCAATATTAAGAAAGTTATGAATAATTGAGTCAAAATGTATTAAGAATTGTTGTTAATGATGATGTATGAAGAACACACAAGAAAATACCAGCTGCAGAAATATTTGAACACATATTTATGCGTGATAAATGAGAATAAATCCGCAATCTGGGGCTCATCTGTAGATATAATTATTTTCCAATAATAAAAGGCTGAAGTACTTTAAACACATGTGTGGGTAAGCTGTAATTGAGATTTTCATCTTAATTGTTATTGTGTGGATGTAGTCAGATGGGAATATACTGTACCAGATGGATATATATAGTTTTACTATTATTTATAAAATGACAACTCCTTTTTTCTGGAATAATTAGTTTTTATTTCATTGTGCAATACTGGTGAAGAGTACGGCTTAGTGCCATCTGTAGGGGGGAGGGTGGGGGGGGGGGAGTTGGAGGGAACCTCTAACATCTCCAAACAAAGAAATAAGGTGATTGTGTTTCACAAAATTGCATTGTGAGCATTAACTCGAAAGTAGGGGAGGTACTAGAATTATTCAGTACAGAATACCACAAGTAGTTTTAGTGGGAATAAATGTTAATTTAAAACCTAGATCAGCTTTCCACATTTTGTGGTCAAGTTTCTACAAAATGTCACCAATTTAAATGATTATTAGTCGAAAATAAGAAACTTAAGGCCAAGTATTACTACGGTACTAGATTTTGGTCTTTTTAACCCAAAGAACACTCATTTTGCAAGAAATTAATGAATGTGTTCAATTTTAAACAATTTATTGCCAAGGTGTTTTTGTACTGTTTATTTTTTTTTTAAATAATTTTTTCTTCAGGCCTGACTTACCTGTTCCCACTCTACTTACGTACTTTCCTTATCTATCAAACCTACCAGCTGGAAAATATTCTTTAATTTGGCCTAATTACTATTAAATGTTCACTTGATGACAAATTCTAATGTGATGTATTTAGTTCACTTGAGCTTGACTAAGTCAAGTTTCATATAAAATATAAACACAGAAGTTCAATTTTTTTGAAAATTTCCAATTCCCTGTTATTCCCAGTTTTGTGATTAATGCTCTTTGTGTAAAGAATATCTAGGCTGCAATTTTTTTCTTTTTTCCCTTCATGATCAGGTGGAATTCTTTAAAATTAATTTACTCCCTTGAGTATACATTCAAGCTGATATAGTTAACCTCTGTGAGGATGCTTTGCAGTTTGATCAAATGTAATCTCTATCCCGAGTAGAATCTTGCAGGTTTGGTAAAAAGAAAAAAAAGTGTAAAATTAACGACCTAAAGCTAAAGAATAATGTTGCTTTTAAGTCGGTATTGTCATAGTCTCTGTATATTGTCATTCAAAATCATCCATCATCCCAGTAAAGGATGCCTCCAAGCTATAAAATTCAGTTACCTTGGTACCTAACTTGATGGCTTTATCACCTTTGTTACAGTGTATATTAGGATCTACAGATGCTTAACTCGCTTTGATAAATAATGGTTTGTTTAATACAGTCTATATACTAGTGATGAAAAGGGCGAGTGTATAAATACATTCAACCTTTTTATCTCAGTGTCCATTTTTGGTTAACGTCTTTTCCTTGATTCAGCCAGAGAATATTTTGTATGTGTGAGAGTGTGGGTCTGACACTGTACTTGTGTGTTGACATGTTGAGATTTTCTTCATCTAGCTAGTAGCTACCATCTGTTTGTATTTTTTATGGCTGGATCATATCCAAACTACCAGCCTGATTCTATTTGGTAGATATTTGCTCCAACTTTATTCAGAGTGTTCATGAACGTTTAATTAAAATATCTAAAATCAAGATGCAGGGATTAATAAATTTCAATATCTGATGACTATACTTTTGTGTCTCTACCATCTGTAATACCTATCTCATCACTACAGACACACTCTAATCTACCTAGCTTACCATTTGTATAAAGGTCTGTTATAGCAGAACTGGTATTTTAGGAGCTAACTTCGTAGATCTGTTTTTACATTGTGAACACCCTTTTCCTCCTCCTGGGGCCCTTTCCCCCTCACCCAAAGAGTTCAGCTGTAGATAATTAGCACAACCTTGGGTTTAATTTAGACCAAATTTATAGACCTAACTTATGGTCCATGTATGCCTCAGAATTCACCATTTGGCATCTAAAATTTCTCACAGGCCCCCCCCCCTTACATGTCAGCTTTAACAACCTCAGGTCCATAACCCCTCCATCATGAAATGCTACATCTGCCTTTTCTAAATACATTTGATCAAACTGGCCATTCTGTCATCCTCTGTGCAAATTGACTGCACATGTGTTAACCTGTACAAATACAATTAACCTGTTTTTTCCTCCCTGCATTTACAATGCTTTTGATATCGTGAATATTTATTTATGATGTCTTCATAACGAGTGTTATAACTATCACGACTTTTGACACCTGTCTCGTCCTTTGGGCCGCTCTGATAATCTCGCAAGTGTGTTTGAACTGTTGAATGAATGAATTAGCTTTGCATGGCTGCCTGAAAATATAAGGAAAGTGGGAATTTTTTTATTCAGCTGGAAAAAATTTGGTGGTGAGATTCTGTTGGGTTGTGTTGCAAAGTCTTAGAGCTTGATATAGGCTTCTCAGTAGTATTAGATTTCTCAATACCCCCCTCCCCAACCCCCTCCCCCTCCATCTATATAAAAGAAGCAGTTACAACAATAACAACCACAGAGTATTTATTGAAATAGGTATGCTTATAATTATAGGTATTTACTTTATATGTTTCTTACCTGTCTCTCATATCTGCACTCCAATCTACCAACAAATCAACAAATTCATTCGTTGATCCCCGTTGAGGTAACTGCTGGCTGGAATTTCATTCACCCAAAATTCACCATCACCCAACGCTTCTGAGGAGAAATTCTAAAGTCTAAGGATTCCTGTGTTCATCACTCTCACCTATAGTGCAAGTACCGGAGGATTTCCTTCCCCTCCCCCATCCTCCCCTCCACCCACCCACCCCTCCACCCTCCCCTCCACCCTCCCCTCCACACACCAATGTTGTAAGAAGCTTCCGAAACTACTTTTCTATAGTCAGCAAGATGAGAATAACATTTTGACCATATATTTAGCCCCTTTTGCTCTTTTGGGCATTTTCAGGGTGCAATAAAGATGACTTTTAAGATGTCCATATGCAGCTGGGAGTTATGATAGGCTTAGATGCCATAAATTAACAGTGAGCTGTATGCTCCATGAATTTGCAATTTCAATTATTATATGTCATCAGTATTTGACAAATATTTAAACATGCTTAATAAAATTACTAGAAGTTTTCAGAAATAATTTCCCCATAGGCTCTGGTTCTTGAAAGTTAGTCTCAATCCCTTGAGGCTTATTCAAAATGGACACTTCATGTGTGCATATCAACTTAGTTGAATAGAGCGATGGTAAAACGCTTGTTGTAGTATGAGCATGGGTGACCATTATCTGTCCTTCTAGCATATCCGTGCGCAATACTGCTGACCTGCAAGTATCATACAGACTACAAGAGTCACCGTTCTGTCAATTAGGTACGGTTTGCTTTTCTACCGTAACAGACAATCAGGTAATGTGTAGACTTTAGAAACAAGTTAAGTGCAATAACTGTGATATGGAAAGCAAAGAGCAATTTGGTATTTGTAAGCCGACTTGGCTAATTGCCTGCTCTCTTTCAACAAATACAATTGTCGGACAAAATATGCCTGCAGTGAAGTTTGAATTGAAATAGTAAATAAGCCAAGCCTCATGGCTAGGGTAAGAAATTAACTTTTGTACTTGTAAGCAAAGACAATTGGAATGCTAGCTAAAGTCGACGGAAGTTAGCTACAGTGTTTGTTCTGGATTCTTGTTGCCATGGAGATGTTGTAAAGATATGCAATGTGCTTTAATGACATGTGAAAGCTTGTATAACATCACCAGATCTACCAGGGAGAGCAGAGCTACAAGTGCTGTCAGATGAAACTGGCAAATCAATCAATTTTCATATGTATCACCTTTCTTTGCTCTTCCATTTGCTGACGTTTATTTTTTCAATCATCTTCCTAATCAGACATTAACATAATCCATTGCACATGTCGTAGTGACTAGGTCAGTAGCCTACTATGGATCTATTTGTATAACGGTATATGTCTGTGTGTGTATGTGTGTGTATATGTACATATATGTATACATACCCATACGTTGTTGCCAGATGATTTATACAATTGTTTATATATATATATATATGTATATATATATATATATATTTATATATAGATATATAGATCTACCTGCATATATATATATATATATATATATATAGATATATATATATATATATATTTATATATATATATATATATAGATATAGATATCTAGGTATAGATATACACCCATACGTTGTTGCCAGATGATTTATTTAGTGTATTTCAGGTGAATGAGCCAGTGGCTCCTGTAACTTATTTCCTCTCAGTGGCTTGGCTGCCAATTAAAATCGCAGAATCACAGAAATCGATCTGCAATTAAATTCTAAATCAATTTCTCAACCGTAAGTGATCTACCATAAATAATGAACACAGAACTGAGTGTGCGATGAATAGGAAACAGTACTCATAGACTTATTTCTGGAAATTTATCTTTGCAAAACTTTTAATTAACATTATCTACTTTTTATGACTCAAATGGTGCAATAAACTGAACAAACTTGGCAATTATGAGTTCTGAAATGACAAGCATTTCTTTACTTTCTAAGTACAGAGGGAAACAATATATTTACATTTTATGTTAATTGTCAGTTGTAATTACCCATTCATTATGTTCATATAGTATATTGCATCAAATTCAGCCACTAGTAGGAATAGAAATATGTCCACCAAAAAGAAACATATTTGTTTCTCTCCTTACCTGTCTCCTCACAACAACTGTGTCTGTTAGTCTACAGTGTTATCCAGGATGTAAAAGGAAATACATGTTGACAGGCGCGTAGCCAGGAATTTGCCAAGGGAGGGGCGAAACTGTAGGTTCAGCATTGCAAACTATCTAAGCGTAGCGCCACCATGGTTGGCGCGAACCGTACAAGAAAATTTTGGCTGAAAATTCCTCCCAGATCGCTGGCAATGGCACTTCCCAGGCCTTGTAAGTTGCATCTTAGCATTTTCTCTTTTGAAAATACTAGCGATATCATAAAAACATTAAAAAAAAAATTAACAAATATGCTAAAGGGGGGGCGGCTGCCCCCTTCGCCCCCCCCTTGGCTATGCGCCTGCATGTTGAAATGTATAGACTGACAGCCTCATTTCAGTCCAGGTGAATAAAGAAAACAAGTTGCTTGGGGTTAGAAACAAAAGATACAATACTCTAAAGTTGTAATTTATACGTTTCTGTAGTTAATTCATGCGACCGTGAACAACTGGATTTAGGAGTTTACCGTTTAGCATTTTTACACATAATCTGTAACACATTGTATGTCGGAAAGTAAAAACTTAATTAGGCATAAGTGACAGTAATTAACAGACTGTTCATTGTGACAATGGTAATGCGACCATTAACGAAGCCAAACGGACAGACAGACCAATGTCAACCTACTGAAGAATGTATTAATTTGATATGATATGATTACATGATTTACTTTTCTTCTCAGAATAAGATCCTGGTTATTATTATGCAGCAGCTGACACTCCATCAAAGTAAAACACAAATTTTTATCACTGATGATAAACCTAAGTTATATTAGAAAAATTTATTTGCATTATTATATTTATATTTTATCATGCAAAGCAGTCTTACAGTCAACCTGACAGCCGTTGTATAACTTATTAGAATCTGTCTGCACTAGAATTGAAAAAAACTGTGTCATTTTTACTATTGTTTTACCATTTATTGGATAAATTTTTGATAAGGCCCCCATAGCAATACAGTCCATTAGATTTTATTATTATTCAAGTTTCAAATGCAAAATTTTCATACAATCAATATTATTATTAATATGTAATAATGAATCAACTTCAAAAGAACTTTAGAGGAGATCCCCTCCTCCACCTTCTTTTCCCCTTCATCCCTTCTTTCCCTCAGAGGGGACATGACTCCCCTCTCCCCATGCCAGGCCCAGCTATGGCCCTTCCTCAACCGTGACCCATACAGTAGCATGACATACGCTAATTCAATATTAAGCAATTTGTGTTACAGTGTACTTTCATGTGTGACCACTTTCATGTGCTAGAAATTACAATATTAAAAGTGCTTGAGCAAAACTAGACATAAAATTTTATTTATTTATTTACGCATGAGTAAACACTTTGGATGGTAGAATGAGAAGGAAGGGCATTGACCGAAAGGGACCGGTCACTGAGGGTGCACAGTGTTAAAAGATTATCAGGGCATACTAGACACGGTAGAATGAGGTGCTAATGTTGTGGGGAGACAGGTAAGCGGGTCACTCGTAAATATATAAACCAGTAAGTTTTATAATTTACACAAATTTTCCTTGCATCTGCTAGTTTATAATGCAATATTCAAATTCAAATTGAATTTCTTAAGCAGTGAGTTTATAAACTGTGTATCTACCCAAAGACAATGTTTTGGTAAGCACAACGTATGAGATCTTAACGTCACTAAATCCATACGTCAAAGATAAGATTCTGTCGCACTGTATCGCAAGTACTTAGCCATGAAGTATTCTGTCAACCCTCAGGGAGGGATGATCCCGGGAGCATTCACACACTTACAACTTAGAAAAGATAAATATCTAACTCTGGCATCTCGACTGCAAATCGGATTGCCTTCTTCATCCTGTTGGATTTAGGGGAAGTTAAAATGTTTCACTGTTTGTCCTCACTGGTGAGGTAATTTGGCTGTTGCTAAGGTACTTGATATCAAACATTGATAACATTTGCTCCAAAAAAAAAAAGACAGAGAGAGAAAATAAAAAGAGGGGGGAATTGATTTAATATATTAGAGTTTGAGTCACAAACACCGATTGAAACAACTACTAGTCTTGGAGGTTAAATTGGAACTGAACTTGTCCAGCGTTACAAGATTAAAATCTTGCAGGGGTTCAGATAACATTGTGATTTTACTTAGAGGACTTATTGCAAAACTTGTACCTGATAAAGAATGCAAGTTCAGGTGAAACGGTAAGATCAGAGATCTAGAATGTTTGTCCAAGTTACGTGGCTACATTGCGTCACAGATCTATGCATCTTCCCTTCTCTCTCTACCTTTATGATCTGCATATTATCTATTAAACAGAGAGGGACGATGCAGGCGGCAAAAGATGGTAGCAGTCCTCTGAGTCCATATTTATCATAACCTGTAAATGTCATATTGGATTGATAGGAAATATTGTTCAATCCTATGCAGGTACTTGTATACGTTCGTCTCAGGAATTTAGCATCAGTGGTCTTTTTCAAGCGATGTTATCACTCCTGCAGAGAAAGATCTATTTACCATCTGTGCTGAGATGTACTTTGGTTGATATTTTTAACTTATTAATGGAGTGGTTGTTGTCACGTCCCTTACAAAGTAATCAATGAGGAAAGATGTGTCACCCCTGAAAACAGATTCCATGCATATCGAATTAATTATTCATCTTCATGAATATATCATGCATATTCATGGCATTCTCAAGGTACCCCTGACAGTACCCCCCCCCCTTCTCCAATAATTGTGACAGCAGCAAGGACTTTCATGAAGGCAGTGCTGCAGTCACAGGCAGTATTCAACACCACTGTACATTAGACTTAACCTCCCACTCCACCTCCCCTACCAACACCTTCCACTCTGTGTTGAGTTTAAGTTCTCTAACTTAATTTAAGGGTTCCAGTATCTGAACGGCTTGGTGTCACTCGTTATCCTGTGCATGATATTTATGCTTTCTGAGGTCACTATATTGAGTTCTGTTACGGCTAATATTCACCATCTTTTTTGGCAATATCGGTGTAAATATATTTATATCCAAGCTGTTCAAGAACTTGTCAGTATCATTTCATTTGTTGGCATTGCTGCATCCATAAGAGAGGAAGTTCCTCTTACTATAATTCACACTCCCCAACACGACAGATACATGCTATAAAACCAATCAAGTCTTTGGTGATGGGATTCATTATGTCAGGTGACCTTTAAAACTTTGTTTGTTTATGACTGCCTTCACGTACTTCAAGTCATGCACTATACTGTCAACCTCACCATGGAGATAGGCCATACAATTTTGGCCAACTTAGCCTGTGGAGAAGTTCCCTAATCTCTTGTTGACCAATCCATCCTTGCCTCTTGCATCGTTCAAATATTTTGGTTTTCCTTTTCATAAAATCAGTGGTCTAATGGGGGGATTTTTCCTTCCCCTTCCCATTATATCCATTTTGCAAGAGGCAGTTATGAGCTTGCAGCTACAGATGATAATGATATGTCTATAGGTCAGGGGGTCACCAGAACATTGAGAGGTCATCAGGGTTTTAGCCAGTAATTGTTACATTTAAAATCTGCAGTACGTACAACCAACAATGAAAGTTCAAAAATTTATAGGTCAACCTGCAATATATTAACTAGCGTATCATATTTTAGAATGAAACTTAGAATGGCACTTGGTTTTTTGAACCTCAGGACTCTGCTGTTTTAATACAGTCTGCACTGGAAAACATCATTCATATTAATTTTGTGATTGAGCCTAAGTTATTGTACTCTGTTGGAGGAGCGAATGGTTTGTGACTTGTGTGTATTTTTTCTTTGTCCTTTTCGTGTCTTTATTTGAGCAGGGTGAAAATGCAGTTTGCACTGATAGAATGCATTGGTGTAATACATGGCCTATCACTTATCAGACCCTTTCAAAGGAAAATGAGCTTGAGAGAAAAAAAGAGCAATATAAAACCCTTTCCCCCCCACACAACCCCAGCTCTATTTTCCTTTCAGCTTCTTGAACTCTGTCTATCTTCTTGTTTTGTTTTCATCTTTTCCCCTTATTATAAAATAAAACCCAATTTCTAAAATAAAACATTACCTTGATCAGAAGTTAAGTATGACTCAGTTACATTGCTATTTAATCATTGATGGTTCGTTCCATTGCTGTATTCCTTACTCTAACAACGTTCCAAGCTACTCACAATAAGAAAGAAAAAAAAACGGTACTCATCAATAAAAGTTCATCTTCCCAAGATGAATTCATGGACTTGATCATTTTGGCACAAATAGCGACAGATATTTTCGGGATGGAAATCAGCTTATGGATTCATCCGAAGAACTAATGTGACCATTTCAATATTTATAAGCTGAATCAGCATATCGTATTGAAGAACTGTTGCTTGATAATCTGTGTTTCAGCTGATTCTCATAATTTGTCTGAAAAGTGAAAACCTTGTATTGATTCCAGTTTATCAGATCGGCTGGAATACAAGTAGTTCATAAGAAAAGAAATGAATAAAAAACCTCTTCATGACTTGGATTTTTTGACAATGAATGGGTTACTAATGACTTAGGAAAATGACGTGTGGACAAAAGTGATTGTCGCTACGGTTACATGATTTCTGTTAAAGAGAATCTTGAAATTGTACTGAAAATTGATTTTAAACGATGCCCGATTGCATTGAAGCATGCTTTCAAAGATTTTTGCTGGCAGTAAATAATAAATCCTTTCTTATAATTATCTCTGAATTTTATGACTATATGTTGGCTCCCTATAATTGACATATGAATTTCTAAGTAAATGGAGGATTCATGTACATGGTTGTTGTCAGCCACTTATATACACTGTGTCATGTTATACCGCTACTTTTTATCGATTACCCAGCATGCTTTGTTTCTCCCTTTGCAAATATGCAATTTATGGTCTTTTCACCTGGAGCACGATTCAGAACTAAAAGGAAAGCTTAAACAGAGGGGGTGGTAAGGCCATATTAAATCTCTCATAAAATCCATAAGACATCATTAGCAGTTGAAATTTCCGTAGCAGTTTTATGGGGACTTTCTTAGAACTCATAAGATTCGTTTCCAAACATCCCAAACTTTGACATAAATACATGTGGGACTTGTATACAATTCAATTATTTTGTAAAATTGCCCAAGATTTGTACTTTTAAACTTGGACAATATGAGTAAAAAATATTCTTGAGTGCATTGTTGAACTTTCAGGAATTAAAAGTTTTAGAAAGCAGATTGTAAAAGACTTTGAAATGTATTTTACTCCTGACTTACCTGTTTCCACAAGATTACTGCACTCTATCTCTCTAAAGTATGTTAGTAAAAAACAAAAACTCTCAGGAGAACTGTCATACTCCGTGGTAACCTACCATTCTTTGTGTACCCAGATGAGGAATGAGTTTGTATTAACAGGAATTAGGAAATTCAATGACTTAGATGTGAGTGTTTACTGATAGCTAGCAGTTTTTGAATTGGCTAGGCCTAGGGCTAGGCCTGAATTGGTGATCGGTATAACGGAAGAAGGTACTCTGGCTAGCGACAGCATCGATGCTCTTTCAAAGCAGCCCATAGCATTTGTAGCTTAGTATCTTGTACCATCAAATACACTTTAAAGAAAGGCCAGGTGAATTGTTAGTTTCTTGCATTATTTATTGTCACATATATCTTCAGCTTAGCAACCAGTCACATTTAATACCCAAACCACTAGGATTGTCTTATGGACGATTCCATAATACCCTTATTGTCAATTTTTTGTATATTTTTTATTTGATTTTCACGTTGTAGTATATATGCATGCTGTATAATCTGTATACCTTTCTGGCTAACACAAATTCCTAAGACTGGGAATTTGTTCAATATTACTAATTTGTTTTTGACAGATGTTTCAAAACTCTTACTGTATAATATTAGAGTACTGTAAAAGAAATGAAAACTTAAATTAAGAAACGTACCTACTGGCGTTGTGACATCATTTTCTACATCCAGAAATAGACACACCTACATATTTTTTCAAAGACAATAAGATGTTCTCCTGTAGCCAGTTTTGAGGCTGTTGGTCTCGATCATTGACTAGAATGTGTAATTTAAACATCTCCTGTCTGTGGGGAAAATATACCCCATGTTAATATTTATATTATCATGTTAATATTTATATTAACATGTATTTCTTAATTACAGGAAATCCATACTTAGTTTTGCATTTTATTTTATCCGGGTTTCTTGCCTGAAGTGGCTTTAAGCATCTGCAGGTAATTTGCAGGGAGGCATATCCTGACATTTAAATTATTCGTACACAGCATATTTAATTTTGGTGTTCTAATTCATTAATTATATGGATTGGAAAATGGGTGCGTTAAATTAGGGAAGAATGAAATGGACATGGCAGTAAAGGCATAAAAACACCAATATGTTGTTGTTATTGGTACATACTTACATTAGATACTTATAACTATATGACGTTATACCCTAGTCTCTCCCAAAAAAGGAATGAACTAAATTTTCTGCATGATGCTGAACTGACGTGTCGACTGTGTGACAAGGTATCGTTAATCTTTGATGATGTCAAATAAAATATGTATAAATGCTATTTGGAAGTCAATGGTTATTTATCAAAACATAATTCTCCCAAACTCATGCAGTAATTATTAGAGAGTTCCAAAACTATAATGTATTCTGATATTGATGACCAAATGTACAGTACGGTGTAATAAAGTAAAATGCAAAGTAACAAGGTACAGTACTGTATAAGAGTGAAATGTAAGGTAAGTATATAATAATAATAATAATAAATGAGACTTATATAGCGCCAAATCACTAGACAAAAGTCACTGCTCAAGGCGCTTTACAAAGAAAGCAAATTAATTAACAAAAGAACAAGTGAAAATGGGTCTTAAGTAAACTTTTGAAAGTAGAAAGTTTGGAGCATGTTTAGAGCATGTTCGGATGTAACTTGTTCCATAGATAAGAGCCAGAATATTCAAAGCTTCTGTAACCATAGGTCTCCAAGCGTGGTTTAGGAACAGTTAGATACAGTTTGTTGGAGGAACGAAGTGTGGGAGTTGGAATATACGGCAAGAGAAGTTGCGACAGGTACACAGGTGAAGAGGAAGCTGGAGTAACTCTGTTCAGAAAGGTTCCATGCATCCATTTATACTCCTGGCAAACCAAGCTTTTTATTAAAGGTTTAAAGAAGCAAACTTCCACCCAAGAAGGTGTGATGTTTAAAGGCTAATTCTGATTGGTAGATTTGGAAGGAAGAGGCACTTAGCCTCTTGTAGGACCAATGGGAGGGCTCAGTGCAAGAATTTTTATACCAGTTTACAGGCTCCGTAGATCGGAGTGTGTATGTATAGGAGATGGGTATAAAGTATCACCATTGGTAAATACCCTTGCCAGTAACTATAAACATGAGAACTGAAGTGTGTTTTCTCTACAAAGTTTAGTCATTGAAAATGATCGAGTGACCAATACTTGGCTTTGAAGCATACTTGTGAGCAATAATGATACCGTTAAGTTGTTATTTGTGAAATTTTTGCCACTGTAATGGCCAAGCAGATATTGGGTGATGGCATATGAAGCGTTGCTTGGATACCAACCATATCTGCAAGGTCATAATAAGTTTCAGATCTGGCTTATCACAGTTGTGAAAGGTTTTCTGTAAATTTCCATCACAAATATGCTAGGAACACTAAAACTGGTCAGCTGTGCTCATATCTGTCGTCAGCCATGCAACCACAGAGGATTTCATTTGTCATGCATAAAAGTGTGTTATGATTAATTTGATTTGAGTTTTGCAAAATTCTGCAAGCAATTTTGGTTTATGCATGGCGCCTTAAAAGTTATTTTTATTAATACTTGTTTTCTTAACTTAAAGCAATCTATGCATGCTAACCATTTCTGGGATAATAAAGATGACCTGTAATTAATAGTGGTTGACCCTTGTTTGACTTTGAAATCATTTGGGGACGATTACCTTTAAAGTCGTTTAATTTTGCCCAGATTTAGGGATGTGTTACACATTCCTTTTGAGTTATGAGAAGTGTGCATGGTAGGCATTCACAATTTCTGGATACTCAGCTAGAAAGGTGACTGACCAACCCCGAATATTATCCTTTTATACCTCTATATGAAGTGGTTTTTGATGGAAATTTTATCTTTATGGTTGGGCCAAAAAAGTCAAAACCAAACATTGAGATTTTTTTATGTGTGTGCTATTTAATGCAAATTGAAAGGGTTCTGATTAATCTAATGTAATCGCAGAAGACAATAAAAAATCAAATAAAAATGCTGGCTGGCTGAGATTAACTTTAGCAGCTGAGTTCGGAGATAAAAGATCACAAATCTTCTTTCGTCGGGCTTCTTGCTAGGCAATGTAACATGGTACTTTTATTGCGTGAACTGGAGAATGAATTTACAACCGTTGTTGGTTTTTTACCCTTTCAAGGGTTCACTAAATGTCAATGAGTTTTGCATTTTATAACATTTATAACAAGCTCAACAATAACAGACAGGGGTGAGATGAAGGTTTATTGTACCGCATATTCCCAATTCGAATCAGATTTAATTTATCTTTTTGAGGATGAAATGTGATTATTTCCCTCAAAAGAGCTACAGAGAAATAAATTCATGGTTTTCAGCTAACTTCGACAGGTTTATTTTGATCCCAGGTTTATTGATTCTATGCCTATAAATGTGGAGGATCCGAGAGGTTTGCCAATTATAAAACCGAATCATGAAAATCACTTCTAATTTTCACATCTTGGAAAAGTGCTCTTCAGGACATTATGGAAAGCATGCTTTTCAACCAGAGTTTTCTTTTCAAAGGTAATGCACTTACTTAGTTCACATTTGTTTTCTCTGTTTGTGAAAGGGAGAAAAATTAAATGTAACCAATCACAGGTAACAATTTTGCATGGGATCAAAACATTTAGAATCGGTCATAAGCAGATAAAAGTTGCTGTATACACCGCCGAACGGCTGTTCAGTGTGAAGCTTAATAGGGGACTGTCTAAAACTAGATGAGGATTGCCAAATACCGGTGCTGTGGTCAAGAGGATAAAAGCAATGAGGTATTTGAAGCAATGAGGCTTAGCAAGCAATCGGGAGGTTCCGGGTTCGATACCTGGCCGGGTCATAGTAACATGGGTTTATCATCCAAGAGAAATCTATGGTTTACCCATCTGAAATGACTTTCTAACTTGAAAAGATTCAAAATATAAGGTAAAATGTTGAATTGGAAGCCACCCGACATGTAAGTTGTAATCCATAAGCCCTTGCAGGTTTCTCCCACATTTGTGGTCGCTTAAGCGTCATAAAAATAACAGCTCGTTAATATTAATATTATTATTTAGTTGAGTCTGTTGCCCTGTTCAGTCAGAACAGTGTGTGAACTACATGCTTTGGACAAGCAATTAGCATCATCGAAGGGAGATACATTGCTGGTTCTGATCTTTTTTCCCGCATAAAATTTCTCCTTTTTTTATCACGCAAGAAAGAACAGCCATAATTCTCGCAGATTGGGGACAAATCTCCAAACCTTCTTCAGACAGACATATTGCACGACTATATAGCTCAGCAGCTCGAATGCAGGACAAGTCTTAAACCGAGTTCAGTTTCTTATGTTTGTTTTATTCTCTGTTTCATGCTTCTGCGTCATCTTCTATCAAGATCACATTGGTTTCAAGATTGCCAAGATTTGGTGTTAATAAAGTCCGTCTATGAATTAAATTGATGGATATATACGTTATAAGATGCTCTCCAGAAAAGCCCAGAGCCATGAAATTAAGCCGTTTAGTACGGAATAAAATTCTACGGTTACTCTGTACAGGCTCTCTGAAAACACTTCAACTCTTAGTTTATATTCAACGTTTCAATTCTTTAGATGCTATGGTCAAAGTGAATCTTCTATCAGCTTGAACCCGAAGCCATTAAACGGGAAAGAAAAAAAAGAGATTGCTGTGTTCTCTCTCTTTGTTTCTTAGATTCCTCTCGTTACTAAGATCTCGTTGTTTTTAATCCAAGATAAATTACGTGCAGATCTCTCATGGAAAGCTTCAAAGGCAATTATTGTGAAGCTCTTTTGTCATTAATAACGAACTCTCGTCTACGTAACCATTGTTTGACCAGCTGTGCGTAAATAACAACCTCGCTGCGCAAATTGGCGTGAAACAGTCGCAGAGTTTACAGTTATAGTTTGACTGAAATAATGTCTAACCAGAAACTTTTACCTTGTACAAACATCCATGTTAATTTATCTTTAAAAACAGGACTTAAGAAAAAGATAAAGATAAAAGAAAAAGAGAAAGAGAAGAAATTTACAACCTCAGTGAGATGAGAATTTGAAGGATGTTTGAAGAAAATCTCCAAAATAAAAACTATAAAAATTTAGTCAAGGATCGATAATGTGCTACTTTATAGCTGGTTTTGTTGGTTGGTCTTGAATTTTGAACAAATTGTATGATACCGAAAAATGATTTGAATAAGCTGGTAAATTGATCAGACCAAGGTAACCTGATACAGTTTTCCACCAAATGAATATTAATGAGTTTACTAGTTTTACAAGATTGTGGTTGTCACCAACAATTTGTAGCAATCACATGTTACAATCCAGTTTCAAAATTTCCCATTTTCCTTTATTATTTAAACTGAGGCTTGACGTTTCACGCTGTCACCTACATTGTGATGGTGATTTTGGTATCAAATTGCCAAAATTTCTGCGTATTGAATTAAGATCGCTTTTTCTTGATGATTAAAAAGAAATTTATGCTATATTTTAGTGTTAAAGTGACCCATAAATATGCAATTTATTAGCTTGTCTATAGTCAACCTCCATTTCAAGTAATTAAAATAAAATTAACAAATTAACAAATGAAAAGAAGGGACTTTTCTGATTTGCTTTTTGCATGTGATTAATGCAGTTTTTTTCCCTGACAATTTATTTTTGAGTGAATTATATTGAAACTGAATCACCCAGCTTGCTGTTTGATGTAAAATCGTTTTAATATTTCAGTGCTACCATAAAAGTCAGTATTGGAAGATTTATAAATTTCATGTTTACCTCATTCATGTCTATTATTGCATGGAAGTAAGCGAATCATATGTGCATGAGCAAAAATTTATCATTAAATAAGCTTGGTCAGTGATGAAACAAATACTGAATTACTCACAAATATCCTTACTATATCATTAAAACTTATTTTTTTTCAGAGAAAACAAATAACACTTTACTCTTTAAGTTTCCATCACAGGGAGGGTCAGATAGTGGGCTGGGTACTCAACTCCTTCCCCCATGTAGTGTTTAAAAAGGCCCATGCTGCTTAGTACCCCTCATCCCCCCCCCCCCTCCGGCCCTGAACCTCAACATTAAAGGGTGACTGTAGGCACAACATTTAGTTTGGTACATTTTACACCAAAAGAAACAATCCTGATAGTCGAGGTTGTTAGTAATCTTTGAGACATTAACCATTAAACATCAGAGGGTCATCAAGGAAAACATTTCTTCCAACACTACACCATAGCCTGTATAGTATATATGCACAGTGGGCTGGGCTATAATAATGCAATCAGATTTATACATTGCATTGACCACCTTTCAGAGAGGGAATGAAAAGTTGATGAAAGCGCACTGTTATGCTATAGTGAACATCATCTTTTTGCTGTAAATCACAAATTTTGCACTTAATTTTAGGAGCAATTGTGCCTTGAAATGACACAGCCGACCATTTGGTCATTTTTCATCAGGTGCAGCAGAATTAAAACTCAGTAGGAAAACGTGACTTTTTATACTCAAATGACATCTTAACAATACAAGGATTGATGGTGTGGAATGAATGGATGTCATATGATGCATATTTGATAGCTGAATACGTTGAAAACTGGAAAAGATATTGCTATAATTGAAAAACAATTGACTATAATTAGCAGTCAACTTTTCTTTTAATGAATTGCCTAATGATATAAGTTACTAACTATCTTTCCATATGTAAAGGTCTCCGTGACTTTCATTTTTGATCTGTAAAATTATTGATGTATAATTGATTTGACACATTTGCACTGCCACTTATTAATTACAGTGCTCAGGTTCCATAAAATATACATAATTCTTGCCAAAAGATATAAAATATTTAACATTTCTTTGAATTTGGATTCTAGTATTAACTCATAAATCTCACAACCTGCACGGCTAACCATGGAAAGTTCATGCAATCTTTGTCCAAATCTTAAAAAAGTGTATTTAGAAGGACAAATGCTAAATTTAGATATTTCATTTTATCAACCACAACAACAACAGAAACAGCAGATTTCAAATTAGTTAGTTTTTTTTTTTTTTTACTTCTCTCGGAGTCTGACAAGTTTTACAGTTTATTATGTTTCCTTATTGGTTTGGGACTGGAGGATAATGAATATTATTAATTTTAAAAGCAATCCAAAATGTATGATTATCATGCATGTTTAGTTGTAAAAAAACTCGCTAATTAAATGCAATTTTTTTATTTATGATCAAGGTGAATTGAATGTTATTCATATGCACGTTTACAAATTTGACGTAGGTTTTATGATATAATTACTGAAGAAACATGACACCTTGTATCTTGCAGCTAAGGACTTTATCAGCCACTTACTGGATGTAACCCCAGAGACAAGATACGACTGTGAAGAGGCCATCAGACATCCATGGTAGGTCGAAATCTTTATAACACACTCTATCATATAGGTATATCAGGTAGGAAGTGGGTGGAGGGGGGGGGCTTAAAATCTTGTCAACATACTGTTTCATAAAGGTATTATATGATGTGGGATGGGTGGAAGGTTGAAATCTTGCATACTGTATTATATATATGTAGTATGAGAAAGGGGATGGGGGGAGGAGGGGGGGGGTTAAAATCTTGTTAACATACTATATCATATAGGTGTTATATGATGTGGGAGGGGAGGGTTGAAATCTTGTCAACATGCTATATCATATAGGTATTATATGATGTGCGGAGGGGGGAAGGTTGAAATCTTGCATACTGTATTATATATGTGTAGTATGAGAAAGGGGATGGGGGAGGAGGGGGGGGTTAAAATCTTGTTAACATACTGTATCATATAGGTGTTATATGATGTGGGAGGGGGAGGGTTGAAATCTTGTCAACATGCTATATCATATAGGTATTATATGATGTGCGGAGGGGGGAAGGTTGAAATCTTGCATACTGTATTATATATGTGTAGTATGAGAAAGGGCATGGGGGGAGGAGGGGGGGGTTAAAATCTTGTTAACATACTATATCATATAGGTGTTATATGATGTGGGAGGGGGGGAGGGTTGAATCTTGTTAACATACTGTATCATATAGGCATCACATAAGGTTGGCTTTGGTAGGGGAGTGATGAAAACCTTGTTAACAAGCTATCATGTGTGGCAGGAGGTGGGTGGGAGGGGGGAGCTTAAAATCTATTTAATACTGTCTCATAGGCAAGTCGTATGGGCAGCCTTTGCACCTGTCCCTCTCCCACTTCGTCGCCTTCTCCCTCTCTCCCTTCTGTAATATCAGCAATATAGATTGCCTGAAAACACATTTTGCTTTGCAATTCCCAATATCACTTATAGCATGAAATAACTTCTGTCTGGCCATTCCTAATATCACACTGTGTATAAGTAAATGACTTTCTTGCGTTCCCGAGTTGAATGCCAATTCAGTGCCAGTGCCAATGACTTTTTTCAAAGGTTTCCAGGGCATCTGATGCCCATCTCAAATTTCTGTAAAATAAAACTATCGTGCCATGTACCAGGCTCAAGAGACTTTGACCATCTAAGGAATCTCTATCAACAGAAAAGGTTTTTTGTCCATTGTTAAATCTCTTCCATTCCATTCCATATCGGACGTATATATATGCAGCATTCTTCATACTGAGAGAGTGTGCAAAGTTGGAAATAGTGGCAAATAGTGCATGGAAATAGCCTGCTGAGAGAGTGTGCAAAAAAACAGAAATAGTGGCAAATAGTGCATGGAAATAGCTTAAATATTTTACACCGCCAGATCAACTGCAGTGACTCCTAGGGGTAACCGTTTGTTCTTTGCTATTACAGATTTGTCTTTTTGCTCTTTTTTTCTTTTCTTCTCTTTCTTTTCTCCTTTGTTTTGGGGGAGTTTCTTTCTGTGTTCTATGTCCAATTCTTTCTTGCATTTTGAGGTTTATTGACAACAGATCTAGTCTTTCATACTTCTCTCTTGTAAAGCAGACTTGAAGCAGCTCCCTTCTCAGAAATCGATATATTAAATTTGACATTCTTTCCACTGTTGTCTCCATAAAGTAGTCTTGTATTTCCATTCATTTCTTATAAACAGCCTCCTCTGCATTGAATTTGGTATAGTAATATTTAGTTCCTAGATGAAAGCTTTGGAGATTTCTTTGACAAACCCAAGTTCATAATACATCAGCTTTACAGGATTAAAGGTTTGCTATTTTAAAAATGGAGTAGTTAGGTTTAACCTTTTATCTTAACCTAATATGTGTATTTTAATTAGTTGAAATTATGTGGATCTCTTTAATAATTAGACTGAGGCATGAATATTAGATGGTTAGATTTGAATGATACAAAGATTATTCCAAAGCTACGGACAGCTGTACAGGTGCAACGTTAATTTACCACTAGTTCCGAATTAAATAATATTGGCATGGGCAGTATGGCCAGGAGAACAGGGACATCTGACCCAACCACTGTTGCAATGGGAAAACTTGTTCATAGTTCATAATTTAGAAGTGTCCCTTCTTGTTAATGGCATTAGCCATTTTCTGTTTCTGTAATTGAGAAATATCCTTTTTTTATTCTGTTTCTTTTCTTGTTAGTTCAAAGTTGCCATTTCGCTATTTAAAGAATGCTCTTAAGTTTGTTGAAAACTCAGCAATGTTTGTAGTAAAATAGTTGCCTTTCCCTGAAAAATACTCAAGTACTAGAATTTCTGGTATCAAATATACTGAAGAGTAATTTTGTCACAAATTTTGTGGTTTGCCATCCCTCCCCCACCCAAATCACTGAGAATTCCATTGAGGAACCTCTGATGGACACTTCTGTGCCAACTACCTGCAGATTCCTTAATTCACGCATAGTGTGACATATGCGAGCTAGCATGTGTTTTTTTTAACACTAGTGTACGTTAATAACGAAATGTTGCCCACCGTTCACATGGCATCTTCACATACGCCTGATCGTCTACCAATCAGAAAGCCTCTTTTGACATATTCTCAATCATGTCCTCTAAACTGAATTTAAGCTTTGAGCATTAGTACTAGGTGCTGTATCCAAGTCTCCAGAATATACTGTACATATACCTGCGATTCTTACAGTTGATCACTAGTGGTTATGTAGAATTTTGTTTGTAATCATCAAAAACAAGATCTTTTGAAACAAATTTTCACAACTAGCACATAGATTGAGATATAAGAAAAATCTTTGGAGATCATGCAAACAGTACAGGTCACACACGCATTATAGGATCCATATGAGAGCGCCCTCGGTATAAAACGTTGAAGATCCCCATTGAGTCAACATGTTTGCTAATGGCCACTTACTTAATGAACTTCAACTTGACAGTATATGCTTCATCCTACTGTAGAAAGAACCTCTGATGGATATACAGCTGTTAACGATTGAAAAGGAATGTTCAAAAGTAAAGACCAGTGACTTTCCAATGAAGGCCATGAGAATATTTAACACACTTATGCACCCTCATCTCTCCTCTCATCACATTCATGTGGATAGTGCAAAATGCAAATTACTATGTAACAAAGTGAAATCGTGAGTCACCCAGCCGGCTGAGAGTTGTCAGTTCGAGAATGGTCTGAAAATCCAGTGCAGCTATTCGACCATAGTACAGTAACATCAGCTGATGTTAGCCATTACTAAGAGAGGGGCAAGGGAGGTATTGTTCCAGTTTCATTTGTCCCTGTGAGCAGATTTAGAACTTATTTAATCATGGAAATGAAAAACTCTCCTACATGGTTGCGTCATGTGCTAAAGGATCGAGGCACACTGTGACAGATGGCACCAATGTCAGTATTGAGGTGATTAGGAACGCATTAATGTCCCCTCGTGTTAGACCCTGACATATCAGTGCTTTAAAACCTCATCTGTGTCTGAATTGCCAAAAAGAAGAAAGTGTACTTTCCAATTGTCTTGAAGCATTGGATGTGTCACACCTTTGCGGTAATCACAGACATCCAGACAATGGCTTGAGATTGGGGAGGGGGGGGGCTGGGGATTGGGCCAGTAGTCAGACCGCAGTTCAGTGAGGTTGAAATTGCCTCCTGAGGGGGCCACCAATCCTATGTGAAAATCATTGCTCCAAAAGTTATTGTTGGGCCAAGCCTCCCCCTTTCCCACCCTGGGCCATGAGAGTCCAATCTACATCATATTTCAACATTTATAAAGGAAAGGAAACTGGCCTATCCTACTACAGCCCATCCATAGAGGTTCATGCCCCCCTAACTCAGCTTGGGGATAATTTGAATTTGATTCCACCCCCCTCCCCTTCCCCCACCTTTGAAATTATGTGTACATCAGCCACCAGACATGGCAACACCAGGAGTCATGGCATGTTTGGTATAAAAATTTGGAGTCCTTTGAATGTAAAGTTTGGGGCAGTTTGCTGTTAGGATGTAGCTTCACCTGTCAGTACAGAATGTTTCCTGTATATTTTAGATCTTTCTTAAACAATAATCTCCAAGCATCCGCATACTTAAAAAAATGAATGCTGATTGTCAAATTTGAACATTTTTGAAGTTCTCTCTGAGTAGTCTCTCTGGAAGTACATTTGAGTTTTGCCATGTGGGAATTCTTCAGTCTGATTCTTTCATCATTCCTCCTCCTCATTCCTCCTCCTCATTCCTCCTCCTCATCCTCATCCTCCTCGATGCAGCCGAACTAGTCTCGTCTTTCCTGTGTATGTCGCAAGTAGTTTATTCAGTGATCCCAGTGCGACATACTCTCAAGTTTTGTTTGATTCATTCTATTTACATTCCTTTTGTCTCTCGGAGCAGCGTCGTGTCTGAGAACATTCGCCAATTTACGTACCAGAGTCAGACATTTAATTGGTCCTCTGCGTTCGTCGTAAACTTCATGCTTATGGAGAATATATCAAGAGCGGCTTTTGTGGTAAATTTATATAAAAACTGCCAATTTGTATTGCGACTTTTTTCCAGATGTTTCTTTGACATTAATCCAAGTTGTCTTTGATATCTGTGAATGTTTTATAAGTCCTTCTCGTTTGCAGCAGTATTTTGGAGGGAAGGAGGGTTGGAAAGGCGTTGGGTGGGAGAGTTTGTGTCAACAGGAATTCATTCATCGGTCTAAAAGTAATGTCCTTGCCGTTGTTTCTTTGACTGATGAAATTGCCATTTTCTCTTGCAAGAAACATATTCTAATTAAATTGACAGCCTTTCCAAAGTTAATCCAAACAATAACCTTAGAATTTTTCGTGGTTAACTCTCCTGGACACAATAAAATGGTGAGCATTAGGCACTTCTGGATTGTAATTGGTTCCCCTTTCTGGCCAGTATTTAGTTGCTCATGATTTGCATATTTGTATGACAATTTTCACTTTCTCCCTATGACCACATACCCCCCCCCTTTCCCACCCCTCTCTGAATTCCATCCTCTCCTTAAGTAATTGTGTACATCTGTGGCACTCTTTAAATGTGCTAGCATGTTTCAGAAGTAAGCTCCTAGAGTTACAACATTTGTGTTCAGTTTATCAGCTCGGCTAATCCTCTCAAAGTGCCAGCTTAAATGTTTTGGGACATTTGGACGTGTTTAAACATTGCTCTGCTTTTTAAGTTTTTTCCATTCTTTGCAATAAATATAGAAACACGACGATATATATATTATGTTTGTTTTTTCATTCAATGCAGATACAGACAAAATAGGAAACGAGTCGATTTACATAAATTAGGACTAATATCGGAAGCAAAAACTTTAATATAAAGAGATTAAATATTTGGTATTTGTACACCATGGTAATTAGGCAGATAAACTTATGCTAATTGCTTTTAAGATATACTAAAATGAGATTTTGATATAAATCATGGCTTTTAGAAAGGAATCATGCCCAATTTTCAAGGACATAACAATTCGTCAAAGTTATATGTAGGTGTTATTGGTTTTAAAAGGAAGATGTAAATCAGGCACGTAGCCAGGAATTTGCCAAGGGAGGGGCGAAACTGTAGATTCGGCATTGCAAACTATCTAAGCGGAGCGCCACCATGGTTGGCACGAAGCGTACAAGAAAATTTTGGCTGTAAATGCCTCCCAGATCGCTGGAAATGTCACTTCCCAGGCCTTGTAAGTTGCATTTTAGCATTTTCTCTTTTGAAAATACTAGCGATATCATAAAAACATTAAAAATTTAAAAACAAAATATGCTCAAGGGAGGGGCGGCTGACCCCTTTGCCCCCCCCCCTTGGCTACGCGCCTGATGTAAATGATGCATTTTACTCCTCTCTGCATTCTTGTGTTTAACATATTTTCTGAAGATATTATGTATGTACCATGATTCAAGTATAAGTAGCAGACACATTTATGGTTTTATACAGAAAAGGAGTACAGTCTAGACCAGAGGTTTTGCAATACACAGCTCACATGCCAAATCCGGGCCACAAAAGATTTCAATAGACCTACAAGTGTGTACTAATTGGGTATGCAGACTTTGAGCAATTCCTAACAGATTATCTATACCCTGCACTATATTCAAGTCTAGGTAACCAATGGTTTCCTCTTGCCCTGGTAAAAAGTATTGAGAACCATTTGTTTTAGACTGATAATAAGATTGTCATGAACAAAAACAGTAAGATATACCTTTTGTACAGCTTACAAACAAGCTTGGTGCACACCCTTATGAAGACATACTGCAAGCAGTTAAACCGTACAGCATATACAATCTAATATATCTGCAAGCCTTCATAGAATGTTGTTATACCCTTTGCAAAGACAGTTGAAAGTAAACAATTTTATGTTTATACAAGGAATTTTGCCAGGTAACTATTCTCTAACAAATAATGCGCTCTGAGTTCTTTGGAAGATTTTGCGCCTTATTAGTAACATTTGTTATGATTATTTTTATTAATATGATAATATAGAATGTAATTTTTTTTATTTACAACATAAATATGTTCTACTATTAGATAGGTTTGAATGGTCTGGGTACAAAGCACTATTATACATAGTTTGTTTATGTCACAATACTCATGTCTTTGAACTTTGGAGAAAATCTGTGTCAAAGCAAGCATCCAACCTTTTTTTTAATAATGTTTTGTAGGCCAGCTTACCTATTCACATTGATGACAGAGGTACTTAGCCTATAATCCTACTTGACATATAAGAATCAAGCTTGAATTTATTAGTAAAGTCTTTTAACTGATGAAGGATTGGAACTTTGGATGAGAATTTGGAAAACAATTCATAGCCTCCTTCTGCATGGACATGAAAATCATTACAAGGGAACAAGATATATCTGAAAATGCAGCAACTTCTGTGGTCTTTGTCCCAGGACCCTCGGCAGTCTCTGCTTCTTGGTTTCTCTCGTCAAACCCTGCTGCTACTGCTAACGACTGTGCACCCTTAAAGGCATTGAAGACTCGCCCCAAACTGCATGCGGCTATCTGAAAAAGTTAACTTTCCGTTGCTTGCAAGTGACGTTTTGTTGGTGTCGCTACAAAATGCAGACAGTACAGTAATGAAACGTGATACCTTGTTTTCTTTAGCTGGACCTGTGATGTCCATCACTGTATTGTTTGTACACTGTGCTGTGGGTATTGACCACAGCTGTATGTACTGACTGTACACTAGTGTCTTTAATTACCGATGGTAGCAAGCTGTGTGTGTGTGTACTTTCTGAGATCGATGATGGTGTCTAACACTTCTGTTACACCTCATTCGAAACTAGGTCAGATTACCGGCATTAGACGTTTCTTTTTGCGCGAGTCTTCACACCCTTTTAGGCAGAAATACCAGCACCTGTGTCCCTGCTTAGTGAAGATTGTCATATACCATGGTGTACCCGATCTTGTCTATATAGGAACCCAGCAAATGTGTTTCCATGTGGAATAAAACATGGATAAATAATTCTTTCACAGCGCTCCCCATGTTCCCATCTCTAGCTGTAAAGGCCTATAATTATCATCTCAGTGAGCATTTTTATATCCTTCCTCATAGTGATAATAGCTTTTAGTTTGAAGCAAATCCTTTATAAATTGTATTGGAGAATTAATGTTGGAATTTGCAGTTGAAATGATGGTTCATTAAACCAGAGCAATTGGTAAAGGTTTCGTGAGACTTCAGGCAGAACAGACTGTTATTACCAGTAACCCAAAAGTGAGATATGCATGCATGCATGTTATATGTTGTACTCAAGAAATGAAGAAAATAAAAGTTTGCTTCATCTGGTGAAAAGCAATGGATCTATGCCTGCAGGAAATATGTCTTCAAATGGATTGAATCTAAAAAGTCTTCCTGGACTAATGCCAATATTTTGGGGGTTTTCGTTGTTGTAATAATTCTTGTGGAATTTTAACAGACAGATAAAATATACTCTATATGCATGAACATCCATATGCAATGTGACAGTAGCACACTGATGTACGTACAAGTAGATAACTTTATTCCACTCCTGGCGGAGTCATTTCAAGTTGCTGGTACACACACAACTAAGAACGACTTCAGCACTGATTCTTACAAAGAAGGCTAGGCTAGTTATGCATGCTATGAAAGCGTGGTAGGTTAGGAAATGTCAGCAGGTGCTGGTGCTCGTAGGTGTAGACAGATGATACCAGTATTGCTAGGAACTATCTCAACATAAGTTATAATCATGATAGAAGCTCTTCTACCTCACATTGCACGTCAGGTTAGATATTCATGGCACCTGATAATTCTATCAAATATTGGAAGTGTATTGAGATATATCTGCAGTTAAGTTTGTTGCTAAGGGAAAGATATGAATTGAAATTTTTGTTTCTTTCCTTAGTTTAGATCTCTCTTTTTTTGTCTTGTTTTTCTGATATGAAACACTTCTCAAGGCCTCATCCTTCATGCTATCGATCTTTCTATCCAATCATTAAAACCATTGATAGTTTTTATTTAATTAATGTCAACCATTAAATTCACCTCACTCTCAATCACACTTAAACAAGCTGTGCCCCAAGGCTTAACAAAAATGAAAAGTGCTTAATTGTTAGGTGCCTTCAAGCTACTGTCCATGATGAAATAGTCTTCTCTTGCATTCTGAAATCACAGAATTATGAAGGGGCCTATACTGGTGTATTGCTGAGAATTAGTTGACTCACTACTAGCTAATGAAATGTGACTAAATGTTGTATGGGAAAGAAGAAGAAGAAGAAGAACAAGTAAAGAAAGAAAAAAACAAAAAATACTGAGGGTACATTGATCGATGCTGGAGCTACAGCTTTAAGCAAAAAACTTAAAGAAGGTTCTGACTTGACATTAGCCAGCTTCTGGGCAATACATTTGACCTAATTGTCTCAAATTGCTGAGTACTTATTCCAAGTACCTTTTGAGTTACAAATTTAGCTAGCAGAGCTGTCGTTGTACTTTCATTATTTGCAGTAATATTTGAATGTATATTATACTCAGTTGGTAAAATTTGCTGCATAAAGCAAGGAACTAAACTTTCATGTTGCTTTAATTCACTATTTATCAATATATGTCACTTTCTTTCTTCTCCATTGTCAATTTCTGTCCATGAAACTTGATTCCTTGGATGGAAACTGAATAACAAAAATTAATTTTGCCTGAAGTATCATTTTCGACTGAATAGTTTGGAACCTGGCATTGAATTTTACAGCGTACTGTTACCTCATTGCTATTTGCCCTTCAGTTACACAAGTAACATACATCGATCTACAGAGGTTACAAATTCATGAAAGTTTTCATTCTTGCCATCTCAACAATTATATTGAAGTGCTATGTACTGTAGTCATGTGACTTTTGATGTATAATCACGTGATGCAAGCTAGCACACAGTTGGGTTTGGATCAGATTGTCCTGATAATGTGGTAACATGACATGGTGATTTAGCCTTGTCCACTTAAGTACTAGCTGTTTTTGCCGTTAATTTGTGTTTATTTCATAGTAAATGAAATATACTTTCTTTAAATCTTACACCTCAATTCATTGCAACCAGACAACTCCTCGAAATGTGCAAATAATTGCATGCTTGCAAGTCTTCTGTGTTTTAAACTAATTGTTTCAGCCCCCTTGCATTTATGTATATATCCCTCTGAGTAAGTATAGGCCCACATCCTAACAATAGAGAAATGAACCATCATGGTAGTAACTATATAGTCAATGCCATGCTCTACTGGTTGGTACATGGGAACAAAAGCTGAGTATGTTTGTGGCTTGGTACCTGGCCAAAAAAAAATCCAATAATTCTCAGAGTATCTCCCTCGGAAAACGACAGCAATATAGGTCATGAATATTCATGTCTTCAAATTGAAAGCTGAATGATAGACGGAGGACACAATACTTCAATTAGCATTAAATTGTGGATAATTTGACTTGGGATGGATCTGATGTATTCCCCTTTTCGGTTATAAAGCATTCTAGAAGGACAGAGAGCGCACATACTGAAGGCACACGTCAGCTTTGAGGTGCCGTTTCATTGCTATTTAGTTGTGGCTGTCATTCAAAAGCAGACACCAGGTCTAGCTTGTCATTCTGGTTTCGTGACTTTGGTTACTTATCTACGTCATTTACATATGGCAATGGAGTATACTTGGCATAATCCTTCATATCATTTGTTTGGGACAGATCTTTATAGCCAACAGTATCTGCTGAAGTTATAAGTTGCATCAAATTTCTGAAGAAAGTCAGTTAACATTAATATATACATCATATTTGCTTCTCAAATGTCAGTCCAGCAAAACTTTTAGATGGCATGTAGATTTGATTCCATTATCATTCAGAAGAAGTAAAGTAGTTGACTGACATATAAAAATAAATATAGTCATAAGGTCTAGCTATATAACCATCTGATATACACATATAAACTATATATTTGCATATAAAGTGCTGTTCATGTAGAATGTAAAGACCTCTGGTACTGGGATACTTTTCACGACTGCAGTCTAGCTGTTGGAAAATCAAAGAACTAACCAAAGAAAGGAAATTGCTTGATGACAATTTTAAAGATCTAGAACAGTTTATTATAATCTCAAAATGATCATTTATCTTGCCAATATCCTGGATAAATTTCCCATTTTGTTGGGTTTCATAGAAAATTGTCAGATAAAAAACAAACAAAAGAAGGTCATTGGTTCACACACACCCACACATATTGCCCTAATTGTTATTAAGTACAGTACTAGCTATATAGCATTCTTATGCTTAGATACCCATAAAACCTTCTTGCCTTTGTAAAACTGGTTTGATAAGCAATATTAGGTAGGATAAACATATGTATTGCCTGTCGGAACGTTTTGCTTGAAAGCAAACAGGTTAGAAAAAGAAGTTTGTACATTATAGTGAATTCCATAATGTTAAAATAAGGTGGCCGTACATAGAGGGTCAATTGGTTTTAAGCACCTTTAGAGAGGGGGTAGTTGCTTATTGCTCAAAAATACAAAAATTTGCAGTTACCTCGAGATAATTACCTTACCTTACCTTGTAAAATGTATGAGAACGATAAGGATCATAATACCATCAGTTTGGTGAACCCACAAACCCTTGTTTAATTGAACTTTTCTTGTTTCATAATAATATGAATGATGTAAGAAGTTGTGTTGAAACATAAATTGCCAAGAACCCCCCCCCCCCAAAAAAAAAAAGGTGTTCATAAGCTTGTCTTTTATAGCTTTGAATTTAGAGAGTCCCTACTCTTGACTTCAAAGTCAAATTTTGTCTAAAAGGTTTATTTTTGCTGTGAATGTTCCACAATCTTGTGATATAATATAAATGTACTTTAACGGATAGATTAGGTAACACCTGAAAACTTAATTTTAATTTCAACCTTATTAGGTAACACCTGAAAACCTATTATTAAATTCTACCTTAATCCACCAAATCTCACCTGGAACAATGAACTTAAAGCATAAGTTTGTTTTCTGCAAAAAGCTACAAACTTTAAGTTATGAAACATACTTGGTTGGACACAATATTTCCTGTGTTGAATTACACCATTATTACCACATGAAATAAGGAGTCAATAAATGACAGTTGTCAGATTTATGTGTTCTTATAACATATTATAACTGCCCAGAAAGATGCCACAGAGAAAACTAAAATATTGAAACTTCTGTCAGAATATGGAATTTGCTTCTCAGCCATCATTCTGAGTGCAGTTTAGTAATCTTGTAGAAGCTGTCCGTCCATCTACCTCTGTAGGGTAATATTATGAAAGTGATCTCATAAGCTGTTACATGTAATGGCGTTAACATTCTATTTTATTCTGCTCTGTGAAAGACGGCAACAGTAAGCCACAAATCTCTGCCTTACTCATATTGAATTAATGTCTGCATCATCTCAAATTATATCGATGAAATTCAAGACATCAGACTGTAGATCTGCTATGGACGAGGGAGGTACAAGTCTGCTCTTGCATTTGACATCAGCTGACATTCACTTCCCTCCTGTGTGTGTCTGTGTTTCATTTTGTGGGAAGTTTTTTTTTGTAGGATTTTACACAAGTGATGGTTGTTACTATGTGAAGAGAATGTGCAGTCATATGTCAATGAGAGCTAAAGATACCAACCACAACCTCTTGGCATTTTAATCCTGTGAAAGAGGAGGTGAAGGCTTGAAGGTGAAGGCTTGGAGGTGATGATAAAGGGGTACTGGAAGGGTTTACCTTGACAACACAGTTACCTTAGTAGCTGCCATTGTTACATTATCGTTGTAACCTCCTATTGATTTGGGTCTCAGTGCTAATATTTTAATAGCATTGTGGGTCATGGTGTAGATGGAGCTTAAGGTGTATATTGGCAAGCTGCCAAAGCACGCTACCATAGTAACAGGTTGAAATCATTTCATTCAGGTACTATGTTTTACACTGCATTTCAAGATAGCAGTGCTCCTGGTTTACACCGATCTGTGTCAAAATATTTAGGTAACAAGTAAATGTGAGGCAAGCTTGACATTTGCTTTCATTTTTATGACTTTCTTTGGATTCCCTTCAGAGGAGAAAATTGGCTGCGATGAAATATCCCATTTCTGATCTTTCCAGGATATTGAAGTTTACATGGAAGGCTAAAGAAATTTATCTACTGGTTTTGCTGAAGCAAACTGTTTATATAACTACCCTGGTTTACTTTGAGCAAATACGTAAAGTGGTTTGGCTGCCATCATGAGTAACGTAAAGTAAACCTTGTTAAATTGGCTGAAATTGTTTTTCTTTTTCTCTGGTTTTATTGCTTAACTCATGCTTCTACCCTCCTCCCTCAAAGTCATTAAAAGATGTCATCTGTCTGTTCTACTTTCTCTTTAGCTTTTTACCCTGTATTCCTCTCCTGCATTATAGAATGTACATATTGACAAAATCAATTGACTGTTTCTGCTCATTTTCCAAGTAAACATTTATCTATCCTCCTCTCCCGCCCCCCCCCCCCCATTCCCTTCGTCTTCTTCTTTCTCTTGTGTCACCAGCTTTTTGAAATGCTGTAAGCTGTTTCTTCCTTTAAGATTTCCCGAAAACAGCTTGAGGGCTGGTAAAGGTATCAAGCTTGTTTTCCGAAATTCTGCAATAAAGTTTTGGATGCGTTACTTTGAATCCTTATTTCTCCTCATCTTCAAATTAATCAGAGCCCTCCCTATAGATATCTAGGAACAAATCTTTCGAGCAAACCCCAAGTGAGATATAAAGACCATTTGCATCGACTTAAATCGAGTGACAAAATAGCTGGTGCAGCTTTTGAGTTTTGAAATTGGTTTTGATTAATAAAAGCTGAGTATATTCACTCTGGATTTATCAATCCTATGAGGACTTCGCCAGTCATAACAATTTTTTCACCTTAGCTGTCAGATATAATTTACACACACAGCTCAGCGTGTAAGAAGTTTAGTGTCAGAGGTGTTAAAATGCATGAGTGATTATCACTGGTGACCGATCCCCCCCCTTCCCAAGGGGGAAGATTCTGTTTGTCGCCCGAAAAAACTCATCTTCTTTGGATGAGCATTGGAGCGTGTTCGTTATTGGGATAGGGAAGCTGATTCAAAGTGTGAAGTATTTATTAAGCTGATCTAATAGGGGAGTACCAAAAAATAAATAAATAAATATGGTGAAATAATCCTAATTTAGGTCTTGCTTTTTGCTATTCTGTTATAACATCTTCATTTTTCCTGCTTTCTAATGAAAACAGAACGTTTTTTAGGTCTGGTACTATTCAGTTTCAGGTTATTTCTATTTTATTTTAATTTACCCTATATGACAAAAGGATGAGGACAAAAGTTACATAAGTGATTATTATTTTTGCTATGGTTATTTCCTGTAAGTTGCTATTTCATGTCGGCTATAATGTTATTTTCTGTCATCTATTGCTATTTCATGTTGACTATTGTTCTTCTATCTTTGAAAATACCCAGTGAAGTCTTCTTGGACAATGTATTATTGTAATGAAAATTTAAAATGTGTTCCACGATAGCTGTATATGAGTTAGGACATAATTAAACAACCGTCTCGTCAAATTTATGATCTAATGTAAACTTGTAGAAATATTGAAAACAAACAAGCATTATGTATAGATATTTTACCAAATATTTGAAGTGAACAATAAATAGACCAAAAAAAACCCATACCATATGAAGCTATTGTTGTGTGATTGGCTGCTGTCGTGTGGTAGACAGTGCTATGCACAACATTATACAAAATACATAATCAATTTGAAACACAATTTTAGCAATGACCATTGAGAGAAACTGTTTAAGTTTTCTGTTCATCCATTCATCTAATTTATTAACAATATGTCTTGGTGATGTCCTAAGCTTTGGTATCTCAAGTCAGCATCACACTGCCTGACTGAAATTGACACTCAACTCGGCTGTCCTGTCCCAGTTTTCGACGGTTATGAAGACTTACAGTTGACCCCGACACACTGACCAACTAATCATCACCTAGCAACTCATCAGTCATATCTCTCAAGCTGTTAATCAGACAAATATATGCTTTGGTGAAGTCTTGTAAATTGCAGTTTGCTGGTTGGCTATGATTAATATGGAAAACTGTTCTTTTAAGTGTAATCACTATTTGCATGATAGACTGGTCTCAATAACATTTTGAGGAATTTATTTTTCACCAATGTATATTTTATCTTGAATAGCTAAATATATATAAATGATATTGATTTGAAACCAATGCATCCATTTGTTTTTCACTTAAAATTATATTATAACATGTTAAATGTCAAATTGCTGCTGTCATGGTTGTAGAACCTTTTGCACTGGTATTTGAATTCACCAATGCTATTATGAATTAAATTAGATTTGCTAAGCACCTGACAATTAGTTTTATGTCCATCAGAGTACAGTAATGTATAAGTGCCATTATTTCTTTGTTTCCACAGGATATCAGGAAATGCTGCCCTCACTAAAAATATTCACGAATCTGTCAGCCAGCAAATGAAAAAGAATTTTGCAAAAACAAAATGGAAGGTAAGTTGTTAATATCTTTACTGTAAAGGATTTCTTGACGATGAAGAAAAGGTGAGATGTTCACTTAAAATGTTGTAATGCACTCTCTAATGTCATGCACTTCATCATAATCTTAGAAGCCAAACCAAGTTTAAATTTCAGATATTCAAAATAAAACTCAGAAATGGATTTTAGCATTCCAGACATTCTGGGTTGTTTAATTAACATGTCGGCTTGAAAGTGATTCCAAGTTTCTGTAGAGGACAACAACATTCTCAGGCTTGCAAAATGATAGTGCCAGACCTCTCCAATGGTGATATTTAGTAAATTTGTCTACTGATAGGTAAATGTAGACAAGAAAAACCTATTAAAGTTTGTATCCAGGTCAGAATTTTTAAATTCAAATACCATGTCCAAAAATATGCATTTCATGCAACAAAAGAAAGGGTATTAATGACCAAATAGTTGGCACATTTTCAATAAACTATTCTTTCATGTCATGCTTCAGAACACTCGTACTGACAGTATGAGCAGCTATTAGGCTAAAAGTTGGAACTGTTTTTACTGGCAGTATTCATACTATAAATAAGTCTTAAAAGATTATATGAGAGCACAGTACAGGGTGGAAATTAACATTAAAAAAATATGGCTGCCTGTGCTCTAAATATTGCACATATTTCAGCACAAATGTTCTGGCCTCACCTAGGTGTGATATCCGTTCGTGACATTCAGTCTGTTTACCGGCTTTTGTTAACAAAGTGCTCTTTATGATGCAATAATATCAAATTTGTTCTACTTCTAGCACATTGTCACCTGATTGAAACAAACTATAGAATAAAAAATAAAAACCACAAGCATTAAATATTGATAAATGTCAAAGAGAACAAGTGATCTACTTGCTATTTTTTATTCCCAGGGATCAATATAATCTTTCTTTATATATCAATTGGTTCGTGAGTTCCTCTTTTCATATTGTTGGCGGAGAATGGTGGGGGAGGCAAAGTATAATTCTTTATTGCGTCAGTATAGTGATTTTGATACTTTTCTGTGTAGTTTAGTAGGTGCAACACCTTTTATGACTTTTTCATATAATGTCAAACGGCTCTAAAACCCTTTTTGGCCTAATATCCAAACGTTCAGAAAATATAAAGATAAAAACCTCCCAGGTCTATACTGAAATACATGGACGACTTGCAGTTGAAAATGTCACGAGAGATTAAAATCAGTCTTTGCAATATTAAGACAAGCACCATTGCATCATCAACCTGGTGGGACATTCTATAAAATCACGTCTGTGCTTAATATATACGCTGCTGATCAATTGACATCTTTCTTCCGACACCTACACATCGAACAAAGATCGGGAATGGAAAGTCTGGCAACGTGAGAATGTTAAGTGGTTTCATCTTACCCATGGATAGTTTGCTCTTTTCTTAGTCTTTTCTTTCCCCCTTTCCCATTTTCCCAAATCGTACGACAGCAGAGCCAATTGTCACAGCATTTTACAAGTGGAAGGTATTAACAGAGCGTGTAAGAGTCATTGCAGAAACAAATTTTTCATGGATCACCAGACATCTGAGTTGCTAATATCATTCACACCTTAACTTTCCTTCTTCCTCCTCTCTTTTTTTTTTAAGCTGAGGGGATGGGAGGGGGGTGGGTGCTGAACCCCTTTATTTACTTTATACCTTTTCTCTTGGGTGTTACTCAAGTTTATCTATAACAAAGTTCTCTATTACAAAGTTCTATTGAAATGCATTGGTTCTATGCACTCAGCCATCCTCATTTCATGGAAATGTTACCCCCCAAAAAAAGATGAAATGAGGAATTTCTGTGCTATCCAAAAGGTTAGGAAATTTGTAATTGATGGTTGTTCAATGACATTAAATACCAAAGAATGTAGTTATGAAAATGAATCAGGTTGTATAATTCATACAAAAATGACTGTATCAGGAAAGCTGTGATTTATGTGTTTGCTTTAGTGAAAGAAATCTTACTAAGAAAAGAAAGTTTTACTTGATACAAAAACTTTCTGGGCACTGGCAAAAGTTAAGAAGAAACCTAATACAATAATATGTACAGCTTGTGAACAGAAAGGTGGGAGGGTGCATAAGGGGCGTGTTCTTGCCTAGTTTTAAAAAGTGCTGCTCTCTGCATTTATATTAGACTTTTTTACTCTTTCTGGTATAAATGAAGTATATTTTTTGTCCATTTTTGCTATTAAAAAGTGCCCAACAACAGTTATAAGTAAAACAAACACTATGATTAAACAATGTATGAAACAAGGTCAGTTGAAAAGATTGGCATTTTGTTGACAAACATTCAAATATGGTGGCACAGAATGTACATGTGATCCATTCTGTCAGAAATTTGTGAGATAATTTTGTGGTTTGCTCCCTCAAATCAAAGTCACATGTCAAACTTGCCTTCAAACTCCCCCCTCTCGAGACTGAACCCTCCCTCCTCTGCCGTTCCCTGTCATTAAGTCCTGTTCGTGACTTGATCTATATCGCTTTTAACTAGTTAAACTGACCATGTGTACTATAAACCTCTATGTTTACCCTCTGTCGAGGAGCTAATTTCCTCTGATCATGCAGTCCAATATTAAAGTTTGATTCAATACTTCAAATTTAATATTGCAAGTCTTGGAAATGTTATAATGTAGGAAAATTGTTCATAGGTAGTGGGTATAATTCACACATCTTCCTTGTGCATATTTGTTATAACTTAACCGAGCCATCTTGTTAAGTAGAGACGAGATAGACTTCCAAAGCAGTTAGTTGTGGGATAGGACATAGAAGAAGTGCCCAAGCTGTAATTATTAAAGCATTCTTTAGAATTTTGATTGGAAAAGTAGAAATTTTCATTCAAAAGACACCCATTTTATGGTGACAATTCATCATGATAATATACTTCAATCACTTACATTGTTATTCTCAACACTCCCACAGGGAGGATGAGATGTTGTTGTTCCTTTTACCAGTTAGGCCATCATACAGCTATGTCAGTTGCCATAGCAACAGTTACCATGGTAGTAGTTAATTGAATAGGGTTTTCTACCATTTGAGCAATGTGAAATATGGATAATCAGAAAGTTAATACTTTGAATTATATGTAACCATGGCAACACCATTCATGCTCACATTACAGGAAAAGTAGAAGAATTAGTCTGTATTGCCCAGGAATAGCAATCGACACAATGTTTATAGAGATCAATAGATGCAAAATAATGGCAGACTTAATGGTTGAAATTACATACATGATGCAAATCACAAATGTTATAATGGATATATATTTTAACACTGCATTGGTGAAAACATATCAATGTTCTTTTCTAGTTAAGTCTTGCCTAAAGGAGTGGCTACTTAGCTCTGTGGGTTTCAATTATGCTACAGCTGATATCAAAGCTTAGGTTTCCATCAGTAAATCTTCAACATAGATGGCATTATATACATAAAGAGCTTTCAGTGGGGTCCGGCTGTCAGATGATGCCTAATTACACCTAGAACCAAATACTCAACAAAAATAAATAAATATTGAACGATAAACTACAGGAGTCTTAATTTACATGAGCTTGGTTAAATACTAAGGCCTCAATTAAAGCTCTCTGCTAGGTTGCCTAATGGTTAGGCCCTTTCCCTATTAAATTTGTCTGTTTTGATTTAAAGTTTGAAGTAGACTGTATGAGAGGCCTTTATTCTCTGGGTGATGTGCAGCATACAAGGTTTCCTTAAACATAATTGGTTGTCGATACCTGCATCACAGAAGGTTCCTGACCATGAATTGTGACAGGTTTTGCGAATGTCATGCCATTAATTAGTCTAAGAAGATATGTCAGTTCCCATTGCATCAGTCACTTGTCACGGAGATGATTAAAGGGCCTCGAGTGGCATACAGCTTTTTTTTCTGATTATCATCTTGTTTTTAATAAAGGTAATATTTGCTCAAAGATTTGGTTGAATTTTCATGGAGTGGGGATTGGGCAACAGTGTATTCCATAAAAGGAGACTGTTAGCTTTATGTATCTTTAGTCCTCTTCAACATCTTTACTTTGCAATGTACCACTTGCATAATTCATTTTCTGGAAGTTTGAAAACTCAATCAACTCAGTTGTCTGGGAATACTTTGGGGGAAACTGTCATGAAAGCATTCTTGAAAACTTAATACTGACTTTGGGTCAACATTCCATCCTAAATAAAGATCATCAGGTTACACTGAAAGTTTAGAGCCAGGCTTCCAAAAGTTTTCCAGGATCAGTTCCTTTTGATTCTTATACCCACCAACCAATCTAGACTATATATAACAACTTTTGCTAGTGACAATTGTTTCAGTTAATCATGTAGCAAAATTGGGTGTGAAAATTAATAACAGGTAACAATGGATATATTCTTTCCTCCACAATTAACACTATAGCTGTGCCACATGCTATCCTTTTTATTTTTATTACAATTTTTGGTTGAAAGTACTGAAAGGTGAATGCATAGTTGTTTAATTAAACTTCAGCTCCTTTGTTCCAGTATAGGCATGCCTCATTAGGAATAGCATTACCATTTTTTAGGCCAATCAGCAGTCCTGTAAGCGATGATCTTAGAAGTCAAATAGCAGATTTAAATCTTTAATTTGATCCCCAATTAGATTTGACTTTAATTAACATGCATCAGTAATTCAACTTAAAACTAGGGTAATTAAACCTGTGTTCGAACAATATGCCGTGCATTACAGGCCAAAACTTGCCATTCACCAAGAAGAAAATATCGTCCTTAATCCTTGCTAGAATTTTTCTCATAGCAAACTTGTCCAAACTCAAGACTTTCGATTAGAGAGAGCTCTGAATAACAATCATACTGTTTGTCATATAAGATTCAGTTGAGGCACAAGGTAAACAGTTATTTTTCCACACCATAAAATTTATTAACATTGGATGATAACTTCCTGCCTTGCAGATGATTAATTTACTGACGTAATATATCTTCAATTAATTAACAGTCATGACCTTAGCTGCTCATTCCACGGAGCAGATCTACTTGTTAAGCAGCATACTGTAGAGGAAAGAAGGACCCCAGTAATTCTAGTGGTAATTCAAGAGCTTTCTAATGCAGAAGTGAATGCTGTATTGACATTAAGGTGGGCCTGCAATGGGCTCTAGTTTCCTTTAAGAGGCAAAGGGTATTCATGCATTCATACAATAGTTATCTGAGCTTTGGAAGTAGTCTGAATTAAGTCAGAGTTGAACAAAAAATTTCTCAATACATCTCAAGAAGGTCATAGTCTTTTATACCCTGACCTTAAAATCTACACTGATTGAATTTAAGCTTCCTTTTTGGTAAAAGTTATACAACGAAATGGAAGCTTTGTAGCCCTTTCTCTCTGCTTTGATGAAAAACTGATCACAATCCTATTTTTAATTGTGAATGTTATGTGCATGTTATAACAGCTTTATAAACAAGGAAGGATCAGGCGTAATGAAATAATTGTAATTTGGCTACCAACTGTATTCAAGTTGGTAGCCTAATGTTACTTCCTAACATACTAAACTAGAGTACAGTTGATAACACGTTTGGTGAATATAAATGGCGATACTTTTATGATTGATCCAGCTGTAATCCACACAGTTTCTGAAGCAAAGTATTTAAATTTTAATTGAAATAATTGTTTGCTTTGATCACTATAATAATGTATAATCTATGTAATAAAAGCCAAATGTTACTTCATTGTTTAGTCCTAATTAGATAGTTCAGTCAAGTGACTTGTAGAGCTCTATTATATCAGTAAAATGGCCACACTTTTCAATCTTTGACCTGCAGGTTAACTTTTTAACTCAATTATATTATCAAATTACGGAGTTGTGTGAGGGTATACAGCATAATACAGCCAAGTAGTTTATAAGGGATGCAGGGAATATGTTTGAATGCACTATTAAACCGGTCGTTCGCTCATTATTTTAATCCAGTTTGCTCCTGTATTATGCAAAGCCTCCTAATGAATAGGTGCTTGCAAGTTTGGTCATTGCCATCATCATGTGTGGTTTATACAGATCTCCTTAATTTAAAAGCAATTTTCTGTTCTCAGTTACTTCTTCCCTCATATATTCTTGTTTCAGAAACAGCCACAAAAAAAAGCAACAAGATGAGCAGTAATTAGTTGCTATGAATTTCAAAAATTACATGCATTTTTCATACATGCAAAAACAGGAGAACAACAAAGGTGATTTTGGTAACTGAAATTCTCCACCAGTGCACATGTGATTTGTCCTAGCACATCGATGCGTGCGTCATCAAGTTTTACATTGCCACATGAACAACATCGGAAGAAGCATACATATGGTGGTTTTCAAATTCAGATATACTTATAGCTTAGGAAATGAGACCTTTAAAACCCCTGGAGGCGCAAACACTGTTATAATATGTATACAACTTGGAAAAGTGGACATAAAGTAGTAAAGATCGAACATTCTAGGCTATCTATATTTGACATTTGTGAAGCCTAAAAAATACGCCCTTCAAAAAAGTTTAAAACAAACAAATGAGCTGCTCCACTTTGTTTGCCAAATGATAAGAGTACAGTGTAGAACAAGCATGTTTAGTTTCCCATTGAAAGTGCTCTTGAAAAGCAAAATCATTTGAAAACACAGCTGCTGGGTATATAATGGAGGATAGTATATAAACTGGTTCAGATTGGAGTCAAATTTTATCTTTCCTGTTTTTTGGGGGAAATTATTGGAAACAGAGAAAGAAATTACTGAATATATGTCTCTTTTTCCCGTTCATTTTTGCAGCTGAATTAATATATACTTTAAAGGTCATCGTTATTGCTCCCAATTAAATGCTAGAATGTCAAAGAATGGTCGCTCATGTTCAAACCTCAGTGATCATTTTACTGCACATATCACGTGGGACTATTTTTCCTCTGTGAAACATTAAATCGTCTAATTGTACTTGCCTATCTTTGGGAATAATTACTCCACGGTTCCAGCTATCTTGGAGATCTTGCCGACAAGTTTATTACAACACTCGCCGGATATCTTGCATTAAGCTACAAGTCAAAGAGATGAGAAATATAAAACGTGTCGACTGTTCTCCTGTAACAATTATATTTCTTATATCTACTATAAACTTACTTTAGGGACATATAGTCTTATTTTTAGTCGTTTGATTCAAACCACGTTCTTGTGGAATCAACCCAATGAGAGAACACACACGCTCTTGGACATACTGCAATGGACATGATATCAAAAATGGCCTCAATCTCTTCCCATGGGATATTCATTCAACATACCCCAAGAGAAAGCCATTTGTCAGGTACCTCCTGTTATGTGCAGCATAGCGTATCAGAGGATTCAAGGCCTCTAGTTAACCATTAAGTAAATATGACATGCAATGATGAGGTCAGTGTCCTATACTACCACCAGCAATATAGCTTAACTTTAACCTGACATTCTCAAACCCATCTCAAGAATTTGTGCCCTCAAGTATGATATGGAATATATTTTATCTGCGTAGTGGACATCATATATCTATACACTTCAACAGACACTTTTGCCATACTAATTTGCTATATGCTAGTTGATATCTGCACTTTTGGCCATGTATAGAGAGAAATGAGACATTTAGTACTCATGGATTATACTGCATAATACTCATACTTACACACAGGGCTTGACACAACCCAAGGCACCGATGGCAAAAAGCTGTCGTACCCTCAATGTTTGCCAAGATGCCCCTGAAAAATACATCCTACTGCCGCAAAGGTTGCCATAATGCCCTTTTTGTTATGTCATCAGTTCCCAGGCGGGCCATCTTTCAGTGCTGTACATTCTGAGTAGTACACTTAGTTACACTATAGAGTAACCCAACAATCTTTGGGAGATTTGGATTCATCATTGGCAAGAACCTTGCCCTTTGACAATGATTTTATTTTTACAAATTAAGTCAATGGGACTTAATTCTCCAATGAGTGTACTGTATGCGAGGGAAATCACAATGTAAAATCCCATTGACTCTGTACGGAGGACTAACAATAAACATGTGGAAGTGCCCAGCTGAAGTTAAAATATAAGAGCTCTAAATTACTACAATATACAAAAAACATTAACAAGTTGTAACCACTTTATTCCGAGTTTGTGCAATGAAAATCCATAAGGTAACGACACAAGACCCCTTTTATGCAGCAAATCAAATCCACAAACATTTTGGCAAAAACTTTTTGCCGAACTGGAACTGCCCAGTTTGTTAGACTTCACTGTGCCATGCACTAACACCGATAGGATAGTATTAGGTATGTTAACACAAAAACATGATAAAGAAAAATGTTTGTGTCAGAATACAAAAAATATTGTATAAACACCTAAATTATATCATGAGGCATTTTCTACATGCCATCAGTCATAATTTGCTAAATATACTAAAATTTAAGGAGTTTGGAAAGCTTGTTGTCATTTGCTGTCATGATGTCTTGCAAAATATTTCACTGGACCGTACATAAAACTAACTAAAACTGCATTTCCTTCCACTGCCGAGAGCCTTCCTTTTAAGTGAAAAACTGTATCTGTCAACTGTAGCATGTACATTTTATTAGAAATGTAGTTCAACTTTTAGGTGAGGTAATTAAATGTGGAAATGTGTGAACTTGTTTTTTGTTTGTCAGTCTTTGACAAGGAGGGTGGCAGGGGAGATGGAGGGGGTGGGGGAAGCAAATGTTGACTAATTGCTTAGTTAACCTTGCTTCCAAAGATTCAGTGAATATATTGCTCCAATTATTGTTTCCTCATGCACCAAAGTTGGTTGTATATACTATACTGTTTCTCACATATTAAACATGATGTATATTCCATGACATGCTCTTAGACTTAGTGTGATTACGAGTCCATGAAAGTTTCATGAAATGTCCTAATTGGTTGCTCGTACACATTGGCTCAGATTTCATACCCAATGTTTGGCAATTCCAAATTTTGTTTTCTTTTCAGTATAAAGTTTTGTATCAACAAGTATGTGTAATGTGCAAGGAAAAGGTACTAAGACTCCAAATAAAAAGCTTTTTTTTTCAGCGTCAGACTACACGGAGTGACAAATTTACCGTAACTGTTTATATTTAGGTTTCTTTTTTAGCATACGTTAAGAACAGCCGATAATACATACATGGTTAAAAGTCTTTTTAAATTATTCCCAGGTGTATAGGTATATACTGTATAGAGCTAACAGGTCAAGAGCTTGTGGCTTCATTTGCAATTCCACCCACATAGTGCAATTTGAGCCTTCCACTTTTACAAAAGAGAAATGTTTCTCTCACTCTTTACATTTCCAGCTATCAAATTACAGACAGATAAAGATAGCTAGGTCTGTACTGCCAGTGCATTGTGTGCAAATCACATGTATGAGACAAGATCAGATATTAACAGATTACAAGTTTGTGGATTTGTCTGTATGGTACAAATGTTTTGCAGTGAGGTGATGTAAAATGGAGCATTTGTCATTTACTGTAAGTCGTTGCAAAGAATTAGTCTTAACGTCCTCCTCCCCCCTCTTCTCGCCTCTCATCCCTCTCCCTCCGTCCACCTTGTCCAAATATACTTACTCCTCATCCCACAAACAAATAAACGAATTGACTTGGCTGGCTTATGTAATGTATGTATTTGCAACCCAGAATAATATTTGTATCAAATGCAAAACTTATAATCCTCCCCCCTTCCTCAGAAGGAGTAAATAACACCTTCCTGTGCCCCCTCCTCCATCTTCTCCAGCTCCCACCTAAAATCTCTAACCATCATCTTTAAATTTTGTAAGTAAAAGTAAGTGTGACATGCATATGCATATAATGTTTATTATCTTCAGACAAGAGAGATGACTGACCTCCATATCATGCTTACAAGAATTTGATTAATTAGGAATGCCCCCTAATATCATCCTTTACTGCACCCCCTCCCCCTTATTTAAGTTAATTGAGAAATGGCCGGTGTTAAGTTCCAGCTGAATAGAATTGAAAAGTCAGGTTATATAACAGTATGACATCATGCATAATTTTACATTACAACAGGGGTTTTGTTAGTACAAATACATGTGTGAGTTTGGTAAAAGCTTATCTCCCTTCAGCATTTATTAATGGCTGTTTTATAGTGATAAGTCTTCATAAACAGACCAGGCAGCAACTGATTAATCAGCTTAACAGTGCTGTTTTGTTTCATTCATCCAAAACAGATGAAACAATTATGTGAGCCATAGCTTAACTGCAGACTATAGGCTAACACTGCTGTTTTTTTTTTGTATTTGTTTAATGCAAAACAGATGTACATGTAGGACATACTTTACTGCAGATTATTAATTAAAAATGTATTTTATTCATCCAAAACAGATGATGAAAAGTGAGAAATAGTTTAACTGCAGACTAATAACACTGTTGGGTTTTTTCCTACCATTTTATGTAAAAATATGTACCCAAAAATGTGAACAAGTGAGCAGTAGTTTAAATGCAGACTAAGTGAACACTGTTGTTTTTTTTTATTCATCCAAAACAGATGAAACAAGTAAATAGTTTAACTAAAGACACGATTAATATAACACATCTGTTCTATATGTTACTCATTCAAAACAAATGAAACAGGTGGGTATAATGGTAATTCTGTATTATAATAATAAAAATAGTGATAATATTTGTATTAATCATAATAATTAGAATATTATGTTATTCAGTGCTGTTTTATTTTAAGCATCAAAGGCAGCTGAAACTAAGTAATAGTGGTACTGTTGAAATGCCTAAAAACAACTGTTTTTGTTTTCATTTTATTCAACAAAGATTAGAAAGAGAAAAGTTCACTATAGCTACACTGCAGAACAAGTTAAGTGTGGAAAGTTCCAGCACAGCTAAGAGAGATCGTATCAAAGCATTGAACATCTGACATATTTTATAAGGCTGATAGGCTATCCATATGATCGTACGATCCTTTGCTTTTTCGATTCAGTATTAATTAGAACGTGACCCTTGTGACCTTTTCCATCCAGGTCCACTGGTTATCATTTATAAGACGATAACAGCACCATATCAGTCATCAAGCTAACCGACTTTCAAAAAGTTTGACATTTGCTTTGTGATACGTATATCGTCACTGCATAGCAGACCGTGAAATTATGCCATCTATTTACTGTGACATTTACTATGTTTGGATTCTTAGAAGTTGCTATTTTTTTTACCCTTTATTGACTCCATATTCGGAATAATTAGTTGTGGTTGCCACATTTTAATCAGTGTTTTCGAACTGTTACAAACCTTTGGAGATTCTACATCTTTCCTGTTTTGTTTCTCTGACTGATGACCCCTCCCTTCCCCCACCCCCCCCCCCCCACCACCTCCCACAGACCTCAGAAGTACACTTCATTCTGTCACCCCCACACAAAAAATCTTTAGAACAACCTTGCATGTAGACCTAATAACAGACCTAATTTAAAGATTAAATATGCCTTGTTCAGACCCCCGCACCCCTACATGAAATCAGATTTGGCGACCCCAGGGCAATTACTTTCCCTTGTTTTTTTGTTCTTCGCTGGGAAGCAAAGGAACTTATGCAGTTAGGTTGGCAATTGTGTGTGTTTGTGCATCTGCATTTGTAACACTTACTTGGGTCTGTGAAAACCCAACAAAGGAGTAATGGATGGTGGTCATACTTGCTATGTAGATGTATTATAGTGAGAAGCCTTGCCCTTTTGTTTGTGACCTTATGAATATTCATGAAGTTATGGGATAAATGTTAAGAGGTTTACATTGCAATAACTCTGCAACCTTTTGTCGGATTGTAGCCAAACTTGGTATACAGTTGTTGGTTAATAGCTGGTACATGCAGGCCTATTTTTGGGGGACCATCTGAGCCCACAAATTTCAGGCCCATTTTTGGGATCATCTGGGCCCACATTTTTGGTGTTTCAATTTTTCGGTGACTAATATATTTTTGAGCCACGTTGTTTGGGCCAAAACTTTTGGGACCATTTAGGTGCAGAATTTTGTCGGGCCAAATTTTGTGGGGACTGGCCAAAATTTTAAAATTGCAGTAACTCCACAACCTTAAATCAGATTATAACCAAACGTGGAATACAGTTATTGGTTAATAGCTGGTAAATGTGGGCATAAATATTATGATATTGGGTGATGACATACAAGACTTGAATATATTCTAATAGGCAAGGAACCATAGGGCTCGTTGAGCTCTTGTTAAATCATGGTTTCACAGCTGGCTATATAGTCATGCTGATGAACTACAATGTTATGGGATTTTTTTGTATTGTGAAGTCTGAAACATTTATCAAGTGGAAAATCAAGTGGAAAGAGACTAGTGTTGTCAAGGTTACTGGATTTAACAACCTAGCAGCAATCAGGCAACCGATTTTGTTCATCTTTTGAAATATAACAGTTCACTGGGACAAAATTGCTATTGATTTGTTGTTATTCTCGGTGTAATGATGTCAATAATATACACAATTGGAGGGAAAAGAGTTGCTGGTTTATAGGTAAACTATTAAAAGCTATTTATTTTTCTGATTTTCCAACGACAGTATATTCTGTTTTTCGACCGTTCCATCCACATCATCTTTAAATACATAATATCCTTGACTGTTAGTAACAGCTACAGAACCTGACTTTGGAGCACCATGTTATCTGCATAAAGAGACTATGGTTTTATTATACTTGTTGAAGTTTTCAATTTGCATGACTTTCTAGCATATATCTAGTGGCAGTGCAGATATGGTCAGCCTTTATCAGCTAGCCATGTTTTTAGAACTTGTTGAAAAAAAAATATGGATAGTTAGCTATATATTAATCTTTGCAAAAAGATCAATCGTCTTTTGGTTCTGAGTACCAATGATGTAATATTTGGCTAGGGTATCAGTTATAATATTCTCAATTTTTATCCAAACAATGTTACTTTATGTTAATTTTAAAATATATATCCTTTTCTATTTTTTTTTGTAGTTATTCAGCTTGTGCTCTATGTCCATAAAATTTGTTTATGTGAACTTCATAAAAACCTTTGAATAAAATATCGAAAAGATAAAACATGAAGAAAAAAAATTGGAAAGTATATGAAGCCATTGAAAAAGAGGAAAATATATGATTCTTATTTTGTTTCAGCCTATTTAGTAAAAAGTCTGTATCACACACAGTTCTAACATAGTAGCCTGCAGCCCTGTACTCATGTAACTGTCCTAAAGAATTTGTACTCATGCTCATACATCTACCTGGGAGCCATGGTAACATTTTCACATGTAACTGAAAAATGAAATAACGAACTGAACAAAGATACAGCTGCGCTGTCCATTCCGATAATTCTTCATCGCTCTTGAAAATGCAACGCTATGTTAAACTTCCCGGGAAACCAGGAAGGAAAAAAGATTATTGTGTAATACCAATATGTGTATATGGTGAACAGATGTCACTTAATTTGATGGCTGTCTGTCAGATATCAGAGTGCTCTAAGCTCAGAGAAGAGGCTCCTTTGAATTTGACTTGATCGTACTTTAAAGTAGAAACAAAGTGAACCGTTCACATCGTATGTCAAATTAGAGCTCAGCTTTTGATGAACAGTTCCCCTTGCAAGATAGATATATTAGAGAATAAAAATATTAATCCACTTGGAGATATACATGGCTTAGATGAAACTGGCTTAATACTTATATTGTTTTCAATAACAATGATTAATTGCTCATGGTGAAACTATGAAGAGGAATTAGTTAAGTCAGTGAAAGTCAAACAGATTTCGTCATGATAGTGACAATCACACAAAACGGCAACCCCATCCATACCATGCTACCTCTGAAATGAACAAGAGATTTCTTTATTTTTTGGTTTTTGTTTGTTTATGTATTTAGAGTGGATTGGGGTATGGTGGGGTACAGTGGAGGTAGATGGTCATCACATTCAGCATCTCTGTCAAATAATGTAAATTTTGGTGGTTTTGACATTTGCTTCTCCTTTAAGTCTAGAAAAGAAGAGCCTCTGATAAAGTGCCTGGAAAATCCTTTGGCAATTTTCAGCATCCTGCAATTTAGAGGCCATGGATTCACAATGTTCTTTTCAAAACAAATAGTCTAATGACTATATTCACAGTTCAGATCTCAAATTGTGCAGTGCAAATAATGTAAACTCTGCTTCCTTCGTAAACTACATTTCAGATCTCCCTATATGAATGCTCCAATAAGTCTGGTAAGGGTAGAGGCATTTGGTTAGGTAACTAAGCCACTATCATTCAGGTTTGGGTATGAAAGTCATCAGTATAGCTTATAGCTCCTCTAACTTTAGGATGCTAACATTTGCAAGGTTTTGAAAAGTTCTTTCCTGCAGAGGTACTGCCTGATTTTCCATATCATTCCCGGTAACCGAGGAATTGTTATAGACAGGGAAGAAGTTTTCCATTGGGCTAAATATGCCGTCACCCATTCCCCCTCCCCTTCCTCCTAATTTAGAGGCTTTCAAAATTAGGAGGTAATAATATAAGAAGAAAAGAAAGAACTGTCATACCTATTAAAAAAAAAGATAATTTAAAAAAAACAGGGAAGGAATATAATTTCACCAGATATCTTTAACATGTTTAACATGTTTGTTGTTGCCTCATCAGTTTATTTTCCTAATGATAAGGTGTAGCAGATTATACATTGAAAGATATGTTAGCTATTGATTGAATAAATTGTTTTTGATGGACCATTTATTATTAAGCATGCACTATATAGATACATATCAACTGTTCTCCTAGGCTATAGTGTAAACACATGCAGCACAGGCTGTCTTGGTTACCTTTACAGTCATTTGAGGGCCCCAAAGTTTATCTCTGTCCCAGGGCCTCCAAAAAGGTCGATTTGGTTCTGCAATGAGACAGTAAGATGTCTAAGAGAGGGAAAATGCTTTCTGATTTGTGCTGAAATGTTTGTTCAACCTTTGAAAATGAGTTACCAGGATTTTGCCTCTGTCGCCAACTGGGTGTAAAAGACTGTGAACTTGAAGAGGGAGGGGAGGGGGGGGGGATAATTTGCAATACCTTTTAAGATATTATTTGCAGACCTACAGTATTTTCATACTTTGTAATATTTTGTTTAGTATCCACAGATGGGAGTCTATCTTGCCACTCTATATATATTACTTGGTCTGGTTGTCTAGACATGATTTCAGCATATGCCTCACTATAGCATTGTGTCATATAATCACTCTACTTCTTCCATTGTTCTTGTCGAATTATTGTTGTTTTATTAAATTGTTGGTTGTTTGGTCTTTCATGTGAGATATAAAATTTAACCAGTATGGCAAAGGTGTCAGTGCATGAAATATATAAATTAATTAAAGTTTGAAAGGATTGCAGTGTGAAGCAAAAAGACGTATGCCTGATGGTTAGAAGTAGACCACAAAGTGTTCAGCTTGTCTCACAAGAACAATTAACTTTTAGAGCAAGATTCTCTCGAAGCTATGTATATATCGTTGATTTTTTTTTTTTTTTTTTTTTCAAAACCAGCAAAATGCTTCGATGTACAGTAATATTAGCATATATAAGTATAATAATTTTATGAGTCAATTTGAAATTTGTCACTTGCATTTCTGCGGTTGTAAATTATGGATAACTTTTATGAATTTATCAATCAGTATCCAATATGAAATATTGGTTAACATAACATGTAGACAGTTTCCATCTTTAGTAGAGGTTTGAATTATACTTATATTAAAACTTAATTATAGTTTTAAGATCTTTTAAATAAATTTTGATGGTTTCTATGTAGTCCACATGCAGGAACTGTTGCACAATCATCTGTGTGGCAATGTCATGTGTACTTTTATAGTTATCACCAATGGTGTTTGATAGAGACAGCTGCCATGTTAATAGTTGCTAAGTAACATGAGTAAAGTGAACTTAGCATATAACAGCTGGTTTTAAAACTCATTGTTTTGGGGGCCAGGCCACAAATGGAACCTCATAACCCATATGTACTACTAGGCTTCATTGACTCATAGTAATTAGGTAATGCTGATACTGATGGGTGGGTAATTCGTAATCCTCTGAGGACAATTGTAAACAATATGCCATTTGTCATTTGAGAATAACTTGATTGACATTATAGTCAGCCGTGTTTAATTAAACTGTGACATTTAGTGAGCATCTTAATTTGTCTCTTGTAATGATTCTTGGGCATGGCCTTTTACACTAGATGCAGAGACACTGTATTAGTCAAGCCATGTCGATGCCTAAGATTATTGGATATTTATCCAGACGGCTAGATTCGTTCATTGCAGTAGAACGAAAAACGTATGATTCTGTAGCGTATGTAGTCTATGCGCTTCCCAACATGAAAGAAGACCCTGGGTCAGATGAGACGATTTCTCCATAAATCATATAAAGGCAGGGATTAAGTGAAGAGTAACGTGTACCAAATACTGAGATGGTAAATTTTGTAGCAGTTTATACTAGGTACAAATCAGTTATTTCATATCCAATGTTAATCATTTTTTCATTGTTGTTTTTTCATATTTTCATCATTTTTCATTTCTAATTGCTGGCCCCTATACAAATAAACAATATACTACGGTACTTCCATGCATTATCTTATTCAAGTTGCCTTAATTTTCAATTAATTAAATTTGCAAAACCTCTGTAAAGCAAAGTCGTTAAGTAATATCAAATGGACATCTGTTACAAATTTGTAAGAGATTTCCCCTTTGGATAATCTGATATATTTGGTCCGATGATAATGGACAATCTGATATATTTGGTCCGATGATAATGGTCAAAGCAAACAAGGCTTCATCTTTGGTATGCTATCGTTTTTGCTGTATGTTTGTTCTCTGCTATAAGCCACTATCTCCAACAGCTGTTGCATGCCTGATCCAATGACAGCTCTTGTAAATGGTTGATGGCTGTTACTTAAAGGGGGTACCTTCACTTTGATTTAATAGTTTTATGATAAAACAATGAGATAATGTTGATGTTTCATTTTCACTGTCAGACCCTTTAAAATGAAGATGTTCTATAGGATATGTTAGACAGATGGTTTGTGGACAATGAAGTTTATGTTACATCTGAAGATAAAGTTGTAATTGTTTAATTGAATAAGCACTTGTTTAAGCCTGAATCTGTTAATAAAATATGACAAGCGTGTCTCACATGTAAATTTGGCAAAATCTAAGAGAGTTGTCAAGTAGTTGCTATTTACCCTAATCTATTAATTAGAGAAAAGAGAGATATATAATAGAAAATACCTGTATAGTAATGTAATCATTTTCAGTTAGTGGCAGAATACTTCCAGTGCCTGCGTTACAATTATTCATTAACATTCTGTGGCACTGCTTCATAGTTCCTTCTAGTTGACTCGCCAAATAACTCCTTTGGCTACCCACTGCGTCATTATGTGAGTGAGAAATAGGAATTAGTAGCTGTGAAGGTGACCATCATATTTCAGGAAATCTGGGGGGCACATGATGATGTTGTTGACCCCTGAGGTTGACATCAAGGGACAGTGTCTACACGGTATGCTTTAAGTGATTTAGGGGGGAAAGTGAGGTCATATTAGTATCTTAGTGCTATGTTTTAGGAATGATTGTCAATTTTGCCTAAGTTTCTGTAATGTTTCTGCCAGGTACAACCAATTTGTCCAGGTAAAATCAATTGTCCAAGTATAATCAATATGTCCAGGTACAATCCATTTGTCCAGGTATAATCAATTTGTCCCTGGTACAATCAATTTGTCCATTGCCACTTTAGATTGACAAAATCTAGTTGGAATCTAGTTCCCTGGAATGGTTTGCTTAATGATCCTTTAACAGTAGATAAGATCCAGGGATACTATTAACCTGGCTAGGAATATGATACATGAAATCAAAGGACTATCCCTGGAGATCTGGGGCATCTGCGTGGACACCGGCTCACTCATAGCGTTGTAATGCTAATGATGCATTTAGCTGAATTAGTAAATCGTAGTTTTAAATTACTGAATCTTGTGAGGAGTACAGTCCACACTGTGCATGATCTTCAGTTATATAAGCACACCGGTTGCTTTAAGCACAAACTTTGATATGAAATATACTTGTTATCATACCTTGCCAAAAACATTCTGTTGAAGATGTTGAAGATGTTAATGGGATGGGAATAAATAATCCATAAAATTGCTTGTACATAGCATTGATCTAACTGCTGTCATTTACATAGAAACAGAAGTCTTTTAAAAACAAATAACACAAGTAAGCAAAGATTCACAGCACTTTAGTACAGCCCATTTAAACACCTGCCCTAACGGCAGGTAATTGATGACGGTTGAAGAAAAGAAATCGCTCGCAAGGTCTTTAATATTCTAGCCTACTCTGTAAGATTTCATTGCCATCAACTTATAAAACAAGAAGTTTTAAAATGAATCTGTGTGCTCAAGCAGCAGAATAACCTAATTCAAACAAAGTTGTATTTTAATGCATATTTTAATTATATAGGGGGAGAGATAGGGATATAGATATATATATGCATGCATTTCAAAGATGAGTCACTTAATATTTAGTTCAGCCTCCAAAGGATCGAAGCTATAATGGGAATGGAAATAGTGTATTAATAATGTCAATTTCAGAAGTCAAACCAATATTGGTTGTAATAGTGTAATGTCTTACAGTAATAATCATTCAGTCAGTACATGAACTGTAACATTTTGTTACAAAATGTTTGAAATTAGAGAAAGTAAAAATGGGAAATCAGAGTGTGAATTGTTTATTCTTTTGGGCAATTTTTAGAAAAGAATTTAGGCCTAAAGCTGCTAGAAAATGACCATTGTGTTAACTGGAGTTATGTCTAACATGACAGATGCAAAGCTTTCAGAAAAGAAATCTGTCCACACTCATGGATCTAAATTTTTTCACTGTTTCATTTCCCTACACCTCAAAACAGTTGTACATGAATTGACACATTTTGTAAAACAAAGTGATTATTCATTGTACTAAATATATGTAAGAGGATTCCCGTACGATAAATTACACAATGCCGTTATGATTTGTTGAACTTTATTTGATTTTTACATTTTTTTCCGCTTGATTTTTTCGCCATATCTTGTTAAAGTTTCTTTCATTATATTTCTAAGAGTTGCAACTGTTACATATCTCCAAGATCTATGATATGATATTGAAGTGATTTTTATTGTGAATTATGGATTTTATATTTTAGTACATTAGCCTTTCGAGGATGAACAACATTGAAAAAGACCAGCTGTCATCGCTATGGAAATGAGCTATCAAGCTATAGTCATTTCACTTAATAAGACGTCTTCGTTCGTTAATGTTCAACCTGTCTCATCCAGGGATTTAATCAGGCATTTTATTGCTGGAGCACATAAATACTGTTTGCATATATGTCATTAATCAATGTTGTAGAAATATTTATGTTATGCTTCCTTTAGAAGTTCTCTGTCGCATCAACCTATTTGAGTCCCCCTTTACAAACGTCCTTTTTATTCGGAGTAGGAAGATCGGATGGTTTTCAGTAATTATTCAGCTTTCATTAAAGGTCAAGAATACTCTCGGAGAGGAAATCCAGGGTCATCGCTTCCTCCGACAGTGATACATGTGCACCGAGAATTTGGAGGGAAGTGGGGAAAAATTACTGGAAAATTGCGACGAATCTCCAGCTCCTCCTTTGAACAGACTGACGTCCTTAAAACAATTCATTTTCAGTGGCCTTGAGTAAAAGTATATGGAGTCTTTTATTCTTCTTTAATTTTAGACAGAGAAACAAAATTTCATATTTCAAGTCTTGATATTGTAAATTACCCAGGGAGTTGAATTAGCTATTTCAATTAATGCAGATTCTTCAACATTTTGTCCTGTTCATCATTGATATTTACATGACATTTTGTAAAAAAAAAACATTTGATGTTTCTTATGGGAATTAGGTAAATTAGAAAAGCCATTAAAAACATCTTGAAATGTGCTTCACCAGTGTAGTACACCATACCTTCTCTTGGCCAATTAACACAAGCTATTTCATTGGTTGGAATCCTCTATGCTACCATACTGCCGGTTTTTTTTTGTAACTTTCCAATCAACGTAAATTCTTCTTTCCAATTTGCAGTCATTCAAAATGTACCTGTAATTAATTCTCACTGCGCTGAATATCATTAAATTAGCCCAGTTTTTCTTGTCCTAAGTGTCCAGTGTATATGACAACACTAAAAATAAAATAAAGGTATTATGAAGAAAGTAAGGCCTTTTGAGCAGACGATATTTTGTAAAAGATTATACATCTCTGTTGAGTTTGAAGCAGGTTGAATTTGTAAGTTGACAGGCCCCCTATGTATATAGCTGCGAGGGACGGATGTGATTCTGAGTGACTCGTAGTAATTAACATTGTTGCTATGGCTTTCCTGGGAACTGCCGCCGCCGTGCGGTGATTGTCATGCACACATTGTTCATCCGATTTGTTGTCGTTTGGAATATTCGAAAGGGTACAAAGAGGTTTTGCACCATTTTTAACTAACACCTGTTGCATATATAGTGCAAAAAAAGAGCTGTGACAATACACGCAAACAGTACTGCTCTATCAGCAGAAGTTTACATCTTAAGTCTAAAATAATTGGAACATTTCTACCATATTTTATATTTTTTGCTTCCCTCCAGTATCAAACAGGCTATATTTGCTTCCATTCGAACTGAAGGTGTTCATTATTATTATTATATTTGACATACTGACTTGAAGAAAGGAATTTAGTTTGTTGATGGTAAATAATATGATGTCTATAAATATTGGCCGAAGGCTCATGCCAGTTCCTCAAATAGTCTATTGAGAAATATACTTTAGGAAACTCTGACACAGGCTGTACTAAATAACTTAGCATCATATTCTGTGACATTTGACAAAGCTGCTAAGCCCACAGGACATTAATGTTGGGATGTATATGTTTACATTATTCATCAAAATCTGTGTGAGATAATGATACCTTTTCTTCACAGGATGTTAATATGAGTATGTATATATGTTACATAATATATGAACAAATTATATGAGTGCATAATAATGTGATAATACTTATTCACTGCAGGACATATAATGTTCCCATGTTGTGTTAATACATTACAATTCAGGTGTGACATAATGATAACTATCGACATGTATCTAAACGATAGCAGTACATTTAATATTCTAATGGTTATATAGTTAACCACATGGTGTAAATATTTGTAATGTAATGTGCATTATGTGACACAGTGTATGTGACATCATGATACTGACTGTATATCCATGGGAACAACAGGAGATTGGTTTAGTTACAAAGAATAGGTTCGTATGTGATAAACCTTTAGCAACTGTTAGAATCCCGTCGTGCTGACGGTATGGTACTGGTAGTTGTATTAGAGCTGTAATTCAGTAATCAGGCAGGCCTGTTAGTCATGATTCTGCAGTAACTATGGTCTTCAAGCAATGAACATGTGTGTGCGCTATCATGTATAAGTATAAGATGATGCATGATAGTGCTGATTGCTTAAGAACTAAATATATAGCAAAATCATGGTAAACTGCTAAGAAAGTCAGCATAAATGGTGATCATAATTTCAACAGGAAACTGATAGTTACATTGTAGTACAAGCTGAGCAGACATTTTTTCCCATCAACCAATCAGGTTTTGACTAAGTGCACAAATTGCACTGCTAGTATGGCCATCCACATGCCAGAAAGGGGCATTGGGGAGGGAGTTTGGTCAGGGCTAGATGAGCTACTTAATATGTGGGACATTTTAGGCAACTTAATGGCATAATTAGGACAAAATTCACAATTAGACTTTCCATTTTTCTCAATTTCTTCGATCGCCACCACCAAGTGAAAGAGCTGTCATATTACATCACTGCAGCTAAATTTCTCTCAATATTTGTCAGTGTTCGCTATATGTCAAAACATTGGCATACATGAAGATATTCATTGACCTGGTTTGAATCATGAAATGAATTACTTTTTCAGCCTATGTGGTTGCTTTCCTTTTTCTCCCCCCCCCCCCCCATTTTTAATCATTTTTAGTTCAAAGTAAGGTTCATCAGAGGTTATAGTACCAATTAACATGTTTTGTTTCCCCTGAATTATATGTTTTTTTTTTTTTTTACTTGGAACACATGCATAAATCAAACTAACAATTTGCTAATGGAATAATTATCTTACAGTGAAATTTAAGACAAACAGTTCAAAGTAACTCATTTCGACATAATTCAAGTGTACATTGTCTGAAAATGAATTAAAAATGAATGAATGAATCTTGTATTGTCAAGAGGCTTCAAAGATGATCCAGAGGAATGATTTTCAAAATTCAGATGTCAAAACCGACGAATAAAAAGCTAGGAAATATATAAAGCTTTGAAATCTTTTCAACACGGAAATAAAGTTAAGGCATAAGTAAGGAATATTGAGGAGTATGTAAAGTAAACTAAATGATTTGTTTTTATTTAGCAGAAATCAGCTACTCATCATTATTTCAATCAATTTTAAAGGTATGTTGTATGGACCACAAATATGCTAGATATTCAAATATGGTCACCTTTGGTCAAAATTCTTAAACTGTATTTATTACAACCTTTGAGGAAATTTTCCTCACTGGGACATTCAGTCATCTTGTGTGTTCATGTCTGAGAACAATTTGGAGAGTAAAGACCTACAGGAAAGTACTTTTTGAAAACTTCTGTTAATTATAGCGTGCTATAATTTGGAGCCTATACTGACTACCTTTAAAGTTACTATAACTAGCTCTTGTAATGTTCTTAATCAGGATATTATGTTTGCATGTATGTGGGTGTGTGGATGCGTGTTTGATCAACTAGTAGTGCTTTTAAGAATCTTTCAACAGAAGTTGACCATTAATTCTCTGAATAGAAAGTAAAATGCATTTTGCCATTTTGAAGTATTATGAGCTATTAACAGAATTAAACTGACTGATTTCGAAAAAGTGTTGGAATTATTTCAAACATATACAAAAGAATTTGCAAAATTTGTGATTGTTTTTAAAGCCTGCATATCCTCTTGAACTTGCTTTGATAGAGTAAACAGCTGTCAACGTAACAGTGACATAACATCTTGGGTACAGATATCTCATATTATATATTAACTAATTAAGTAATTAACTAACTATGTAATAATTTTTAATTAGCCTTCATTTAGTGCAAATCTGATACAATAGATCAAGATCTCAAAGCTAGATCAAGAAGAAATTTCATTGTGCACAAAAACTTGTTGGGAATATTGCCAACCTGTCCTCCACACTTGCAGACTCTTGTATATCAAATTTATTCTCCTTTTGTGGTGAAAACAAAATCAATATAAAGCAGGAAAACAAAGAGGAAAAATAAACCACACCCATCCAACCTTGTGGTAAACATATGAAAGTGAGATATACATTAATGAGCTATTCTGATCAATATATCTCCTTAGTTATATAAAGAAACCAAGATTATATAAATACTTGAAAATGGCACGTTGAATTTTCATCTGTTTCACAGAAACAACATATTAACAAATACTTGTTAGCTTGCCTTTTCACTGATCCATCAAAACGAGCAATTTAAGTACATCTTTATATTTATTAATGAAATAATGCTCTGTCATGATATTGGTAGCTATGGCAACATGAGTAAAATCTCTCCTTTGCTTGCCTGAGTTTTAAGACGTTCAGATCTATTAACCCGAGTGCTGGATTCAGAATTTGATTTACAATGACATGGCATTTTTTTCTCCTTTCTATACCTGTGTGTTTCATAACCTGTAGCGCAGTACAATAGACATGCATTGTGGGTTAAAAATTTCATTTTATGTGGAAAGGCTTGTTAATTGTGAGAGAATGGAGATAATAAACATAAAACTCCAGTTTTGATTTCAGACTTTTTGGGCCTCAGCTTAGCTCTCAACTCCCTTACCTTGCTGCCTACTTTAATTACGGTTAATGTTGATTCATTTTGCATAGCAGATTTTTTTGTTGGTATAATTGTTACAAAAGCTGGTATAGCAATTTATCTACTGCTGTGTATACTGAATCATGATCTGACATATGATAAAGCACTACAGCATTACAGGACTGTCATCATTTCATTACTTTTTTTTCAGAATTATTTACAGGAACAGAATCCGCGAACTACATATCTGAAGGAGGGGTTAATAAAAACAAATTTATGTATAGAGTTTCCTCGTGTACCTCTTTCTCAATCTACAACAGAACTTAACATTAGCACATTAGCAACGTGATGTTTTCAGTTCTCCAGTCAATATGTCTCTTGCAAAGAAAGGGACATCCCCATTCATTTTTTTTCTTGACACATTTTCCCTAGAGCTCGTCTTTCCACTGTAAGTAAAGAGCTGACTTGTTGAAGGCTTGTTAAAATGTCCATCTCTTGCATATACCGCTACCTAATTTTATGTGAATTATGCTGTTGGAATGCCAAGTGTGGGGTTTGTTTGTATGTTTTTTAATGGAGGATGTCATCCCTAATATCTCTGATCTGATTGGCTACCACCTACAAACTTAAAAAAAAAGGGCAGATTAATCATCTCGGGAGATAAGCATTTCATCAGCAGCCAATGTCTAGTGACCTTGTAAAATATAAGCTGCTTATCAGCTCCAAAGAAAACAACAAAGCATTTGAAAACAGTTTCTTAAAAGCTTCTCCTGGGTATTCACATTCTAATCAAGTCATCCACATGAGATAAGCATTTGATCTGCCAGTTTTTATGCTCGGCAACCATCTGAAGCATGACCATTAGTGGCAGCCTAAGCTGTTAGGATAAAACTTAAAGGAACATATAATGATTTATACTCTTTTTTCATTATATGTCACATCAACATGCAGTTCCTACGATGATTGATTACGTTTATTCAGTCTAATTCTGTCTCCTTCAGCATTCTGATTGGTCAGTTGTTTGCCTATTGATCTCACCTGAAACATGACTGCTTAAAGGCACTGCCTAAGCTGTTAGGATGAAAGAGTGTATAAATGTCAACTAAACAGTATGTCCTAAACTCAGTCAAGTCAGTCAATCCTTAAACATTTTACCATAAAATTACTTTAAATTCCTGTTATGCACATACAATTGATCTGGCAGTTTTCCATCCGAAAATGATTAGCAGACCAACAGCAATCATTCTAATGGCTGCTTGGCTTAATATATCAATTAAATGATGTTAATATTATAAACATTTGTAGTTATTTATAGTATGTGGAAGCTGTATACCTTTACTGAAGAGGAATTTGACCATTGCGTTAATTGTCTGTATGTTGTGTCATCATGCATTGTATTTCCCAGATGTTGCATGGCAAACTTTACGCAATTAAGTCTCCTCATTTTCATTTCCTCTTCGTTTGCATTTAGATATTAGTTTCCAGATTTATACTAAGATTTCAAATTTAAATGATCGATTTCAGATTTGGCTTTTACTGATTAATTGTTAATTAGAGTACAATTAATGAGCACATTCAGGTATAAAGACTTCTTTGCAGATAAAATTTCTTGCAAATTGTCAATTTGGAAATTTGAAGGAAAAAAAGTTGAAACTTTTCTTGATGTATTGTATTTCAAATATGCATTTACTCATTTTCCTAATGAGCTGCATTTTTATTGTCATGTATTGTTATGAAAATACAATCATAAAATTGGCAAAAAATTTGCAGAAAGGAATTAAATTACTAAAAATATACAGTTGTATTACTTCATTGGCATGCCAAAAGTCAGTGTCATTTTCTGGCTGCAGTGTTCACTTCTATCGTCACTGTAGTGTTTTGTTAATAATAATTGTTATGAAGTGATCAGTGTGTCATCTTAAGCCCAGATTTTTTTTATAGATAAGTGAAAAATCCTCCATCCATGCAACCATCAGTTACAAAAATTCAAACTATAAAGTTTTCATTTCAAGCAGAAACTAAAGGTGTGACATACCCTAAATATGCAAATAAGATGTCTGTTGTTTTGTAGTGAAAATGTGCTAGATTTAATTAGAAGAAATAATTAGCTTTTTCTCCCCAATTCCCAATAATTTATTTGCGCTCGGCTCAGACATCTAGATATAAAGTCACGGTTTGCTTGGTCTTAATTACTGAAATTTCTGATTAGGAAATTTTGTTGTGGTCGTTTCCGTGGTCATGGTCCTGATTATGTGGGGTCTCAAGGGCTTGTATTAATGTTTCAAAAAGATCACACTGTTATCTGGCGTGATTGTTGGAAAGGGTAGCAACCTATTGCGAAGTCAAAAGTATATTGTATGCTACTGTTCATAAATTTTGCTTCCACTGTCGATAGAGCAAAGCAACAAAACTAAGGGACATGTGATATTCCCAACGTGCAACTTGTTGTTTTTTTACATGTACTGTCTGTCCTTTACTATATTCTAACTTGCACTTCAGTTCAACTATTTTTTTGATGATTTATGATATAACGTAACTATTTCTTCTCTGTTCTATCTTCTTGCTATATATATGCATCTACTTTGATTCGCTTAGACTTCAAGACCATTACAAAATTTTACAACCAATTTTCCATCTCTTTCTGTTGAAGGGGAACTAAAGTGTGGAAAGTGTGAACGAATGAAAATGTAGTTGAGATGACGGTTTGTTAAAAGTATGGAGATTTTTGCTTGGAAATGATGTTTAAAAAAATTGCAATGTGGATTGCGGAATGACTCAATCATGCACAAGTGTCAAATGGATGAACTTACAGTATTGAATAGCAATAAGAACAAACTAAGAAAAAAAAGATTAGCCTAATCTGTTGAATGGAATCGCCGTACAGTCTGCTCAAGACAGATCATCCGTCCCAGTGTGTCAACTGTAGACATGAAAATGGAAGTTTGAAGTTTATTAAAAAGCCGGTATAAATATATATAAACCACATATTTATTAATAGGAATATAAAACAATATCATTAAACAGAAGGTATAGAGAAACATTACTGAAGTAGAAAATAAATACAGAAAAACCTAAAGAAATATTTTAAATATATAATATATATTTTAATCTAATAAAGCTTGCAATTGTTGTTGCATGTGATCTTGTATTTTTAATGACTAAATATTCTCCTCACTAAGAGAGGTTTCTATTAAATGATCACGTGACAAAAGTAAATCCTGACCCTTTAAATGGTTGAACTTTCAGCCATCTATCACTGTCCGTCCGATAGCATATATAATGTCGATGAACACTCGCCGATATTACGAGGATCACAGGCCGTAATTGCTTCTTACAATTACGTGGATAGAAGATCGATAGAGTGGAGTATTATAACCTGACGCCCAGCAGGTTACTCAATCAGAAGACAGTGTATAATGACCTACTTTGTTCAGATTAAGTGACCTGGATGAGTTAGCCGCATTTTTACGTTACCATCGGCAAAGAGGCCTTAAACTGCCCGCTGCGCTCAGAGACTCGTATTAAAAAAAGGGGTCGAAACTCTGCAACTGTTCCAAAAACCGGGTTTGGAGATTTCGTGCCAAGTTTTTATGTCGTGCTATGCTCCACTAACCATTTTAATTGTTCTATGATTTATGACAATTAGCACAGGCCAAAAGTGCATGGTGGTTTTCTCTTTGGAGAGTTGGAGTGGGTGGGTGGGTGGGTGGGTGAGCTGGTTGGGTGGGTGGATGGTTAGAAGGAATGAAAATTAAGTGATCACTGATAGGTCTTCTTTCTTCCTACATGTGAAATGATCTTATACTTTTATATCACACTTCAACATATGAGATCGTGATAAGTGAATTAAACGCATAATAAAACCTGTGCTAATTCTCAATGATCTGTTTATTCACCAATTGTACATTTCTGCACAACCTAAAGGAAAGAGAACCTTCAAGGCTCTTTAGTGTAATTTGGTTATGATGATGCTGCTGGTTGTTTATGTCGTTGTTAGGTCACAATGTTCACATGATACATGTCAAAGGTTCCAATTCAGACTTGAGAAATACGTAAAGTACAATCTGGACTATCCTCATACACATTGGAACAGAGGTTTTCCGATAATATGAAAACCCTTCTGTGATATTCCATCTGTGAAACAGGCTACTTGTGGTTCAACTCATGTAGTGCATGTATTCTCAAGCACAAATCCGGATCTCGTTTTCGTTTTAATTTATACAAGTCAAAACAACAAATATATGACGACAATTAACAATCACCAAGCTAATGCTAAAACCACTGTATACTGTCCTGTAATGTTATTGCTTCAAAGCGCTCGTACTGACAGTATGAACAGTTCCTAACCTAAATTTATCTGGAACATAGAAACATGAACTGCTCATACAATTGTCAGTACAAGCTGGACATGAATGAAGGTGATTGTGGGCGAGTGGGGCGTACATGTGGGTGAGTGGGGCATATGTGGGCGAGTGGGACATGTGGGCGAGTGGGTGTAGTCATATAGTACCCTCACGTATGGAATGACTATCATGTGCCTACACATGTGCTGTTGAGATTATGAAATGACTTTATATTGTTATCATGCACATGGAATTCTACCTCTATAAAGTATATGCTGTTTCACTTCCACATAAAGTACCACGATCCTGATTACAATGGCGTCGTCATCCCTTCAACAAACATGTTGCAATGCGTAAAGCTCTAAACCAGGGTCATTAATAGTAAATTTCTATTAAAACTTAACGGAAGATAATTGGTTTTTGTAATATTGTCATCATGCAGTGTAAATTTTTTATCTACAAATCATTGCAAAATAGGTCTTTAGTAGTAAAATGCTGAAAGACACTTTCCAGAAGTACAAAGTACTATCATGTCAACTCTCTTTCAGACTTTCTTTCATTTTCATCAAATAAAGTCAGATTAATATTAATCATGAAAATTTTTTTTTTTATTAATTTTTTTATTGTTCCTTTCTTTTCATGATAATATCGATCTAATATATATATATGCCTTTGAGCATGATTCTTGAACTAAATGTGACAGTGAGTGATCTGTTTCAAGCATTCTATTTAATAATGGTTACTAACGTTCATTAATAGAGCCCATAAATCTAGTTGCCAACTGACCATATATGCTCCCTGCCTTCAGTGATTACCATCGAATCAAAGGAGCGCAATAATTTAACGCTTAGGTTATTGCTTTCTATCGTATTCATTTGTCCTAGAATATTGCCGATTTTACTGTGATTGTGAACTGTTACTATGGTTTCAAGGCCAGATGATGCAAACAATAGCATTGAATTTACAAACTTAAGTACTAGCACCTTTTGGAAGGCATTGTATTGTGTTAGTTTAGCTCATCAGCCTGAATGTGGAAAATTCAATCCGACGAGATGATTGAAGGTATCTTCAGTTGCATTATTAAAGGTAGTCAGTATAGGCCCCAAATAATACAGGTAGCATGCTATAATTGCTAGAAGTTTTCAAATAGTAATTTACTGGAGGTCTTTACTCTCCAAATTGTTCTCAGACATTAAGGAACAATCAGTATGGCTGAATGTCCCAGTGAGGAAAATTTCTTCGAAGGTTGTAATAAAACAGTTTGAGAATTTTTACCAAAGGTGACCATATTTGAATATCTAGCATATTTGGGGCCAATACAGCATACCTTTATCAATAGCTGGTAGAAAAGTAAGGAAGAAAACTAACTTTTTTTTTCAGGAGTGCAATATGTTGACAAAGATCTCATTCTTTACAGTTGCTAATTTTTTTTAAATTAAAATATATCTACTATGACTCAGCTAAAAAAAATTTTCTTTGTTTTTCAATGATTATTTTGGATGTGGGTTGATGTCGCTGACAACGCTAGCTGAATTGTTCCCCTGAATGCTGGTTACATCTCATTACACAAATATTGACTCATCGTGGGACAGGTGTTTTTCAAACTACGTGACTCGTTAGCATAGAGTTAATACATAAATGGGATGCTTGTAATACCTGCTCCATCCCGTGGATCCTATTTTAAAGTTTTGTGCTTCAAGTGAAAGTTTCAAGTGAAGTTTTTGTGTGGGTTTTTCTTGGCACATTTTCTACACTACTCGTTAGTAAAATCCCAGAGCGAGCAATGCGGCTCATTCGCTTAAATATATATATATGTCATAGTACAGTAGATGTCAAAAAGCTTGTGGGACAAAATGTAAAAGTTGAAGTCAATTTTCTTGTAAAGCATTGATTCCTCATTCCATATTGTATTTGATATATGTATATATATATAGATTTTGATATATATATATATATATCACAGTGGTTACTTTGTTCTTTTATTGGATTTATATTTTTGATGGTTTCTGACTATTGCTATTTTCCTTACATTCCACTTTATTAAATGATCTTTGTCCATTGAACTCTGTACCAGTTGCATATAATTACTCGGATAAAATAACGATGAAAGAAAACAAAAGCAAGCAAACTGACGTAAGCAAGCTTCGACATACCTGCTCAAAATATATATATATAGATATAGATATATATAAATTTTTTTTAACCTTTTGTTTATTTCGTTTTGATTTACCCATCAGCAAGCCTTCAATGCAACGGCAGTGGTCAGACACATGAGGAAACTCGGTCTCGGTCTCGGAGGTGACGCTGCCAACGGTGGAAACAGAAGCAACAGCAGTGAGTCAGACAAAAGCGAAGGCGCAAAAGATCTTTCTCCAAAGTCATCAGTCAGTAGCTGAACAAACATCTCAGGGGCCGCTTTACAGATCCAGTAGCAACGTCCGTCGTCGTCATGGTCATCCATGTTGATTTTTAGGGGAAGCCTGCAGTCTTAACAGATGAGAAAGACTGCTTTGTTTTGAATTTTTTTTTAAGGAAAGAAAAAAAACCTGTATGCTTTCATTTCCCAAACCCCTTTAAGGGAACCCATTTCTTTTTAAATATCTGAGTTTTCTTTTCTTCTGTTTTCCGTTTCTCTTCCTTTTTTTAATTCGTTTTACAGAGAAAAAATGGGAGCTGTCTGGGATAAGTGAAATTTTGTATGAAAATTTATAACATATCACTGTCTTGTTATGGGAGGAAGCTGTATGTGTTTACGTGAACTTAAATGAGACACAAACCCCACGATCATTATGGATCGATGTGATAGAGAACAACTTCCAACCAAGGGCTTTTAAGAAAAATCTTGTTCCATATGTGCAATATCACACAGATTTAGTGTTTCTTCACACAGAAAATGGAGACTTTGATCAATTGACTTTGACATTATCTAGCCACATGTGTTTCAATTACATGTTTATTACAATGTTTATCCTCAAAATGGAGATGGGTTTTGCAAATGCTGAATCTAAAAGTTATCGACCCTCTTAATATGACGTAATCACGGAATTGGATTCAACATTGTCAACATTATTAATTCTACCTTGAAAAATATGAGAAGATAAACAAGGAGAAAGTAAACAGGATTCGGATCCTAGCGGCACTATGACATCGCAGATTCTACGAAAATGACAGCTGCCAGACGCGAGCTTTGAACTAGGCTGCTACTTCCCAAACAGAAGATATTTCTTTGCTTTTTGAGAGAATTATTCTTCTCCAAAGATCTCTGTCATATACTAAGCCAAAGGCGATGGTTGGGTTTTGTGTCTCACTTGAATTGACTAGTTAAGGACTGCTAGTTTACGTGAAGCATGAATTTTTTTTAACTCTATCATAAGTTAGTATCGCGTAACATTCAGTTCCATTTCCTGTCTAGTAGTGACAGGGAATAACTTATCCGGCATCTCGTGACAAAATGTTGTACGAGTGCAAAGACATTATGCGATTTCCTGCACACAGTAACCATCTCATGAGAGACAACATTCAGAAGTGCTTAAGCTGCTACACAAAATTTGGACACTAACTTTATATTCCCTGAGAGATTATTATTCTGTGAAAAAAGGGCAACTGTTGCAGTCCATAAAATTATTGTCTGTGGGAGTAAAAGTATAGGGTATTATGTTTATGTGAATTTATGGAGTTTTCTTGTGTTAGGGAAGGGGAGGACTAAGATGAGCTAGGAGATGTACTTCCAAACTACTACCGCCAGTTTGATTAGAATACTTGCTGGATTTTTAAAAGTCAGCAACAACAACAAAAAACTAGTAGATAGGATATGATCTTTAGTTTCTTGTTTTGAGGTGAGTGATTTGACTTCATAACACATTTGTACAGAAAAAAATTTATGTCAAAATGTAAGGGAGGATGATGACGATGATGATCACAGAGAACAATGTATGTTTAATGGGTGAGTACCAAATTATTCTGTTCACATTTAAAAAAATTCTTTCGGAAAATTGTATCAACCCACTGATATATCTTGAAGCAATTATGAAGTTAAGTAATGAAGAAGAAACAAACATTCTTCGAAAGCATTGGCTAGAATGAATTCCTTCTTGGATGATAATTACATCTTCTACTTCTTTCATACCAAGCAAAGAATTGCCCCTAAATATGCTTGAAAAGTTCAAACATGATCATGACTGTACATAAAAACATCATACATTTATATGATGATAAATAGACACATCCTGTGCCTGAGTGGTTGCTAGAGTACCATAAAACAATTTTGTTGCCATGGAGATATTCCTTTGCAATGGAAATGAGAAGGAAGTTCATATATTGTGTACATACATGTTGTTACCGTGCATACCCGAGCGGGGAAAAAAAGAAAGAAAAAAAAGGCAGAGATATATAGCCTGCAGTTTAAGTAAATCATGGTGGTTGTGCACATAAATGGTCCTCTTAAATTAAGAACTGAGAAACTTTGAAACACCCAGGTTACTATAATGGTTGTTGGAAGAAGGTTACTCAATTATATGTATTATGATGAAGCAGGGTTAATTTCCAAGTTTTTATGTTTACTTGAAGTTTATTCCACTGAAGGGAATTGCAGAAACACCCACTTGTAGAGTTTGTTATCTGCAGGCAGGTAAAAAAAGTAAAGTAAGGTGGAACTTTACTATATTAACTAAGTGTTATGCATCTGCTCTGGACAAGTATAACCTAATATGTTTCTTCGTTCAGACAGGAGACACTTAATGTTGGTTCTGTAGAACTGTGAAGGGTCTCTTAAATGTATCCATTGGTGTGAAACAGTTCTTGGAGTTTGAAAAGGAATGCACAAGCAGACCCCAGTCTTTTCACACAACTTTTCCTATTCCATCCTGTCGAGTGAACTGTTTGTTCATTCATGCCAGTTTGCAGAAACGGCAAGTTGGAAAGGTTACTTTTATCCCTCCCCTTGTTTCTTAATTTTCACAAAGTATGCACGGAGACAGATATTAAGCACAGTCAAAATTAATTTGTCACTGTTTCTTTTCTGCATGCAGAACCTTGAAAACAGAAGAGCATGCAGACTGCTTTTGCTTAAAGCTAGGTCAGAAACAAAACTTTGTGGAGTGATTTCGAATAGGGTTGAAAAATTTTATAGGACTATCTTATATTTCATCATCTCATTATAATGGATCTTGTAATAGAAAACCCTAGAAGCATTAGGTTTCATTTTTGTGGATTCAGTTCTATTTACAAAGACAAAATGAATACAAGATATACATCTGAGCAGCATTTTTGGGTAATACATGGATTTGTTTACATGCGTGGGTAGCTACTATTTCCTGCACATTTCAATCATTTTATTGACGCTTTACATCAAAGTGAGCATAAACATTTGGTAGGGATGTGTCAGATTTCGTTCGATGGCTTCGAGTCATGGGGAAGCATTAAGGCCGGCATTAGAGACTCAATAGGCAACTTAGTGATAATGAAAAGGCTTTTAATCACATATTTCACGGCTATTGCCATCATTCACGAAACAATCTACCCAAAAACTTTTGCATTTACTTTTCTTCCCCTTTGTTTAAATTTTCTTCCCGTCGTTTAGTAAAGTAAGCTACCTTACTTAAAATTGATCTAATCCAAACATAATAATGTGACTTTCCTATTACGACTATCCGAATTATGAATGTTTAACCGCTTATTCATGTTAACTCTTGAGGAAGTACCTTTGTGATAAGTACAGATGAAAACTTCTCTGCTTTATGTTGTATAAACAATTAAAACACATGATTTAGCAGTGCTGCTGGGATACATTTCCTACTTCGGGCAACCATTCTCCCATACTCACCCACCCACATTCATGATAAAACTCAAGCATTAGTACCTACTGTTGCATTTTATCTTTTAATATCAGCCTCCAAAATATCAAATTTTATGGTCATTGCTTGCTTTTCTTTACCTCTCATTGAAGTATTACAAAAAAAATTTGATTTGCAAACATGATGTGTGTGGGTTTCTGATAACAGTTTTATTATTCCTTTCATCCAATTCCCCGTGCTGTTACCATAGTAACAAGATCATCTTGTTTGACCTTGTCAAAGTAGAGATCTACAAATATTTCCTTTCATATCAAATCTGAAAACACAAATAATGTGCACCTAATGTTTGAAGGTGTAATTTAAAACTTCATTTGCCGATGATATATGAATATTCAATGGATAGACATGTTTAAAGAACGAGCTACATTGGTATTAAAATCGGATGATATAATATGCTAACAGCCAGAAACACTCAATCTCCCATGCTAGTTCTCTCCTCAGTTGAAATTAGTTTTCTTATTTTATATTTATTTATTTTCATGAAGCAAAATTTCTGTCTCACATCCTCCCATGATTAATCTCCCACACTGTTTTTGGTTTTGTATTTTCCACTTTTACTGATTGTACTTGTTGGAAAAAACATTCTTTCAATTACATCGCAATCAAGTCATGTTAACTTTCAGCAATTCATTTGGCTTTATAAATGGTTACCCAGGCTGTCAACCAGACATCAGCTGACATTTGTGTCATGGATGGAAGAACAACAGTGCAGGTGGAATGGATGCTATGTTAGAGCTTTAAGACCAACTATCCTGCTATATTTTTGTTTCAAACATCTCTGAAAAAGTTCAGTTCTATATAGCCATTTTCCACATTATACCTACATTTTATAATATTTTGACTAAAAGAAAGTGTTTCTTCAGGAGGACAACTTGATTAAAAATTTATAGGCTCTACTTTATAGGGTGGGCGATTGTGTGCAAATGCCAACTCCCCCACTTTTCTGATTATTGATACAAAAAGTAATCAAGAAAGAGTGGGATCATTAGCTAAATAGCAGTTCAGCAACTTCATAATAGGATTAAGTGGCATTTTATATAATTATATATGTAAATAGCAGCTTGATCGTAGGTGGGTTTGGTAAGGTAAAGGTGAGAGGAGTTAAAACATCAAATAATAGGAAAGAATTAGGAAAAAGTAAGAACTGAATAAAGTATTAAACTAGAATAGCAGCAGTTTATGTGATAGAGAAATAGCACAAATATTCCCTTTATTTATTTACTGATGTATTATAATTATTTATTTTTGTGACAATGACTGTATAGTCGGATTGCAGAACAAGGATTTGATTTCAAAGATAGCAGAGCTACCCAAAGGTTTATGTGGAGATTCAATAAATAAATTAATAATTTGAACTGTTGTCTACTATAATGGGCCATGTACATGAATTGTTTTTTGAATAATTTCAAGGATTTGCATCTAATTTTGACCCCTGAAAAAAAAAATGGTTAGAAATATTACCACCATGATCAAATTACTTATCTTACCATATGGCTTCCCAAAGATCATGCAGCTAACCTTTGATGGTCTTAAAAACCTTCAAAGGTTGTGGTATAAATGTAAAATGCAACTTATTTGTGTCGACCTCCCTAAATTTTCTATGTAAAGAGAAATGTTTTAGATTTAATAATTTGAATGCAGTTAATTGCGGTCCAGTTATCCTTTCGATCCTCTCATAACCGGGCTTAAGATATTCAAAGCAAACAGAAGTGAACGGTTAAATTAATGCCTGTGATTATCGACTCCTTTTTTTTCCCCCGTCATATTAAAGATAAAACTATAGAAAACTAAGAAGATTCTCACTACTGTGTATTATGTAATACTAGAAATGAGTATTTTGGGGTGATATCCTTGTCTTATTAAAGTCAGGTGATTTCCTCCATCTCTTCAACCCATGTAGCTTGTAAAGCAGCCTAATGGCTTTTTTTATTTTTTACCCATTTTTGTGCAGTCGCCATAGTAACGACTGTGAGAGCATCGATCTGCTGTGTTGTGAGTCATTTGCAGAGGATTTATATCACCACCCAATATTTCTGTGAATTAATGATGTTTTTTGTGCAATTATCATATAGGATTGTGTTTTTATATAACTGAATATTTTCTTTTATTTTGAAAGTGAGAAATTTCGTAATTTTCACTTTGTATCATTAAATTTCTTTCTAAACTCTTTATTCTAAGTTTGATTTGATATAATATTGAGAAAGATTATGATTATGGATTTTTTCACTCTCAGTAAAAATCCTTCCTCTTTTTTAAGAATCAATTTTCATGTATTCAAGTCGATTATATTGGACTAGTAGTACCGTCCCTTGTGGCAGTGATGATCACAGACCAGGTTGAATTCCTCTGTGAATGTAACTATGGTGAAGGCTGCTATCTTCCATACCTGAGAGCTGTAGTGCCTTGATCAACAAAAAAAGAAGATGTAACTGAGGGTTTTATTGTACAGTAAACTTGATGGCTTTTATTACCATGTATAGTCTGTGCATGTTATGTATCTAGGCTTCAGAAATGAAGGTTAATATCCCTCGATGTTTAAATATTTTTTATCATCTCAAGGTGGAATATGCCTTTCTGTCTGCTTCGTGTTTTCGTGTAGCAATTTCATGATCCACCAGTAGTTTAGAATGAATGATTGTCAGCTTGATATTGTAGCACAGTAAAACAACACCTGCAGGGTGCAAGTTTTGTGTGAAGTCTATGTATCTACCCTCCTAGAATTTCGACTGTGTTCACAATCTTCAAAAGAGTGAAGTGGATGCCGAAGATAGATGTAGCACATGCATGTAAAATGTAAAGCAATGGTAAACATTTCTTCTCACAAAGGGTCTTTGCTAATATCCTCTCATTCAAACTTCATTTTATACCCATATTTGCTATAAAGGAGGCAAAGTGCTAAGTGAATCTGTCTTGTAACTATTAGAGAGTTTGTTTGCATTTATGTTCTCTGTGAACAAATGAACTTATGTGCTTACATTTTTGCGTAAAGGAGGCACAAACTTTCATTATTGGTCTGTGAGACAGGGATAACTTTCATGGATAATTTCCCCAAACAGCTAAGAAAATTCTGATTCCATTTTTGGAGATACACAAGGTAAATGTTTCTTCACACACAAGGTTTAAGACTTGATTATTATTTTCTTGTTTTGACTTTGGAGAATAATTGAAAAATGTTTAAAGGTAGATTGCATTCATTTGCAAACCGCTCCCATTTTCACATCCACAGAATCGGGTGACAAAAGAAAGCTGTTCAAGATGGGGATTTTTTACTGCTTTTCAGTGCAAGCGTTTTCTTGCGTATCAATCATGTACATAATATGTTTGTCTGACTATTGCTTCTTTCTCGCGTTTTTTCTTTGAGCAAGATCACCGTCTAGATTAAAGGGTGTCAGATATGTCAGATGTTGTTATCTAGTACTTTCCTGTTGGTCGTTCAGTGAAGGTGACAGGTCGGGCTCTATGTTTGCTACACAAACATAACTGAATCTTCAGCTTAAATCAGTGACTGTGTTTGCAATATGTTTCTACTATCACCAAGTGTGAAATGAACAAAATCACAAAGAAACACAACAAGCTATTAATCTAACATTTAAAGTGCTTTTCTACTATTACAAAAAAAAAAAAGATATTAATTTTGATTCAATACAATTTTTTATTGTTTTTCATCGCTCTATAGTGATAAAATGGTATGTGTTCTTTCAATTACACTAAAAACCTTGTGATATTAACTAAACTTAGGCACTCTGCATCACTATTAAGACAAACAAATTAACAACACAAATGTACGGTGCTTTAATGTAGGTTAACGATCCACTATGTAATAATACAAATGACTTCATTAACACTTATGTGTTCAATGATGCAAATCATGGTTGTGCTGTTTGGAATGCAATTAATATTATTATATTATCATCATCATTATTGTTTTTATTATTATTCTGCAACAGATCATTATAGAAAAAAAAACAGAAATTTATATTTGAGTGTTATATGATGAGAAGGAGGGAACTTTTATTCGTCAATACGTGTAATTAAACCGTAATAGAATTTGGTGAAAAATTGTCTGTGTTCCTTTTTTGTATTTAACATGTCTTTATGTGAATCAGTGTAAATTTTACATCATGGACAGGACATGTTAGAGATGTGTTGAAATGAGAATAAAATAAAAGAAAAAGCAAACAAAATCTTTTATTTCCTTCTTTCTTTCTTTTTCATGTCATAACTGTTCATTCCACATATGGAAACCTTCCAGAAGTCTGACTGAGTGATGAGGCACACAGAATTGCCTTTTAGGAGAGAGAAAATGAAGATGTGGGGCATGTTTTATTATTCAAAGGTTTCGGGAGAGGGGGTGGGAGAGATTTTAAGTTGAAATAATGTTTATAGTCAACCGAATTGCCATAAACCTATGCACAATAAGGTCAGAACGATGGGAGCACTGTTAATGTTGACAATTAACCTTTTTTTCTCAGATCGGAGTAGCTAGATGGCTATATCACTGTCAAGAGAGTTTCCAATATATTTATTACAGCTTTGTCACTGCCGAGAAACTCGAACATAATTTTCTTCTTTTAATTGCGCCAATCGGCGTAAAAGCTCATTGACGATAAACAAAATGAGGACAAGTGTCCGGGGAAATTCGGATCTACATTAAGATCCTAGACATGTGACTGCTGACACGCCCAAAGGAAGAGCCATAAATCCAGGGCTCTCTAATAATAAGATTCGTTTTTCATCATCACTGTGTTCGACAGTGTGGGTGCATAGAGTAATACGGTCACGCAAGATACCGAGGCTCGGGCACGATAGCAATCAGACAGCTAAAGACACTCCACATTAGATGGATATATCATTACATGACGATATCGGTTTATAATAAAGGTTAGTACGGTAGTCTCGAGCAGCCTACACTTGAACGGATCGAAATGATTGCAAAACCAAATCCTGTTCAATCTGACGACGAGAATGTTAAAATGTTTTGTCAGGCTATCAGTTCTTTTTCTGAAATCTCGAATTATGGTTTGGCTACGTCACTAAGTGGATATAGCATGCAGCTAATCTTAGGCTAATGAACATTCAAATAGGCACTTTGATCTGCCGCGATACTACACCTAGGCACAACAGGGAGCCTCGCTGACAGTTCCTTGGTATGGAGTATACCTATACGTTGGGCAATGCGTACAGCACCAGTGATTTCTTCGTTTTCCCGTCAAGGTGTATACGCGTCATTAGTCAGGAATCTTAAAAATCCAAGAGGTATAAACAAATTCTAAACATATTTTTGCCCCAAATTCAGACCATTGAGCTTTTCAGACTGGTGGTCACATCTCGATATTTGACCAGATTATTTTGATCGCTTTTCGATCTTTTGGCTAAGATAATGTGTATTGATTATAAAAGCTATTCCTATCCTGAGGAACTCGAGAAAGCTGTGACCATATTTTGACGATGATCATACAATGACAGCCTCGATGCAATGAGGGGGAAGGGGCGGGGGGGGACTGGGGTTGACAGTGGAGCAGTTTAGTATAGTTTGGTTTTCGTGACCAGGTTCTAAGTTGGGTGACTTCTCTAAAATGTAAGGATTGAACAACTATAAGAAGGGACAAAATAGCACTGGCTGTTTGATCCTTGACGTTCTGTTTGCCTTGGTAAGAAACCTAAACTTCAAGATTTCTTTTAACTTCCTACTTCTCTAAATGATAAAGAAATCCAAACTCTTCAACCAATATGTACTTTAAACGTATAGTTTCATTTAAAGAGGAAGATTATAGACAAATTTAGTCTCTTCGCCATTACAATTGCAGACTGTATAATCCGGTCATCAATTCGGTTTATTTCTTTTTAAAGCAGGATTAACCCTCTTTAAAAGAACGATAAATATTTCCTTCTCTCGGATTACGTCAGAAGCAAAAACCTCCCTTTCCATTGATATAAAATTTAAGCTGATTGGACAAAGATAAGCTTGTAAATTCCAATCTCCAGTCTTGTAAGGTGCGCAGAATCTTGAGGTCCCTTTCTGTTCCCGGTTGCTTTGGACACAATCGTATTGGCAGGTACGCACTATACATGCTACAAACTTTTGACTACTTGTACCTGATATCCAACCCATATACCTCAGAAGGCTCAGAGAAACCTATATTTATTACAGAATATAAGTTAAGTAAGCGTTCTATTTATATATTATTAAAACATTGTTTTTTAGAGCCGTCCGAAATTTGGGACTAAAACAGTTCGTCTTTGAATTGTTGTTGTGCTCACCGTTCTCCGCATAGCCAACGTTTATGGATGGGCTGCTGGCTACTAAGTCTTGTTCTAAATAGTTTCACGTTAAGTTTCCTTTTAAGGCAAATGTGACTTTGAAATTGTGTCTTTACATTAATTAAAGACGTCTAAAACGAGTTACACTTTTCATAGGCCAGCAACACAAAACCCCTATGCAAATAGTGGAATAGACCGTACGTGTTTTTGAACGAAACTTTGCATTACTGCAGCTTGAACACCTCTTCCTCTTCTCCCTCCCTCCAAAGTCTCCATTCCCTTCTAAATTCGTTCTTATTTCGTACTTAACCTCTTAATAGGATGTTAATTGCACAAAAACCAAATGTTCGTTGCGGCTTATAGAATTCGTCGGCCACTCATTGGCCATGTACATCATAAAGGTCTCTAAGTTGAATGCATTTCATGGCAACCTTAAGTGCAACTCCTACGCAACGACATGCGCTCTATATGTCGTCTGCCATGTGCTTTGTGTATCATGTTTTCGTCTCTCTGCCACCCCGAAGTGGTAAGTTATTTGTTGTATATACATTTTATCTTGTATATGTCTCCACAGTGTTCATACTTTCGCCTTGTCGATAATATTGTACTCTCACATGTACACACAATGGAATGTCCACTAAAGGCAACGTATAACTTAGAATTTTATCTTTGTTTAAGTTTTGCTTTCTGCCGTTACTTCTGTCAAAGTGCATCCAAGCAGAGCTAGACATCTCAGCCTCGCTATTATTACTACCTCGTAAGCCTACTCGATATCACATTGTGTGTGCCTCTTTATAACATACGGTACAACATCTGCTCGGCTTGAAATGCCCGATGAGATAATTTATTCGTAACCTTTTGCGATAAGAATCATCCTTCGAAGCCAATCCATGTGTACTTTGTGTACCTTCGAATACTGGTTTATAGTCATATACTGGTGATTTCCAGGTCATCCCATACTCTCGGTTTTCGGATGTATCATTCAACACCAGCTTGTTGTATCAAAAGTGTACTTTACATGGCCCTATAGCTGAAAGCAGTTCACCCCCCCCCCCTCCTCCTTCTTTCACCCTACCGGCCCACACTCTCCGGTGAAATTTCATAAAATCTTTTTGTGTTTTTGTTGGTGAAAGGTTTGGGTAATCTCATCCCGAAACGAGTACATTGACGATACTGTACTTTAAAGGGCAACATTGTAGCAGCCTTGCCGCCAAAATGTTAGCACACAAAAATCGATCAAATACCCCCCAAAAAATCAGTGGATTGTTAACCCTTTCGTGACATCGAGATGTATGATTTAAGGGTGCACATGATATTGTAAAATGGTTTTCAAAGTTTAAGCTTAAATTGCTATATATAAGTATATATCTATGGATAACTATAAGACTTCTTAGTTTAGGCTATTTATTTGCTCTTTTAAAACTCCTTTGCTCCTTCCAAATTTAGTTCGCTCTTTGGGAGACCTTTAAAAGTGTCAGTTTCACATTGGAAGTCATACTGCGAGTTGTGTCCTTCATCGGGAGGCAATGTTCACAAAGCCACGATTTGAGAACCTTTCGCAGCGCTATCGCCGCTAGGTAGGCTAAATACCATGACGCAAAGATCTCTGATAATGATAAATAAATAAAACAGAAGAGGATTAACAATCAAATGTTAGTTTCATTAATCGATGAGTTCCTCAGGCTCTGATTTATCGGTGATATTGATATGTGCTCTTGTTGTGTACGTCAGGAGTATACGTATTGGGTTCTGGGCTTTAGATTGAAAAGTCAAATAAAACTAAAATACTGACGTTAACGGAACAATTGATAACTTTGATACGAAGTGTTGTTAACATTACTGTTACTTGATACCGACTCATCTTCATTTTGGAATAGTGATGAATTGGTAGGGATTGATGACTTTGTTATTCACTTGTTGTAGTAGTTTTGCAGAAGATTCCTAAAGCTTTACCCATGTGATCCTGGACGCAACCACGTAGGGGACTTCAGCTCACCCCACCTCACAAGTTCGTAGTATACCGCTAGGCCTATACAATACAATATATATATGTTATCTACAGTAAAACATAAAACAAAATGGAAATTCTCCTACAACGTTTCAAAACTTGCAAAGTATAGCACCAACTTGCATCCCCTACATTTGACCAAAACTTTCTCACAGGGGAAGGAAACCCTCCCTTAGACCCAAGTTCCCCAGAAAACCGTCATCTTAGACCCCCCTCCTCACCCCATGACGAAAATTGGGGTAATGCTCCTGCATGTGATCAGTTTAACATATCCACAACACTTGAACGTTTCAATTCAGTTGGGCTGTTGGGATTGCAATGTATGGTCCAATTATTTCTATTGACTTCTATAGATGCAGCTGATGCCTGTATAACATATGAAGCATAAGAAACACATCCATATAACACGTGTGAAACTATTGCTTACGGGCAAACGATGAATGTCTGAGATGTTTTATATATTTTCTATTCTGAAATATACATGCATGACCCAAATAAAGTCACTCATTACACTCATAATTAGACATTCTGTCTCTTAAGTATACAGGTCACACACACATATTTATATATGTATATATATATATATTTATATATATATATATATATATATATATATATATATATATATATATATATATATATATAGGGCCTGCATAAAATATATTTCCTTGGGGAGTTTTCAAAGTATGAATTGGGTCTGCTTGTAGGCGCTGATGCACCCGAAGCCTTTTGGGTTATAGAGGAGAAACATGGCAAATCGAGAGATTCATATGCGATCAAAACTCCTCTTGATTGGTTTGTAATTGGGCCCGGGACGAACGTGTTAGTAGTAATATAAATCGTGTAATCGAATATCGTGTTGCCCTAGTAGTTAGACTTTAGAGCTTCTTGAAAGGTATGGTCCGTGGACGATTCAAGCTTCGACGACATCGGAGAGTCAAAGACATATTGAAATCAACAATCTCGCTAACAAGTATTGACCATATACTTGGTGGGACTTCTGTGGGAGGAAAACGATCATTACCTGCCTTTATAACATACCATTGGCCGAATCTCGGCTCGGTATTCTAAAAAGGAAATCAGAGAAAGACAACGTGTTGCGTCAAAAGTACGTCGAAACCATGGAAGGCTACATGCATGGAGTCTAAACTGATTAAATGTTTCCATGCTAGATAATAAAGTATCCACTTATTCAAAGGACCTGCACGACGATCCAATCCTGCTTTCTATTAGCTCATGCTTTCCCTTTAATACTCCCTGCGATTCTGAAACCTTATTCTTTTGGAAATGAGGTCAAGTGCGTGATACATCAAACTGGACAACTGAAATCAAATCATAACGTAAAGAAATCATAACTCATGACGTCATTACTGTGTGAGTAACACTCATCGATCAAATGCTATCGATGTAACTCCGTGAACAGATGAGTGAGGGTTTACCTAGATAGAGAGAGAAGGAAGAAAGAAAGAAAGAAAAAACACATTATACAAATCAAAGCTTGATATCTCCGTCGAGGAATATGCCTGAAAGCTTTTAAGACCTTTATTATAACAGTCCAACAATATCACTAATAGTGGTGGTCATTTTGGAGTTCAAGTATAGAAAGAAAAAAAACATATGCTAGTGGCGAAAAGAGTGGACGGTTTTAAGGGGAGGAGATCAAAGTTATGTTCATCCATATCAAATTAGTGAAACAGAGATAAACAAATATGTGTTTGTCTTTCGCGTAGGCTGCTACCGTTCTCGTCAAAAGACCCGGAGGCCTTCAACTAGAATTCTTCTTAACCACGTGATTGCTGCAGGAGTCGGTTGACGGGAAGTGTTTACAGTATGTCTGAAAATACACGAACTAAAGTTAGTTCGAATAATCTCCTTACTTACAGTGGAGTGTTAGCTCAATGATTAACGCCGGTGCCTTCTAATCATAAGGTCCCCGGTTCGAGTCGCTCCAAGATTAATGTATGTCGTCCAGTTACAGAGTTGTTGACAATTGACAATTCATAATCATGGACGTTAAATATGAATCTAAGAGACTGACTTCGGTCAGCTTGCGGCTTTGATAAGCCACTGAGGATTCTTCGCGAGTTCCTGCTTACATACATACAGGGGTGGCGATCTGTTTCAAATATTGGGGGGGGGGGGGGGACATTTGCTTGGGTGCAGGCGCGTAGCAACTACATCCCCAAAATTGTTCGCGCGCTTCGTGATATTTTGTATATATACCAAATTTCATTACGGATGCGGTCCATCTCATGGGCGCAGATCAGACTTGGATAATGGTGGGGACGTGTAGGCTGTTCTCTGATACTATCTAAGCGGAGCGCGACCATTGGTTCGCGCGTAGCGTACAAGAATTTTTTTTTCGGCAAATATACCTCCCAGATCGCCGGAAACTTCCCAGACCCAATAATGCTCCAAAACCTCCTTAAATTTGAGATCTCATGGCTTACAAATTTAAGTTGGGGGAAACACATGGGCGTTTGCAGAAAAAAAATCAGGGAAAAAATAATTCAAGTAAACTTTTGTATACGATGGGTCTGGGTCCTCTCCCAGAAAAAAATTATAGATTGCCGCAAATGCGATTTCCTTCCAAAATTTAACAACTGTGGATAAATGTAATAAAGTGAGAACTGCTGCAGTGTCATTTGCACAATGCTGGATCAAACTGCGCCAAAGTTCAATACAGGAAAATTTGCAATGCAGCGTTTGGTCAAGACAAATTGGTGGGGACACGGTATATCATGTCCCCACCACTGAAAAAAATGGTGGGGACGCGTCCCGCTGTCCCCACCAGGATCTGCGCCCATGGTCCGTCTAGCTAATTCATATCGAAAATAAGTAAAACCTACTCTCGGTGAAAGTCTGTGTCGTTTTTTTTGGGTGATATTTAGTAACAAATTGTGACACGGTTAGACATGCGCGTAGCGAGGAATTTGCCAAGGGAGGGGCGAAGCTTATAGGCAAACTATTTAAGCATGGTGCCACCATGAGTTGGCGCGAAGCGTAAAAGAAAATTTTGGCCGAAAATGCCTCCCAGATCGCTGGAAATGGCACTTCCCGGGCCTTGTAAGTTGCATTTAAGCATTTTCTATTTTGAAATTACTAGCGATATCATAAAAAAATATGCTCTTATAGCCACAAAAAAACTATGCCACCAAATATTGGGGGGGGGATATTAGATACTATATCCCCCACCTAAAATATTGGGAGGACATGTCCCCCCCCGTCCCCCAATGATCGCCGCCCATGCATACATACATACTTTCCCTAACAATTATGCGATGTAGTAGTAGGCCTATACCACACGGGCGTCCATTTGCTTCTCAAATGTATTCGAACTGATGTGAGTAACTTCTTTAGGAATGGCGCTAAAGCACATCAGGAAGGCACAATGCGGTCCGAGATCAAGTTTTCTGTACCCCCATCAGGAGATCTTCATATCCGTGTTGTTGCTTATCGATAAAATTGTTTGCACCAGTGTGTGGACGCATTTATTTGTTTGTGTATAGGAAGCTGCGGATGTAGGTTATTAATAGAATATTTAAGAGACCAAAAGAGATGGAGAATAATAGACGACCATGGTACAACATATATACATCAGATATAGCCTATCGAACACCGGAAGAAGCTATGTCTGCGCACGACGTGCAGGACAGACTGCACGAGTCTGCTGAGTGATTTATTTTTATTTTTAGAAGTCTGATATATCTCATAATTTATATTATCTCGTATATTTAATGATTGTCACAGCTATATACTGTAGCTGATATTCCGATATTTTAAGTAGGATTGAAAAGCTATGAGATAGCATCGGTTTTAATGAAACTCAGTTTGAAATTCATTTGAAATTCATAAACCGGTGCTGTGGCCGAGTGGATGAAAGTGGTGGCATTTGAAGCAACGAGGCTTAGCAATCGGGAGGTTCCGGGCTCGATTCCCAGCCGGATCATAGTAAGTTGGGTTTTCATCCAAGATGGTTTTCCCAAAGGAAATGATTGTCTATATTGAACAGATTCCAAATTTGAGCTAAAATGTTGAATTGGAAGCCACCAACGTGTAAGTTGTAATCCATAAGCCCTTGCATGTTTCTCCCACATTTTGGGTCGCTTAAGCGTCGTAAAAACAAATAATTGTTGCTGAATATTATTAGTTCTTGCTAATTGTTGGGGTTGGTTGAAGCGGGACCCTTCGATTACGCAATATAGCTAATCATGTCTGAAAACGATATCTCAATACCTGGTCAATGTATATACCATATAACGTATTGATTGTCTTGTTATTAACCTCCTGTCGGTCGGGGAGCTGATATTGAAAAGTGTCAGTTATCATCCATGGCAACCCAGAGGCCAATCAGCTTCGAGAAATTCACAAGCACAAGAATACGCATTTCCAGTAGTTGTGAGTATTGTGCGAAAGAGATTACAAATTTGACTTCTAAGTGCAAAGGATACGTTCCAGTATAATTTACTTGAAACCATTTTTTATCTCATGAATTAATAAACTTACCTCTTCTTTGTCCATGTATTAATCTAGCTTGATAATTCTATTATGTCCCTGACGTTTTGAAAATGAAACCCATGAAGTAAAAAGGTGCATAAAATACACACACACAAAACCAAACCAAACAAACAAACATAAACACACATGCATACCATACGTTGGTTTAAACTAACTACTGCCTCTACGCATTACTACCGAATAAATAATACTATTAAAGAAAGGTGAAGTGACGTCATTCGTCATTCGCCAAGTAGTTCGACGTATTGTGCCTCAGATGACCAGCCTGAAGTTGTTTCATGGGCAAAAAACAATTGGACAGTAAAGAAAGGAAAGCGTTAAGAAAACAGCTATGAAAACACGCTTTAACCTGGAACTCGGTCGGTCAGTATCAGATACAAGGAAGTATACCTATTTCAGGGTACGGGCTATACGTCAGCGGATCTAGGAAAAGGAATGAGAAAGAACCGATACGCCTGTTAATTCTCTGAACACTCATTAAAAAGAATGAATGGGTATTGCAAGCTCCATGTTATTATATGTAGCAGCCGTACACGATGATCTCACGTGAAATCATTTATGGCTGTTAGTAACTGTTGTGGTGCACTCAACTAAGACTGACTCGATAAGCTGTGTAATGTTTATATTGACGTATACATTTCTTGCTCTGTGTAGCATACGTCATCAGGAAAGATATCTTTTATTCGTTACCAAACCGGAGAAGTGTTTTGTTGTGTCATGATTGGTTGCTCGAGTGCAATAATGAAAGTAATGTGTGGTGCGACAATTAGAACAATTTTAGACGGCTTTATGCATTTCGAGAAAGCTCTCGTTGTCATAACATCCCGCCCTTTGGTTAGTGAAGAGGTTTGCAATTGCCAACAAAGTTTCGTCCTCTTCTAGCTAACATTATTAGTGGCTAAATTACTAACTTAATTATTGACGGAATCATTGGGGCAGTGGGTGGGGACAGGACCTAGATCCCTCTCAGTTGAAAGGTATCTCTCTTCCCCAATAAAGGAGACGGGGAAAACGTAGCGTAGCCCTCTTCGCCAATGAAGTAATCTTGAAAATGTAACAATGAATAGGATAAGAATTCAGTATCGTAAATATTGATTCAAGAGAGCTCTTTCGAAAAGAACGATCGCAGACATTGATGTTGGCTTGTGCTTTGTCCGCTTTAAACAGAGTATAGTAGGATGCAAAGCATATATCTTCAAAAAATTGTAAAAAATTGCGCAACACTTTGTCCTTGCGTATATATACCATCCAAACCCGTAGCAAAGAAAAGCGTGTAAGTTCTCTAATGTAGGCCTATGTGTGTGTGTGGACAGTGTGGGGGGGGGGGGGGGGGAGTTTTAGAGACTACAAGGAGCTACCTACGTACGTTAATGTTTGTGTTATAACGGTGGTTAGTTTAAAATAGGTGGTGCTATACCACTTTCATCGCAATAAACGTTGTAGTCATAGTTGCAAGTTCCCTCAATCCCAGTTGGGACAATTTCCTAATGCTATTAGCTCTCTAAACTGTCCTCCCATATCATGCTTGAAAGCACTCCTATTGACAGTATGAACAGTTTCTAACCTTTATCGGATAGAAACATGATATTCATACTGCTGATACTGACAATGCAACTGCTCTGAAAGCGGGACATGAAAGTACAGTATAGAAAAATTGTCCCAACTGGGTGTTCATGAGTTATTTCCTTTCTGTTAGAAATGTTTCACAACAGTTCCAATAGAGGTGAATTATTTTACGGATATTGCATTGGTCAACAGTTGTCTTATGCTACAATGTTCTTCAGATGTATCTTACCTTCTATGTGAATGTCTACTTTCTGCTAGCGCCCTCTGCAATGACTGGAAAATGGGATAAAAGTTTGGGAACGTGCGGTACTTTGGATAATATTTGGAACATCTTAGGATCGTCACAGGGATATTAGTTCAAACAGACCCCACCAACCCGCAGAGGATATAGCAATGAACATGCCAAAGTGAAAGTATTTGCTCAGTGGCAGATCCTGGAATTTCAAACAAGGGGTTTTAGCTGTGAAGTTGTTGAAGCCAACATCCATAAAAATTAAAAGGTCAAGATGTGAATGGTGTATTCTGAGGAATATTTAGGCTATATAATGAAGTCATACATGCAAGGTTGTTCTTATAACCACTTTTAATTTTTTTTTGCAAGGATAAAGACAGGAGGGGGTGGTCTTTACACCCCAACTTCCACCCTTGTGAGTTGAGGTTTAGCAGCAATACAAAGTTTCATGTCTATATCCTCTGCCTGTTCCTCATCTCCAGAAACACCAATTAACCTTTGGCCCTGTAGTACCTCCAACAGAGCCCCTTCCACACCCTCTTTAAGTTTGGCTGTACCCAAAACACTGTGAGAGCAAAATATCCTCTGTAGGTGCCAACAAAATTACCTAATTATTGCCTTCCAAAACATTTTAATATTATATTGTCTTGTGGAATGGTTCAGTCATATTTCATGAGAGATTAAGGGGATGGAGCAGTTGGGGTGTGGTGGAGGAGGGGTATATTTGGTTTCAATGAATTTTCTCCATTCCATGCTATTGCTTGCATAGGGTAAAATTTAAATGGTTACTAATAGTTGAGAATAAGCAACAATATCCAAAAATTTGAATGCAAAGAACAATTCAAAAGTAAAAAGTTGCGACCAAACAAGGTATATTATTGTTATTCCATTTTTTATTCTTTTACGAAACTTTCTCAGAAACTGGCTGACAAAACAAACCCTTTTTCATCCATTTATACACTCACATGGCAACACACTTATCATCATGTTTGCTTTATGGTTTGCTAACCCTTCAAAAGATATCAACATCAAATACATTTACCATCAACTCTGATAAACTGCAGATGTATAAATAGGTAACATGCATCCAGATAGTTTGCTAAACGCCCATAAAGTGTTCTGGTTGGAGTTCCTGCAAAATTTGGTTGATTTTCCAAGATTTACGAGGAGTAAACGACAGCGGATGATTCTTGGACGTGAGGGCAAATTTTTAAGGATTTTTTTTCTTTTGGGTTGTCCCTCGGTTATTTAGTTACAAAGCGAGTCAGCTAGTCGTCTATCGGACGACCTCCAAAGCTGTAATTTGATTTGTCTCTGACAACAGGAGGACCATTAAAAATTTGCCCTGTACATGATGATATGAATGTCACTATTTACATGGGTTAAACTGCTCACTTTGATTGACACACTATATAGATAATTTACTTAACTTCTCTGAAACACAAGTTTGCTCAGCAGTTTTAAGGACACGATGATGAAAGGGTCATGAGAAATATTTTCCAAAGTGTGCTGAAACACACCATAAACTTTTCCTCTTTTTCTTCATTTCAATAATTGTTCTTTTACAGGAAGGAGACGTGTTCAATGTGAAGTTTCATCCTCGTCTGGTAGAACAATTTTATCCCTGGGAACAAAATCCGGATCAATCAGTGGTAGGCCAGCTTCTCGCCTCTCCTGGAGAACCCTTAGGGCTTCTGCACGATTCCATTTTATATTTTTGCTGTGGTAAAAAAAAAAAAAAAAAATACAATCAGTAAAGAAGGAACTGGAGATATACATATATATATGGGAACTTCAGAAATTGAACCTATCCCCCTATTTGCTGTGATCTTAATTCTTTACTTTGATCAACTAAATTAAAATTTCTCATCAATTCAAGTAACTGACCTACACACTGACAGGTATGTCAGTTCCTCAGAAGCAAGAGAAAACTCAACTGGAAAAGAGAAGACTTTAATGGCCCTTGAAAGGACATGTTTTCAATGTTGCACAAATTTATGAAGGACAAATGGTTTTGAATGTCACCGAAGGGGGCTCTGTTGTTATTATGACATCAAAAAGAATTTGGTATTGTTGAGTTCTTAGAACTTTAAAATAAAACAATGGATTCATATTAACAATTAGGCCTATATTGAGGAAACAACATCATCACCAATGCAGCTTTACAGGTGAATATCTTGCAAACCAGAATAGCAGTAGAAACATTACCAGGACTCAAATATATTTGTTTCTTGAAACTATAAAATATAAGGACTAAAATTCTGACTAATCATCCTTTAAAATCTTCTGATTTTTTGGCAGATATTGAGTAAGATCAAGGTCAAACTGAATTAAATCTGGATGGAAAGAACTCTGATGGCTTTACTTGTAAATGTGTTTATCAGCGTTACTCACAGGTTCATGCTCAATGTGATGCACGAGTATAACAATATATTGCTCATACCCTCAGTGGACTATTAAGGTTCACAAATCATCTTTTAACTCATAAAATATCTAATGAATTAACAAGAAATTCACTTGTGACATGGCCTTACTAATGTTCTGTGATCAATCATAACTTGAAATATAATCTTGGCAGGTTGAACTTGAGGTAGGTTTCATACAGGTCAAAACGTGTCCCCCCCCCTTTTGTTTATCATTTTGCAAGACACGATCCTTCACGTTGTGTCATTATAATCTCATCACCTGAGTTAATCAAACAACAGAAAAGAAACCGATTGAGAAATTATAACCACAGTTTGAAAGAACAAATGAGCTTGTTTTCCCTTTTCAAACTCAGTATCTGAATTTACAAATTAAACTCTTATGGATAAGTAAAATTCCTTCTTGTTTGTACTTTGGGATACTTACTTATCTGGGAGGTAGTGATAGTAGACAGGACCTAAAACCAGAACAACAGAAACTCCGAAGAAGAGAATGAACCTTTTCGACCAGAGGTCTATGAAGTTGTTTTTATCAAAACCCCAAGTAAGGTAATACTGTGGATGAAAAGAACATGGAATGGACTTAATGTGTGTAAGTTATTAAGCAAAACAAGATGTTTGAGAAATTGTGAACCTGTAAGTGTTAAAACTGAGTAGAATGGTACCACTAGTTTTTCAAATAAAGAATTGAAAAGTCAGCAGGTACTATGATTGGAGTTAATTCAATCAGCAGAATTGATATTGAAATATTTGGAAAGGATACTCTTTACTTTAAAGCAGCATTAAGCATTGAAGCAGAAGATCTCTTCATGCTCATTCAACACAGCTCATTAAATCAACTTCAACTGTTCAAATCCTATTTCAAGTATTGAAAGAACACTTCCTTGCATTTGATATATACATATGTGTTTCTTTTAGGCTCGCATGCAAATGGAAGGTCTACTAGGCTACAACGCCCAAATAACTTAGCAACAACAGAATCAGGCCTAGCCTCATATTGTTGAGGAACCTATAATGACACATTTTCAGAAATGTCATGATTATACCATAGCAACAGAAAATAGCCCAACTTGAAAGTGTGCTTGAAATTGGTCTCAAATGTGTTTTTCACTAAAACTGAATCCAAATGATATGGTAAGTTTCAAAGCTATGTCCAAACCATCACTCCTAAAATAGCTTCTTTTGTGTTAGCTTACTTACATGTAATAGACTGTTAGTTGTTTGAGTCCAATGTCAAATATGAAAGACATATTCCCACATTATTCTTTCAACAAATTTGTTATTGTACTTGTTATATTTGAACTATTGAAAAAATAATTGTATTTCAATTCGTTTAAGTCCATACAAGTGAATTTCACACAGATTCTGCTCAGATTTTCTGGTAGGTACACTGCATCATAAAGGGTGCAACAATGGAACCAATTTCTGTGAAGATACTGCCATGGAAAGTGGAGTTTTAAAAAATCTTGTCAAAATGTGCATGTTGGTCACATAAATATGCAAATACTAGATATGTTGAAATTGGAGAAATTTATTCAGCAATGAGCATATTTTGCCAGTTCAAAGTGCATCATAATTGAACACACCATGCTAACACAGTTAAAGTACAGTACTTGCTAATGGGTGTCATTTCGCCATAGAAAATATGCTCTTTCCGCCATATAAAAAGTGCCATTCTGACATGTTACCACGATGGCCGTAAAGCACTTATTGTATGGCGGTAAGAGCCGTTATTGTGGGTGCACTGTAGGCCTATATGCACTATATATTGCTTTACTTTGACACACAACCTAGACCCGCAAAATCCACAAAATCGATCATTTAAATCGACAATCAGAATCGGTTTTTGTAAAAAACAATCATATAATTTGATTCGATTTATTCAACCAACTATTATTTATGTGAAGACAGTGAAGAGACTCTTATAAACTATAATACTATTCAATCAACCTGTACATTAAAGACTGTGTTTTGTATCAATTCCCCAATCTTGTCTGAACTACAATTCAGTCTATCCAGCGAACTATCACACTTGAAGATGGTGTACCTACGTATCCTTCCACGCGATTCAAAGAAAGATTCACCGATACATATGGCGGTATGTATTAGTGTTTGCACGGGTTATCCGGGTACCCGGCTACCCGCCCGACGCGATACTACCCGGTTCCTAATTTATTACCCGAATCCTAAGCAAAGTGTGATTTAAAAAAAAAAAAAAAAAAAATTGGCAAACCGACGGTTAGGCAGATTTTCCATTGACTTAGTGTGGTGTTAGGCTACAATGTGGTCGAAGAGAACAGCAATAACGAAGGGGCCCCGCTCGACGCAATACTACCCGGTTCCTAATTTATTACCCGAATCATACGCAAAGTGTGATTGCTTAAAAAAAATGCAAACCGATGGTTAGGCTGATTTCCCATTGACTTAGTGTGTTGTTAGGCTACCATGTATTCGAAGATAACAGCAATAACGAAAGCTTTCCATAGATATCTTATAACTGCGTCACAATTTCAGCTAATAAATAGATGGCTAGGCTAGACTACCCTCATTGACTTAGTGTGGTGTTAGGCAACCATGTGGTGGAACGTAACAGCAATAACGAAAGTATTCCATGGATGTCTATATAACTGCGTCACAACTCCAGCAAATTATAAACAGATGGTTAGGCTTAGCTAGATTTCTCATTGACTTAGTGTGGTGTTAGGCTACCATGTGGAAGAAATTATTATTTATTCATTCGTTTATTTCAATGAAGGAAAGGCTGACATTATTTTAAGGCTGAATTTTAAGGCTGAATTTTTAACGATGTTTATGGATTATAGACGGGATTACTAAAAAATAGTAATCGCAAGTGGCTTTTTACTACGGTTTATTCCAAATGCGATCAAATTGCGCGAATTGTGCAATCTCGCGGCTAATGCGAACCCTGGGCCTGCATAATAGATAGTAGTAGTATAAAAAAATGTTTAAGAGCTAAATTGGATATTTATATAGTTGATCCAGACGTGCACGAGCTAGCATAAGCAGAGGCGGAAGTGCGATGTTAGTAGTAATGCTAATTATAATTAAATAATTAATTTATTAACAAGTTAATGAAAGAAACAGAAGCAAATAAAAATTATTGAGGGAGGTTTTATACCTTATCTTACACCTACGTATTTGAACATGAAAACATTGTCAGTAGAGAATATAATGCATTTATTACAGCATCCAATATGTAATTTCTTGAAAATCGTGATACACAAGGGTAAACAAATTTTTTCCGGGTACCCGGATACCCGACGGGTAACGGCCCTCGGGTACCCGGTTCCCGATTTTTGGACTCGTGTAAACACTAGTATGTATGTACCTATGGTAGAATGGCACTACATCCCTTGCTAACTATCCATGCTGGACATAAATAAGCTTGGCTCGTTTCCAGTTTGATAAGGTGTAATTTGATTTGAACAAGAACTGGCACATTCAATAAAATGGGGCAACCAGTCTGCTAAATCGATACTTTGTAGGCTTTCATTTTACATTACTCAGGCCCAGCCTTACTTTGGCTAAATGTATACTTTACCAATACTAGGCCTAGTAGTACTGTATTCTTTGATACTCGGCAAACCTGGTCAAGATAGATTGCGGTTTACATATAAACAAACGACTGTGTATGCTACAGCATTTTAAAATTAAGTGCATTTCCACTATCACTGAAACTAACGTTGGCAACTATTTTGATAGGTCTCACCCTAACTTTAGTTTAGACCTAACATTAGGACTTGGCTAGTTATCACAATGCGTAAGTGGTACTGGTACTTGGTAGCTAGGCTATGCCAAGGATTGCCAGACTGACAGTGACAGTCACTTTACGTGTCACTTTCAAGCAACGAAAAACTTCATACATTACTGTTACTAATTGTTTACTAGTGTTACTGTTACTACACTAGACTGCTTACTGGACTGTTGATATCATTTTGCTCGTCGTAGCTGCGTTTTCCCTCATCTATAATTTCTTGAACTCTCTTTGGGTCGATTTCTGTTTGTTTCCCTATGACATATTCAGATTGCTCTACTTTTTTAGACGTAGAACTGTACAGAGCAAAAGGCGTTTTCTGCAATGTAGGCTTCCAAACCTGGTAAATACTAGGAGCCCTTGATCTGCAGAGCCTTGCGATGTTCGCCATGTTGAAAACGTACAGGATAATTTAGGCTAGGTCTCGTTTAGGCTGCAGATAGCTTAGTACATGTATAGTTATGGCGGATATACACAATGTAAATTTGGTTAGGATGCTGGGCAAAGTTTTTAGTGTGCCTGCGTTTCTATACTTCGTTTCTAGCGAGATTCGGTGCTCTATCACTGATCTACACTGTAGATCAGTGTGCTCTATGTATCAATCAAAGTTACAATGCACCACTAGTGACCGAACTACACGTCCGTACCAGTTAGGTCGTCAGTAGCAGTTTAAAAACCAGGTACGCAGGTGAGAACTTGTCGCTTGCAGATGTTGCCAGATTTTTTACACTTTTATTTCAAGTTCTTGATAAAAGTCGAAAAAAAAAATTATTCAGCTAATTAATAGGATAAATTGTATAATCATAAATTTAATTTAATGAAATACGTTGACGATATATAGTTTTTGATATTATTGCATATTGTTTACCGATGGCTAAGAAGAAACCTACAAGTAATTACAACTTCTGTTGTTCCGCGGGTATACCTGAAAAAATGTAAACCGCATGTGCTTTCGCAATGGAGTTAGTTGGCCTTGTTATTTTGGTACAGGGTAGTGTTGCAATGTTAAGTGGCCAATATCACAGTGAAAAAGACTTTACGAAGGTTGAAGCTATTGGAAAGGTAAAACAAACACTTTTACAACATCGCTTGAAGAATAGAACAATTTTTTAAATATTAAACTTGAATAGTTTGACGTCGGATAAGTGCTATCGTTTGGTGGCGATGACTAAAAATGTTGTGAAGAGTGCGTTAACTGAAGTTTTAACCAAATGGAGTACGGCCTAGACTAGTAATGTCCTGCCACCCCTGTCTAGTCTATTGTGTCTTGTGAGCATCAGGCCTAGGTTTCAGCGTTACGCTGGGATAGACATTAGACAGTGACACTTCACATCTCTAACTGTCTAAGCTTACTTAGACCTACAGTAGCCTATTTTCAAGATTTGAACAGTTGTAACATAATGTTGTAGCAGGGCAGAAACCCCACAACTAGTATAAGTTAACTTTTATAGTTTAACTTTAATGCTTAACCACAGTCACAGCTACCTAGGCTATGTAATGTTGTTGCACTCCACACAACCACAAGAGCCAGGATGTGAGGTCTTTTGGTCACTTGGTGGGAATTTACTTATTTTCATCATCCTGGATTTGGTATCTTAAAATTAAAGGAAAACAAAGTGTACATGTAAGTGGAAAAAGAAAGTTGTTTTCTGCCCAAATTTTTCAGAGGAAAGTAATCAACGGAAAGTACCGTGTGCAGAGAATATAAACTGGAATGGGATTGGGAAACAACTTTTGTGCAAGGGAGTGCCTAGGCTAAGGTGACCATATTTTTTCCAGTAAATCCAGGTACATGTTATTGATGTTGTTCCCTTTCCCATGTTGACTTGAACTTATAGTTGGTACCTACACTACAGTATACATTTATAGGGACAGGTGCATGGCATTTTGACAGTGTTTTGATGGTTCCGTGTTTTATGATGGCCAAATGCCCAAGTTTACAAGAATCTAGTACTTTGTACAATGTAAAAATCTCATATAAAAACAGTTAAAAAGTCACTGGAAGTTTTATGTTTCATCATTAAGTGCAACATGATGCTATTCATATGAATTACAGGCTATGAAAATATTCAATAATCTTGGCTCTCTTATTCTGTGACCCATAAATGAACTTAACATTTGTAGATGTCAACATTAGTGTTGTTGGTCTCCTCTCGCCAAAGAGAAGCACCTTCGTACGTTTTCGACTGAAACGGCCTGTTCTCCGTCGCAGATGAAGCTCCAAACTTCGGGTAGGCCCCTTTAATATAACATACTAAGTTTTTAATTCTTATTTTTTCTTAGGTTTACAATGGCAGTTAATCCATTGTTCTCTGGACCAGTTCAATCTTCTAGGAATCATCAACATAAAGTCTCGTCAACCAATCATTTTCATAATAGTAACTCCTTGCATATTCAGAAAGAGAGCGGAATGGAATCGACCATTCCCAGGAAGAAGCCTCGTCTAAACTCTGACGAGAATGCAGAAGCAGAGGACGGTGAAGATCCATTTGAAGATTTTGAAGAAAGTTTTACGGCTGATGATTTAGATGCAATTGATATGATAGCTTCGCAGGCACTTTCTCAGGCTCCTTCAAACTCTGCGAATTCATTCAATAAGGCACCTTCTTCATCCACCAGACAATTTTCACAAAAGCCTCTAAAACAGCTGAACAATGTCCAAGTACAGCAGGGACTTCCTACCTCTGATTTCAGAAAGAAAGAGAGACCCTTCCCCTCCCACTTTCAACAAGCAAGGGAGCGCCCCGTACAGACCAACGTTAACATTCCATTCCATCAGCTGGGCAAGAGGAGTGTGAAGACGGAACCCTCTCAAGGGGTAACCGGTGGTAACAATTTCTTGAAGAAGAGAGCAACAGGAAGCAGCGGGGACAGAAATGTCAGGAACCTGCTGACACCTCCAAAAGGAACCACGATGGTGGATAGTTCAGCTCTTCCATCGGGTACTCAGGATGAGCAGACCGAATCTCATAAGCTGCAACAACAGCTGGAGTTTTTCAAAGCTGAAACAGAGCATCTCAATCAAAAGGTTAGTTTAAAATTGGAAACGTAGTCAGGAAAGGTTTAATAAGATTGACTATGAAAAATAAGACTAATATTCTGCCTTGTTAGTTGAAAAACCCATCTCAATAGAACAACCCTTAACATCTTTGTGGACTACTGCTTTCAGATGCTTGTGATCAGTTTTCAAAAATTTAATAGAGGGCAATTCCGGTAACGGATATTATAAAGACGACCTAAACCTTAAATATTTCATCCTGTTAGTCGAGCACCCCATCTCAATATGTGGTCCCGAACTTGAGATACGGTGTTTTTGAATGTGACCTATTCAGACTGGCTAGATCTTCCCTAAGTAATGTTAGAAGTGGATCTCAGTAAATGTTCTATGATATCATCAGGATAGATTTTCATCCAATTGTATTCTTTCTCAGTATAATGATCTCATTAATTTATCCTTTGGTACTCTGTGTACTAAAACACTGCATTAATGAAAAACTGTTGTTTTTTTTCTGAAAAAGTCGGATTTAGTATTGAATAGGATATTCAACATTAAATTTAACAGAATCCATTCATGCAAAATGGTGATATATTAAAGAAACACTGAATTGAAATTATCATTCTCAGTAGTTAGCTGTCTCATTATATATTTACATTACAGTTTATTTCCATTCTACATTACTTAAAGTGCTCACAATTTTTTCTCTTGTCCCAGTTACAAGCAATGAAGTCTGAGAAGTATAGAAAGGATGGGGAGATTGAGGTTTTGAGGCAGAACCTCTCCAAAGCACAAACAGATATCGGCCAGTTAAGGGTAGAACGTATACAGCAAGATGAACAAAAGCGGAGAGAGCAAGTCAACAAGGAAAAAGAATTACAGAGAGAGGTAGGTATATGTGGAAACTTCATTAACTACTGAGAAATCTTGACTGCTTATAAGGGTTATATACTTATATACCGTACACTATTTTTGTAATATTCTGTCAGTGGATCGGCGTGGTGGCGGGAAGACTCTCACACGTTTGGTTCAAATTTAAAGTAATGATATGTGTTGTTACATAGCTATTTCATCTGTCAGGGTAACTACTGATTATTTGAATGTATTAAATGTGCCATCAGATCAATGTATTTTAGTATGCAAGTAATTCTATTTGTCGATATTAACTTAAGCTGGCTGCACACTGTACTGACTGAATGGGACCTTGTTCAGTCGAGCAGTGTGCAGCCAGCTTTTGGGAATAGGACTGGTTATTTCTATGCAGCTTGAATTGCTAGACTTTCAACAATTGTCATGGATGGTTGATCAGGGCCATAGCCTGTCGTGGGAGGGGGGGGGGGGGGAGAGGAGGAAGAGGTGGAGGCTTCTGATCACTTAGTCAGTAGTGTGCAACCTCAAAATTGTAGGCACGTATTGTAGGAATGGCATTCGAGAAAGAACATTAGGATATTTTAACTGCTCATCAGGTATATACAGTTATGCACGATCACAGATGCGATGACCTTGCATTTGCTTTGGTTTTCACAAGTTTTGTTAGAACAAAAATAAATGTTTGGAGCTCCTAAGATTTAACCTGCATGAACAGTGTAGCAGTCTAAAGTGAAAGAGCTGTTAATAAATATATTTATTAAATCTATGTGTTATATGTAGGCCTATCAGTTTCATTATATCAGTGCCCCAATGATTTAGCTAAGAATATTGAGGTACTGCTTATATATATGTATATACCAGGGCCTTCTTTAACATACTAACTAGGGTGCAGCTGTTCTCCCAAGTCACCAACACGGCACACCCTCTCAGCTCATTTGCCCCCCCCCCCCCCCGTAACCTAATATTTAATTAAATCTAAATTCCCCATATATGTCTTCCCCTTCAGCATATATAGGCTACGGCTACCAACAGAATGTCCTTGCATGCTTAAATCTTCAATTACCTGTGTAAAACAATGAATAAAGCAGGGCTTAGAGTAATATAAATTCATATTTTCCGCTACAAAGTAATTTACCTTTTCTTTGTAGAAGTGTAAATTTCTAAACCATGAGATCTCAACTCACAAGGCCTGGGAAGTGCCATTTCCGGCAATCTGGGAGGCAATTTTGGCAAGAATTTTGGCAAGAATTTTCTTGCTACGCTACGTCCCAACTGATGGTGGTGCTTTGCTTAGACAGTGTCATGATGATTCAGGAATGGCCCACCCATTAAAAAAATTCTTAAGAAAAGCCATGGTATATATGCACAACAAAGCAGAACTGTTGTAACATTCAGATGATACATAATGTATCTTGATGTTCCTCAACTGCCCAGGCTGTTGTTGTTGCTGTTTATTTTATCATGCTTACCCAATACTAATGAAGTTTTGCTAACATGAAATATTTGTTATGTTCAACAGTTAGAGGCATTGAAGACACAGCTAGAATTCAAAGAGCGAGAAATCATCGAAACACAGACGTCGTTCCGCAACCTTCAACAGAGGACTTGCCAAGATGGGAAGACTTCCAAATCCAATTGTCCATCACCTCGGAAAAGCCCTAGATTAATTCAGGTTGGATCACCGAGCCGGCAAGTCTTTCCAACAAAGGCATTATTTATGACTGGAGGTGCTAAGCAACTGAACGGTCAGAGGTCACCAGTGACCAAAAAGGGTAGCCCGTTGAAAAACCAGAATAGACCAAGTAAATCTAAAAGCCCAGGTTTGTGCTTTTTGCTTTTAATTTATATATATATATATTTTTTGGGGTATCAATATCGGATAACCTGAAACTGATTGATGATTATTAAGTTATTTACAGTCTACACATACATCTTGTGCACATTATTCATTCAACTCAAACAAACTATTTCATATAGATATAGATATATATATAACAGCATTTTGCTGTTATGATTGTCATCAAAATTGTTTTGTTTTTTCCATCACAGACTGTAAAAACACATATGCAAACAGACCATTAAAATAAATGTGTACTTTGAAATATGAACACTCAGGATCAGTTTAGCTTCAGGAAAGGCACAACTAGTACATGAACTGCTACTCAAATAAGTGGACTCAGTTCAATCCAATCAATGTCCTATTGGGACTTTAATAGAAGCTAATTGTCTGTAGGAGACAGGTCAGCTAGTTTGTACGGGTCAGCTAGTTTGTTAAGTACTATGGCCATCCTCAAATTCTTTTGTCTTTTGGAAACTATGGCAATGGTTTCACGGAGGTTTAACTTAGAATGAAGTATTTTGCAGGGCCGACACCCTTTATATCCCTACCCCATGGACACCCCCCCCATTGACATACTTTCCTAATATACATACTTCCCCCTTAGCCACCCTCTTCTCCCTAAAAAATTGTGTTTTAATCACTATATATATAGTAACTGCATTGTCTCATGAAAAATTGTGTTTTATTCACAGTATGGTAAATTGCATTGTCTTTCCTTCATTCAAAGCTCATCAAATCCAAATAATTAAAACAGATACATTGATTAATTCATTATCTGAAATTGTTTGCTTTTGGTTTGATCTGATCAAGCAGTTAGGAGTGATTCACCACGGAGGAGTTCATCAAGTTTGTTGATCAAGAAGTGGAGCCCACCCACACTTGGCAGCGCCACACAATTGAAGACACGAATTTCAAACGGTATTTCCTATTTTCGTTGACGTTTCAAATAACATATTACAATCAATTACCTCTCTTATTGTCTCGTTAAATGTTGGGCAGGTACGGAAAGAGAATGGAATAAGGAAATAGAATAATAAGGAAATAGAATGTATCATATGCAATTGATGTAATGTAGTCTAGACAGAGAAAGTTGGCTAAAAGGACATGGTTTAGGGCAATATTGCATACATGTCTAAGATGGCAAAGTATGCGATATCATGATGTACTTAATTGTTATATAGTAACAGAACAGAAAAGAAACAATGATTGTGGACGATGATGTTGAACACCCTGGGTTCAATGAGTCAACAAGGTTCACATTAAAGTAACAAAACAAAACACAGAAGCAAATTCAAACATAGCTCATCCTTGACATTAATACAAAAAGAAAGTAACATTGTAAAGATAACATATATGTGGAAATAGTAAGTCACAGGAATAGCTTATATGGTTCCTGGCATTAAGACAGCTGGTTGTACCTTAATTCTAAAAATTGTGTACTCCCATTCCACTTTCCATCAGATTCACTGAGGCAAGTACTGCAAGTATCTCTCTCACCCCCCCCCCCACCCCTTCATCCATTACCACAGAAACAAATGGTGTAGATAATTAGCTACAATATTAAATGGTAATAACAATGCTAGTGCTGAATCTGTGTGTTTATTGTAAAGTGAGTCTTTCATGTGTACTATTAGAGTTTATTAGACTAAGTGTCGATATTCTGTCCCTGAAACCCCCCCCAACAAAAAAACCCCCAAGAAACATTGACTTTGGAATAATGGGTTCCACATTGTTTTGGAATTTATTCTTTATGTTAAGACATTGCAAATTGTTACTTCACATTTTAAGGTTGTGTCGGTCCATCTCTAATGGTTGGCCTTTTAATGAAGGATGAAGAGGAGTCCAGTATGGAGAGATCAGGAGACCTGATTGCCATGTTTAACAGATCACTAGGCTGTACACCCATGGATTCCACTGGCTCTGGTGGGAGCGGCTCTGACATGTAAGTTACTATGGGGGGGAGGGGGCACTGGGGGGTCACAGGTAGATTGCAATTGTTCACTTTATTTTGAATAAGACAACTTAAATGCATAGTAAATACTTTAAAAGTCCAGAATTTGCAGTGGCTGTTCCCAACTGGAACTTTTCTGCATTGAATGTTAGCCTTCTGTTCTGGGTCCAAAGTATAATAGCACATCACATGGGACTTTAATCTACATTGCAACAGGTTGGTTACCAGTCACTTTGTATATATGCATGTGAAGAAGTGATTGCTACTGTATATCTTGATCTGTAGCTTCTACAGTTTCAGTATTAGTTTGAAATGTCTGTGGCATAAGTATACGTACCAAAAACTGTGACATTACCTATTATAAGAGGTCTGTCTATAGATAGGTATCTTGCTATGACAGCAGCATTGGTCCAGTTTTGATTAAATAGACATATCTTGTTTTTAAAAGTTACAGTTGGCCATTCTTTGAATAGCAACGAGAGAACTTAAAAGGATATCTTTCTCTAGGCAATTGAGATTATCATCTTACTTTTCTTCTGGATTTTTGTATGAGAAAATGAAGATAATGTTTAACTCAGCAACTGGAACTTGGATGCATTTGGTTCACCTAGTAAATTTGTCATTATCTACAGATTGTTTCAGAAAAATCATCGGTATTGCAATTTTTGAATCAGCACTTGGAAAACCTTGTTCACTTTTATCTCATACCCTACCTGTTTCTTGAGATTTTTATTGCAGCAAACACTTACATGTCTTATTAGAGCACATATTCATTTCACTGAGTTGTAATTGTTCCTGGTTTTCATTTTGGTACAGAGAGCAACCACTGGATGCAGTTCAACAAGATACGAGTGCCTCCAGACAGAGGACTGCTTGTCAAGCCATCTCATCTCTCCTTAGTTCATCAAGCCAAGATTCACAATCCCTCTCTGTACCTCTGCCGAGGCATCCTGTAGCCCCTGACACTCCCTCCCTCTCCGAACAACATCTTGCCAAAATTATCCCAGTCATTCAAGAACAACTGGATTGCTACCTCCAGGAGTTGGAGACACTGATTGAGAGAATTAGAAACCGCTCCCGTTCGGAATCTACCTCCCATCATGAGGTGGACGAGAGGTTTCTGGAGGAGCGGGTGGTGGAGTGTAGGGCCAAGGCACTCGTACCGGGTCTCCAAACTTTAAGCAAACTCTGCTGTTACAGTAGGTCGATATGCAAGATGATCACAGCTGGCTGTGATGAAATCCATGATGCAATGGACACATGTGTGGAGGAGATTGACCCATCCGCTCCAATTACTGTGAGTTTTCCACAATTCTTGTGCTTCCTGTACTTAAAACAGAGTTGATCTTGATTTATCTTCGATGCTATATGAATACCATAATCGGGAGGGGATACAGGGTGGAAACAACAGAGCATATCATCTTAGACTGCCTCGGTACTAGCTCTACATGGCCAGAGAGAGATGAGTAAAGCACTTAGGAGAAAAACAAAAATTATGTATTTAACTTAGTCTTGTAAATTTCTGAATCTGTAAACTAAGCCAAACAGGTGGAAGGTTTCATAGTTACCAGATGCGGATAAGTATGAGTAACAATTCTGTCTCTTCAGTTATCAGTCAGCATTTATGTGTTACGATGCAGCTTGGCAACTAAGAATAACCATTTTCTGTGCTTTGTACCAACCCAGCAGAAGATGCCTTTATTAAATTCATAATTGTTGCTCACTAATGATCAAATTTAAACTGGTGGTTACATTGTTAAAACTTTATCTGTTTCATGATTATTTTCTACAAATGGAAAGCCTTTGATGACTGTATAAAGACTTCCAGTCTGTCAAAAGCTATGATGGAAACTTGTCCTTCTTTTAGCCCTCTCGAAATCCCCCAGCAAACAAAGAAGGATAACAGAGTTACTCAACTGAGAGCAATAGTGTCTTAGAGCTTTGTCAAATTGTGAGTCAGTCTTAAAGTTTGGTAACGGTAAAGCGATTCAGCTATTTAAATGGTACTCTTCAAGTCTTATATTTTATTCTTGATTATACTTTCATAGTTTACCCAGACCGGATCCAGAGGAGGAAGGGCATCTTCTGATCAGTCACGTCTCGCTGAGTGGATGAAAGAGCCTTGCCGGGTAGTCCAACTGCTTCAAACCATCCTCAGACTTGATCCGGTCAAAGGTCATCCATGCAAACCAGTCAGGGAGAGTGGTTGGAGAGTGATCTCTGTCCTTTGTAGAAACACTCCAGATTCTAAACTCAAATGGTAAGGATTTCCAACGTTGCCTTGTTAAGATCAGACCAGCTGCCCTGTTTGTCATACCTTAAAGGTATCGCAATTTAAACATATAGTCCAAAATATTAAATATAGGACAAAAAAAATGTACAATCACTGTGGAATCTGTGCTAACCTATTTTCTTCATATCCTTCAGTAGAATATGTGATAAAAAGTATCAAACATGATAACCCCCCCACCCCCAAATGGAACACAATTCTCCTTTGTACATTGTTAGCATCTTTATCACTGTAGTGTAATAATAATACCTGGGATTGTTTGTCCTTGCATTGGTCCTCCATTTTAATACCATTTGGAGTCCCAACAAGAGATTTTCCTGACTGAAATTTAGTTTATGTATGCCTTTGGTTGCTTTCTCTTCTGCCCAAAATAATTCACATGTTTTTTGAGCCTCTTTATTTTTGATGAATGCGTTACGCATGAATCGTTACAACACTGCTTGAAGATGGTGTACACATGACTGGTTATAATATTGCTTGAGAACAAGTTACTCGTGAATGGTAACGGTTACAACATCGGTTGAGAATGAGAACTCATGACTGGATACACACTGCCTGAGAACAAGTCACTCATGACTGGTTAAAAACACTGCTAGAGATTGAGGTGCTCATGACTGGTTACGGCCCTGGTTAGAATGAGTTTGTCGTGACTCATTTTAACACTAGTTGAGAATGAGAAACTCATGACTGGTTACAGCACTGCTACAGATTGAGTCACTCATGACTGGATACAACACTGCTCGAGATTAAGATACTTATGACTGGTTACAGCACTGATGAGAGCAAGACACTTATGACTGGTTACAACACTGCCTGAGATGCTCATGACTGGTTACAACACTGCCTGAGATGCTTATGACTGGTTACAACACTGCTGGAGATTGAGTCGCTTATGACTGGTTACAAATCTAACGAGTCACTAATGACTGGTTACAGCATTGCTAGAGAATGAGTCACCCATGACTGGTTATAGCATTGCTAGAGACTGAGATACTCATGACTGGTTACAGCATTGCTAGAGATTGAGATACTCATGACTGGTTACAGCACTGCTAGAGATTGAGATACTCATGACTGGTTGTGGCACTGCTAGAGTTACCTATGACTGGTTACATTACTACTTGAGAATGAGTCACCCATGACTGGTTACAACATTGCTAGAGATCTAGATGCTCATGACTGGTTACAGCACTGCTAGAGATTGAGATACTTATGACTGGTTACATTACTATTTGAGAACGAGTCACTCATGACTTGTTACAACAATGCTCGAGATTGAGATACTCATGACTGGTTACAATACTACTTGAGAATGAGTCACGCATGACTCGCTACAACACTTCTAGAGAATAAATAACTCATTCTCTTTAAATTTAAGTTTTAAATTCCTGATTGTTTCTTTCTGTTTTTTCATCCTTATTAAGGTGTGTTCCTCTTTTGGTCCAGCATGGCCTGTCTTTAGCCCTATCTTCATCCAGCAGTAAGGATACATGGATGTCTGCTCTTACTACTACAACAGCTGTTGCTGGAATGCTTCCTATTTGTTCGCAGTCAGGTAGGGAAAATTCAACCTTTCGAAGGAATTTCAATTAAAAATAATAATACTGGGCATGAAAAACCTGTTTTCTTTGAGTAAAACTCTGGACTAGATATTAGTGGAGCAGATTTGTGCTATAAAAATTAATCGATAATTAGTATTGTGCTATGTGGTGCTTTGAATGCTTCCAATAACTGATGTTGCAAATCTGTAAAATGAAATATTCACATTTAAAATTCCTTCCTTTCAACAAATTATCTTAACATTCAGTCCTTATAGAGATAAACAAAATTAAGCACAACAATGAAGTGACAAAGAAGGAAAGAAGAAAAAAAATTAAAATAAATCAATTTTAGATCCACAAGAACAGTATCATCTGGCTCGAGTTATTTATTTATATATTGCTTAGTTCGTAATATCTATTACTTGGAATATAGAATACTTTTCTTTGGTAGTATCAGTGTTACTTTATTCACTTTTGTATGATTATATATAAAAGAGTTGATGATTCGTGTAAAGGTAGTAAATTTGATGTGTTGTTACAATTTTAACCTTATGCCAAAGCTATAGCATTTTGATCAAACGACTTACAAATTGAATTTGATTGAAGTAATACTTTGATCGTTATTTTACTCCAGATTCCTGTCCTCTATCTCACATTTACCAGTGGGGAACCTCACTGAAATCGGCCGAGGATAGTTTTGGCAGAGACGGGGTGACTTTAATACGACTTGAGGTAACGTATGATGCGCTGAGCAAGAGGATAGGAAAACACTACAGGGTGTCTGTAGAGCGGGGTATCTCAGTAGGTGACCCCACTGGCCCTCGAATGATACCGATTGCAGACCACAACAAACCTGATCTGTCCACTAATCCGTTATTCAAAATCCTTCAGGAATTACACATGTACACCCTTCTTGGATATCCTGTACATTGTTCAATCACTATGGATGTTTTCATTTCGGTCTGGTCTTTCACTCCAAGCAATATTTTTCTCTGGCCCTCATAGAGAGTGATTTGAGAAACCCCCCCCCCCTCTCCCCCATAGAGGTAGTAGTGGTGTAGCTGTTCCTCCTTGGAGTTGATATAAACTTGAAAAGGAGAACGGCAGCAGGATGAATATGATATCCGTATCAGAGAACAAGCAGATGATGTATCTCACCTAGCCTACTTTGGGTATACCAATCTGGGCAGAAATTGCAATGATTGTTAGTATACAAATAATGAATGGTTATGAGTGCAATAGTGCAAATATTTCATGAGTTGAAAGATGGAATGTTCCATTCAACGAGGTGCAGCCAAGTTAAATGGAACAAATTACATCTTTCAACGAATGAAATATTTGCACTATTGCATGAATGGAAACCATTCATTATTTGTTTTATACAACATATTATATTAAGATGGGTAAAATGCACTCATGCAACAGATTGTTTTGAACGGACATGTTTCTCTGCTCTCTTACCATTGAAAAAAGTGCTATCAAAAAAGTATAACCCATGGTTCTATTTTATAGAATGGAATAGAGTGGATTTTGCATGCAATCAACAAGCAATTGACCAATCAAATGACCAGAATACAATTAGGTGTTGTATAATAACTTATAAAGGATACTAACAAGCTAAGTACAAGTGTTTGATGAGAGTAAATACTTTCTTTTGTTCGTATAGAAAATTGCAGCAATATTGAAGTTGAATGACTCTGAAAGCTAGGGTATTACTGTTATGTAAAGTTTAGATGAGAACAGGTAACATGGTAGTTAGTAATCAGTAAATCATTCAGTATAGGGGATACAACTTTAGGCCTCCTCGGTAATGCCAAGTCTGTTCTCTCTTCCATTGAATACATATCAATATCTTTCCTCAACCAACTCATCATCCTGTGCTCCTTGCTTGAAGTCGTTCATGAACCTTAATTGTAAACAAAAATCTCTTAATGGAAATTGTTAATATGTATCATGTTTGTAAATTTTGTAAATTTAATTTTGTAAACACGTAAGTTAAACCTTTCCTTAAGTTAATTTTCCTGGCTTGCTAATATATCTGTTTGGGTTTCCTTCCTTAGATTGTTAAGTTACTCTTGGCGATAGTTTCCAGTCGAGTTAACGGAGCGAGTTCATTGGTCGAGACAAACTGTCATTGCAGCTATGAGGTAATGTTTATAGCCCTTTTACTTTCTGTTTCATGGATGTGGAGGTATGAGTGACATTAAAAAACCCTTATAATTTGAACAAAGTTTAAATAGCTTCAACTCAGTATCCACATTCAATGCTTGCTGAAGATCTCCATTTGATTCTTGTCACCTTGAATATTAATTAGATCATGTAACGATCACATGACACTGTATATATAAGGGGACACTGGATTTTGAGCAGCTTTTAACTATAGCTGATAAACATCAAAGTGGTACATGAGTGTTCATTTTAGACTTGATTTCGAGCACTGCAACAGATGTAAGAAGTATGAACAAGAGTAAATTACTAAGTACGGTAGTAATTATGCAAATTATGAAAGTACATAGATATACAAAAATGGTTGGGGAGATTCACTGGAAAGCTACTGTAAGCTTTTGTAACCTCTGCTTCAACTATCTGTAACCATTTTATTTCTCTTCGAGATCTTTCTCTCTTGCTTTGATGAAGAAATATTACATGAAGAAATTTGTTAAGTCATTATACAAGTTCAATTTTCTTTGTGCCTTTCCCTCTCGCCATGGTCTGACTTGGGATGTCTATTTTCTAGTATTTAACTGGTTGTACTCTATCACTGAAAAAAAGCAGAAGTAACCTTCATCATTCTTCTGATTTGTTCATATCAGGTGGTTGGCAGTGTTGTCTTCATGTTGCTGGAGGAGCTGAAGCAAGCAGAAATGGACAAGTCGTCTCATCAGAGGTGAGACACATATTTGCACCCCTCCATTTTCTTTTGGTGGGGTGGGGGCAGGGTGGGAGTACTTGAAGGGAAAGAGAAGAGGGTTGTTAAGAGTTGGAAGTACTTCATCTGATAATCACCAGGTTCTCTACAATCTTAGATACCCATAGATTTTTCCGGGGGGGGGGGGGGGGTGGTCTCCTGTTTACTATAACTGATGGTATGCTGGGTCATTTAGCGAGTGGTCGGTTCCCCAAATGGGAAGGCCCCAAAGGTGAAAGGTATGTGAACTGTTTGATTGGGTGGTTGGGGAATGTACTATCCATTACTATACTTACACTTGACACAAGGGTGAATATTTCTACCCACTACATTAAGTGTCAAGTTAATTTGCAGGAGATAAACCTACATGTAGGGCCCCAGAATGTGTGGGGCCCTAGGCCATGGCCTACTAGGCTTATGCCATAACCAAATACTGCACGGCAAGCTGAAATATGAATTGAAAGTGTTTCAGTTTACCACAGTATTAACTCTTTTCAGTATTGCATAGCTTTTCGTTTATCATCCTAAACTTGCAGTGAACGAAGGCTTCCCAGGTCGGGAAGGAGTAGGGTGACAAATAACCTTAAATGGGGATTACAGGTGGGCAATCAACTCCTCTGAACAGAGTTAGAATTACAATAGTGTCATATGGCTCAAGCCTCTTTATTGTTGATGTCTTATAATGATTGTATAACTAGAGGTGTCTCTCATCTCTATGAGTAGTGAACAAAGAGGAGAACTGAGTGATTGTGATAGGTATTAAGATACTTATCGGTGATGAGCCGAGCTTACACTCAGACAGTGTGCAAAAAAGTAATGATTGTTTTGAAATGTAAAACGTGAAATTTTTATACCCAAATTTGCAAAGTCAATACAATTCAATACAGTACAGCACAATACAATACAACACAATAAGGGAGGCAAGGTTTGGATGACTTGGTCATTCTCTTCTCCCATGGAATCTCTAATTAGACGTCCTGTCTAAAGGAAAGCTGCAGCATCTGCAATCCTATTGCTTCAAACAGAAGATCAAAAGATGTGGTCCTATGTAGCCTGGATGATGTGATGCTACACAACTGCAGTCCTCGTAACAGTCATGTCTTGATACAGTAACTTATACAAGATGATCAATGTTGTGAAACACCTCAATCCCCCTTTCTTTAAGATGGTTCCTGTTGGAGCAGGGGTTGCTCTTTCTACACATTGTACTAATGCAGACCAGATCTCTCACTGAGCAGAAAATAGAGACAGAGCTGGAGCTTATGCATCTCGTTGTTAGACTCCACCGCTTATTCAAGAAAGCAGATCAGATGGATAAAAGTCAAGGTAAGTTTGGGTACTTATCTTTCTTTCTCTTAATAATAGGACACACAAGTGTGTTTGTATGGTTGAGGTACAAACCAGCCATGAGGATAGTTTGTAAAGACACACCTGAATCTTGTGAAAAGCACAGATTCACTCTAAGAAGCCCAGAAAACATGTCCTTTTAGTTTCATATGTACATATGTAGTTTCATATGCTGACATAGATGAAACGCAATGCCATTTGTCCCAGACAAATTTATATTGTATGTTATCTGATCTATATTTTATGTTATACTTTATATTATATTGTATATTGATTTATATTGTATATAATATTGTTATATTGTATGTTATCATTGTATGTTATCTGAGGCAATGAAACACTTGACCTAATGGGTCTGTGTGATAGACCAAATAGTACACCAGTTTTAATTGAGGAGTCTCAGATGTATTAAAGGGTCACTTCTCCAACATAAATGGTAAAGAGGCAATGCAACCTAGACTGACAGCAGGGTTTCTATTGATATACTACACATTATAACTTTATTTCATGCCTATAGTCATCCTGAAACCATAACAATTTGTCTTTGGGACAATGTTGTAAAATGTTGTATTTTTCTTTTACATTGATTAGCATTTATGCTGCAAGATATCTGGGAGTGTGTGGCTGGTGATGATGACGTCTGGGAGGATGACGAGCTGGATGAAGATATGCAGGAAGGTGACTGAGACGCACCCTCAAGATTATACAAACTGAAATAAAAACTGAAAAATAAGTACGGAAGGATCGATCACACCTTGAAAATGCAGGAATGTATGTATGTGTGGGTGTGTGTGTGTATGTATGTATGTATAGTCTGTCCCTTTAATGCTTTAATTTATATCACAGTTGCTTTGTGTGGATAATATCATGACATGTTTAGCCAGTCCAAATTAAGTCAAATTGAGTAGTTAAGGTTTTGTGAAATATTATTGATGTGGGTAACTTGTTTGATTACCTGGTGTCCTCCAGTGGTAAGGCATATCACGGTTAAGTGTCTTTATTGCATGCTTTAAAAGGAGAACTAATGTAGTTGAATAGAAACCTTTTTCTTGCTATGAATCAGCTAGTCTTGTAGCATAGGATTTAAGTGTGCTTTTGGGAAAGTGGGGTGGAGAAGGTGTAAAAGAGAAGAGCTTAATAGCTGATCCTTACAGAAAGGAATACCTAGAATATATTATTATGTTGGATAGTAGTGTCTTTGTAGTTATTGCATGCATTACTTAAAAAAAAAGAAAATGATTAGAAAAGTTATGAAAGATGAGGCTTGCTTTGCAACATAAAGGGTTCACTTGCCAAAATGTCTGCACTACATTAGGGCATTCTCTACCAGTAATTAAAGAAAAGTCTGCTTGTCATATGTACCTTGAATTGTTAAACAGTTTGGTAAATACAGACCAAGTAAGATTGAGGCTTCCCAACCCTCTTCATCTAACCCTCTTGACAGAGAAAAACAGTCATTGACTCAAGTCGGCCTTCCTTGAAACTTTATTACTGAGAGTTATTCATTATTTGGCAGCTGTGTTTATGCACACTGAACACTTTTATGACCAACACTCATGCAAACCACTAGATACTAAGCAAATTCTGGACCTACTAGTTCTATCAAACATAAATTGTAAGAATGACCAAATTCAGTACAGGGTAATGTAGATATGGGTAGATTTCTATTTAGGTATCAATTTTTTCTAGTAAACACAATTAACCATATGTTTTGTATATTTTTGTCACTTTTGATATAATCATAAGTATTAACTCATCTTCCATTACATAAGCACAATAAATACCATCACGTACAGGGATAGTATCACACCTAATAAAGTAAGGTCATTTTAATCTTCTCTTTGTTTTAGTTATTACCTTCTTTGTCTCTTAACCCATCCTCTGTATGTGTGTACCTCTCAGTTTGAGTTATGCCGATAACATCTTCATGGTTTTCCCATCTTAGCAGCTATATTTAATATAAAATTCTATTGAAAGTAGGCAATTTTTGGATGCTGTGAAGGGGACAGAACGCAGCAGCAAAATAGATCTGCAGGTATTTGGAAGTTTCAATATCACCACAGCTTTTAGTGAACTGAAATTAGCCCATAGGAAGGACGAGGCAGGAGATACATTTTACACATGATTTATATTAATTTATAAAAATATTCATTATACAAAAATTATATTTATATTAGCTTGTAGAACGTTGCCGACCACCTCTGATTATCCTTAAAATCTCCCCAGATTGAGCATACAACCTCTGAGAATCTTCAAATACCTACTAATCCAGGATGTTTGAAGCCTCAGAGTACACTTAACCTATCTTTTCAATTCTCTGTAGAGTGTCCTAACATTGAACCTCATACTGTCCTTACCTCAGAGTATGCATGGAACTTCCCTCTTTCCATTCAACCCTCATCACATGGTGAAAACAATTCATTAACTCTTTACCAGGAGATACATACAAAACTGCAGTCAATCAAATGTAAACATTTTCCAGTTGATAAAAGAAATGTGTAAGGCATAATCGGTGGATGATATAGACTAACCAGCCTACTAATTTGATTTGAAAATAAATCGTGCTTCTTAATATTAGTTATGTGATGGAGAAAATTGTTCCCGAGAAGTATTCAAGTTTTGAGGTATACACATTACTGTTGCTAATGAATTTTGACTTGCCATAGTACATTTACCATGTTATTAATTACCGTTGCTAATGAATTTGACTTGCCATAGTACATTTACCATGTTATTACCCCACATCTCTCATTCGCATCAAAAGTCAACAGTTTCATCAAAATGAGTTTTCAACAGCTTCATAGAAGAAAACAGCTTCATAGAAGGCTCTTAAGCTATTGCATCACTGTTGTCTTCGGACAGTGTTGTATTCTAATTTGACAGATAATTATGAAAAGTTGGATTGTATCCCAAACTGAACAATACAAGTGTCTAATGTTGTATTAGAATATGAATGCTAAAATTTGATTGTTTATCTACACTCCCACATCTGATGAAAGTTATATATGTGGGTACTAACAATTGACAGTAGGTTTTGCTACATCATTCTGTATTATAAATAATCATACTGTATTTTGAATACTTTGTGCGAATAGATAATGATTTGATAATATGGCTTACTCAATCAGAGTATTTTACACCTGGCAAGGCACAAAGCATTTCAAACAGAAGATTGGCTCCCGTCAAGGCAGTAGTTCCGTTGGTGTCATAAGGGGGTGAAACCTGGACAAGCAAAGCAGAGAAGATGGACTAAATAGTGTTAAAAAGTGCAAAACTATATAAATTCCAGTATTTAATTGAGCATTCCTTGGTCTCTGACAAAAAACAGTCTATGAGACAGTCAGACACATCAACAATATTAAATTAAAGCAGATTAGTTAATGCACTGAAATAGGAATGGAAGGCTATCCAGTTTAGAGGCTTGTAATTGGTACCCATCAGCTTGTGGGTATCCTGGGTGAACCATTCAGCAACATGCCTGTTGCCTCTGCATTCTTGTCTAAATTGGCTTTAAACTCACACTTACTTATCCAGCAGATAGCACTTAATTTGCAGTATTTTATAAAGAAGATTTTGCCTTGTGAGGGGGGGGGGGTTACTATGATTGGCTAGTGGTACACTGGCAAGGGAAAAGAGGGGGCCAAGAGTCCAGTATGAGCAGATGCACCAATTTCGGATATTCCTTGTCCCAAGTTTCTTATTGCTATTGCTAAGCAAATTACTATAAAAGGTTGAATATCCTACCCCCTCCCCTGGATTCCTGTGTGTCCCTGCAGAGATATCATAAGCTGTTAGAGGGCTGTATTAAAGGCACTACACCAATGCTACCACTATGCTACCTCCCACTGTGGAGCCATCTCGTGAAATGGTTTGCAAGATAACAGAGATTGCTTGCCAAAACTAGTGCTATGTGTGTATGCAAAACTTAACCAGCCGTTACATTTGTAGCATATTTGGCAGAAATGTATTGGCATAAAATCTTACTTCAAATGGCCATGTATTACTTGTCATACTTCTTAAAGATAAACAATGCTATTCTCATACCTTGTTTCCCCCTTAAAAACATACTTCAACACTTACTTCAACAAGATCTGCACCAACTAACTTGATTCCTCTGCAACCTCTGATTATCTCTAAGCCTTGGATGGAGGTCAGCCCGCCAATCTCTGGGGTACCTGATGGATGTAAACAATAAACCAATTGACTGGATATTACCTCTTTCAGTCTTCTACCTACAATTTACATTGATAAAATTCCACCAACAAAAACTTGAAATTTAGCTAGTTGTGACAATTGTTTTTATGTTCACTTGTTTGATATCATCCTACAAAAGCACTTGTGCTTTGAAGCATGATATGATAAAACATTATAAATTGGTATTAGCACTGGAGGGTTGTCTCAACTGGCTGTGGAAATTATTTTGAAACTTTTCTTGTGTGTTAGTTCCTATTGTATCTAAATAACATAGTCATAATACATCAAAATGGGACATTGTTGATGATAGAAATTGCCCAGTTTCATCATTACATATATAACATATATGTGTAGGTGACAAATTGCAATATAAGAAATATGATTTGAGGAATTAAAGAACATCAGTACTGGCCAAATTTCAGCATGCTAAAAAAATTCCTGATAGTTCTACATCTCCAAACATTGAGAAGTGTTAAATTTGACAAAAGTTTCAGGGAGGAAAACTTACTTTGAAGGCTGTAGTAAAATTTCTTTTTGAAGTTGTGCATGGGCAACCATTATTTGACTTTATTTTGCATATTTAGCACCGATACTTCTCACCTTGCAAATTTTTTTGTTACAAAAGTGTTATTTTGACAAAAAATATTGACTTTGCACAAAATACAAGCCCATGCTTATGGAATGTGTTTTTTTACATTAATTAACTACAATAATCTACATTATATTTGATAGAACATATTTGAGAGAATATGTTTGATAGGCTTTTTATTACTGGGTTTAATGGGAAAGGCAAGGTTGAGTGGAAATCTATTTTTGTTAGTGCCGAGTTAACGTTGGGTTCCTCAAATTACCTGTTCCTGGTGCAAACGCTGGATCTAAAGCATCAATATCAAAGGAGAGATAAACTGGTACTTGTCCCATCATGTCTCTGACTTCAGCCATCAACGGTGACATTGACTTATACCAACACTCTTCAGCTGGAACCACTCGAAACCCCTGTTATATAAAAGACCAAAATTAGTTGTACTTCAGACAAGAATTATCCAAGGACTCGGCATCTAAAGCCATAACCAGAATGCAAAAATGCATTGAAGTTTCGATTACTTCATTGCAATAGACTTCTGCTTATTCCTTAGAAACAGCTATTATAATGGAAATGTCCCGATTTCTACTATGAGATACGGTATCATGTTTAAATGGTTTCCAGAGTTTGACTGCTGGTGACCCAGATGACCTTTGACCTCTACCAAAAGCAATTGAGTTTTTGGTTCCTTGCTGAAAGCAAAGGAACCTATGTATTCAGGTTGGCGTGTGTGTGTGTGTGTGTGTGTATGTGTGTGTGTGTGTGTGTGTGTGTGTGACGCTTAAGCTTGTATGCACGATAACTCAACAAGGGATTGACTGATCATGATCAAACTTGGTGGGTGGGTGGCCCATAGTGAGTAGATGAACCCTATTGTTTTTGGTGCCCACAAAGGTCACCAAAGATCAGTTATGGTCCAAAAACCCAAAATACTAAAACTGCAATAACTCCCAGTGCCAATGTGCGACAAGGTTGATATTTTGGGACAAGTTGTGAACTGGTTAGGGCAATATTTTGAAACTTAACGGTCATGTGATCTGAGGTCACCAAAGGTCAATTAATGTTAAAAAACTAGTATTTTTGCGATAACTTGAGAACGAATTGTCCGTTAGGGTTAGGAGTTGCTTCAGTGTAATCCAATTGTCGACCCACATCTGGGTGACCCTTGACCTCAATTTGACCTTTGGTGACCTTTTCATGTTTTGGGGATTTTTACAGTTTCGATGCTATTTTCAGATGTCAAAGGTACCTTCCGATCATAAATATGGATAGGTTGACCCCCGTGTGACCTTTGTGTGCGAACTTATATGGGGTCAAAGTTTTCGGTCAGAGTTAGGATGGCTGTACAGACTTATCGTGTTGATTTTTGGAATCAGCAGATCAAACTACATTTGAAACCAAGGTCAAAAGGTCAAAGGTCACATTAGAAAAAATGTGCTTAGTTTGGGAGAAAACGGGCGAAAAAGAAAATGTTTGGTTTTGATGCTAGATTTGGATATCAAAGGTACCTTCCGATCAAAAATGTCAATGGGTTGACACCCGGGTGACCTTTGTGTGTAAAGTTATACAAGGTCAAAGTTAATTTTCAGACATTTAATGCAATAACTCCCAGGGCCAAGGTGTAACAAGGTTGATATTTTGGGACAAGTTGCAAATGGTATAGAGGAATATTTTCAAACTTAACGGTCATGTGATCCGAGGTCATCAAAGGTCAATTAATGTTAAAAAACTAGTATTTTCGGTGAGAAAATGGGCAAAGAAAAAAATGTTTGAATTCTTACAGTTTTGATGCTATATTCACGTCTCACCAATCAAAAATGTCAATAGGTTTACCCCAGGTGACCTTTGTGTGTGAAGTTTTATGAGGTCAAAGTAAAATTTCAGACATTTAGTGCAATAATTCCCAGTTCCAAGGTGTGACACGGTTGATATTTTGGGACAAGTTGCAAATGGTATAGGGGAATATTTTCAAACTTAACGGTCATGTGATCCGAGGTCACCAAAGGTCAATTAATGATAAAAAACTAGTATTTTTGCGATAACTTGAGAACGAATTGTCCGTTAGGGTTGGGAGTTGCTTCAATTTAATCCAATTGTCGACCCACATCTGGGTGACCCTTGACCTCAATTTGACCTTTGGTGACCTTTTCATGTTTTGGGGATTTTTACAGTTTCGATGCTATTTTCAGATGTCAAAGGTACCTTCTGATCATAAATGTCAATGGGTTGACCCCCGTGTGACCTTCGTGTGAGGAGTTATACGAGGTCAAAGTTAATATTCAGACATTGAATGCAATAACTCTCAGTTCCAAGGTGTGACATGGTTGATATTTTGGGACAAGTTGCAAATGGTATAGGGGAATATTTTGAAACTTAACGGTCATGTGATCCGAGGTCACCAAAGGTCAATTAATGATAAAAAACTAGTATTTTTGTGATAACTTGAGAACGAATTGTCCGTTAGGGTTTGGAGTTGCTTCAATTTAATCCAATTGTCGACCCACATCTGGGTGACCCTTGACCTCAATTTGACCTTTGGTGACCTTTTCATGTTTTGGGGATTTTTACAGTTTCGATGCTATTTTCAGATGTCAAAGGTACCTTCTGATCATAAATGTCAATGGGTTGACCCCCGTGTGACCTTTGTGTGCGGAGTTATACGAGGTCAAAGTTAATTTTCAGACATTGAATGCAATAACTCTCAGTTCCAAGGTGTGACATGGTTGATATTTTGGGACAAGTTGCAAATGGTATAGGGGAATATTTTCAAACTTAACGGTCATGTGATCCGAGGTCACCAAAGGTCAATTAATGATAAAAAACTAGTATTTTTGTGATAACTTGAGAACGAACTGTCCGTTAAGGTTGGGAGTTGCTTCAATGTAATCCATTTGTCAACCCGCATCTGGGTGACCCTTGACCTCAATTTGACCTCTGGTGACCGTTTCGTGTATTGGGGATTTTTACAGTTTCGATGCTATTTTCTGATGTCAAGGGTGCCTTCTGATCATAAATGTCAATAGGTTGACCCCAATGTGACCTTCGTGTGCGAAGTTATACGAGTTCAAAGTTAAATAATATTAATGAGGTCACAGGTCAAACGTGAAAAACTCCCAAGTTGCAATAACTTAGCTACTATTTATTGGAATTTCGTCAAACTTGGTATGATGATATTGGTAGATAGTCTCCACACACTGATGTGTGTTGCAATTGATATCATGCATGTTTTTAAGGGGGGGGGGGCTAGCATTATTTCGTTATGAAAAGTTTGTATGCACAATAACTCAACGAGGGAATGACCAATCATTACCATACTTGGTGAGTGGGTGGCCCATAGTAAGTAGATTATCCCTATTAATGTGGGTGCTCATTTCATGAATATTAATGAGATCATGGGGTCAAACGTGAAATACTCCAAATTGCAATTACTTGGCTACTATTACTAGTCGGAATTTCGTCAAACTTGGTATGATGATAATGGTAGATAGTCTTCACACACTGATGTGTGTTGCAATTGATATCAGGGCTTAGCATTACTTTGGCAACAAAAGTTTGTGAGCATAAATTACTGTTGTTGTATTAGGGCTTTGTTATAAATTTCCCTATGAATGGAACTAATGAACAGCAGCAAGGAACCATGAAATGTTTTCATTCTGGTTCTATTCGATATAACGCATCCACATGCCACTTTATAAAAAATCTCCATGCTTCCTATCTTGAGATGAAGTGTTTACAAGGTTTTCAGTGTTTGACATCTGGTGACCTCAGATGACCTTTAACCTCCACGTTAAACAATAAAGTTCTCAGAATGATTCATGCACATGCCAAGTATAACAAGATTTACACATATGAGGGTCTTGAACTCAACGTGTCACAACTACATACTAAATAGGAGATTAGTCCAAGCTTTCCTTCTTGAGATATTGTGTTTACATGTTTTCACAATTTGACCTCTGGTGACCCAAATGACATTTGACCTCCCAGAAAAACAATAGGGTTCTTCTACTCAATGTATAGGCATCTTGCACTTAATGTGGTACTTCTACACATCAAATATGAAACTGGTCCAACCGTACCTTCTTGAGATAACGTGTTTACAAGGTTTTCACAATTTGAACCCTGGTGACCCCAAATGACGTTTGAACTCCACCAAAAACAATATGCTTCTTGTACTCAATATGGTACTTCTACACACCAAATATGAAATTTGTCTGACCTTCCCTTCTTGAGATATCGTGTTTACAAGCTGGGCGTCATAAACGCACTCACACACACACACACATACGCCATCATGAATGCAAAGGTTACGATTATCATCGAAACCAAAAATCACAGGTGGGCAGAGTGCAGTCTATCTACAAATTTGCAAAGTTTTTTGAAACCCCATATAAACACAGACTGAAGAACATGCCACGCTTTGATCCAGTCAGCTGAAACAATTAAATCTTTGAATGATCAAATGGAAAAAACATAAAACCTTGGGGTCTTGTATATATATATATATATATATATATATATATTCAAGTTTTTAAGATATTCACCTATGGGCAGTATATTAGACTTCATATTACATTATTTGATGAACCTCTGCTGTGCAAAGGGTCATTTCTCAAAAATTAAGGTGGTCTAGTCAAACAACTTGGACTGATAGCAGTGGTTTCTAGCAGTGGCGGAGCTAGGGGTATTGGTCAGGGGGGTTGAAAATGGTCTGTAGGGGCGCTTTCGACACTATCTAAGCGAAGCGCCACCACAGGTTGGCGCGGAGCGTACAGAAAATTTTTGAGTAAAGATACTCCCTTGATCGCAGGAAATGACCCTTTCCTGGCCTTGCTAATTTGCAGATAAACGAAGTATAAATAGGTGTCATCGCCATTTTGTCAGAAAATTACACCAACAAAATTTGACATAGGTCAATAGGTAGATGAGAGCGCAATAAAAAAGTCAATAATCGCGAATAAGTAAAAAGTAGTAAAAAGCTGAAAAGGGCGCCAGCAGTCCATTTGAGTCTGTCAGGGGGGGCATCTGCCCCCCCTGACTGTATGGACGCTCCGCCACGGGTTTCTAGCAGCCTAAAACACCTCAAAGTTAGTGCTTGAAGTAATTCTTTAAATCTTTGGCCTGGCCGACTGTATACAAAATGGCACTGTGGTTTACAAGATAAGTTTCATGCCCACCCACGTTAATAAATGATCTGCCATGGGAGACATACATCACAATAAGATACTAATTCAAGCAGCTGGCTTCATCTGTTTCAAAATTTGATTATTCCACTTCCCATCATTTTGCTAATATTGGATGGTTATACACAAATCTATAGGTTTTACCTCTTGCCTATGTTGGTCCAAATATAACTGGTGGCTAGCCTCCTAATGAGATGGCAAAGGAAATATTTAGCCCCGACTATTATATGCAAAGTAGGCTAGGTGAAGTACATCTGCCACTCATCGGTAAGTCTACGTAAGTTGTGTTGATAATTGATTTAGAAAGGTTAAACATTCTCAACACCTCTTGTAACATAGTTGTAAGACCAACAATACATACTGTGCAATCACCCTGCAAAAATAAACAGCAGGTTTTAACTCATTTATAGGCTAGGATTGTGAAGTCATAATGTTAAACCTAGCCAGAACAGCATTACTAATTACATATAAACTAAATGTAGCTGACAGGGATGAAGACAAATTATCAAAGGCAAACTCTCACCTGCTCCACTTGCCACGATTGTCCACCATCCTTAACGGAATACTGAGACCCTCTCAGTCCGATCTGGATCGTCTTTTCCGGGATGATTAATCCCTCGTCAAATGCCCTACGGAATGGGGTACCGTGAGCGATCTTTTCTCCGAGCATTTCGTCCGATGAATCCGCATGCGCATCAACATGTATCAAGCCCACAGGACCATGCTTCTCCTGAAACAGCAAAGAAAGAAAAAATCAAATATGAGAATGAATAAAAAATTAATAGCTCGCATATAAAGCGAAAATAAGCTGCATAATAGCTGATTTGAGTAAAATTAAGTTGATATCAATTGCTAAAAGATTTATTATGATTCCTTCATATTATTACTGGTATTGTCCTAAACTGGTTTAAAAGTTTTATTGTGGGCAGATCTCAAAGAGTTAGAATAGGGGGCTGTACTTCTGATCAGATTACTATTAAGTTTGGTGTACCACAGGGATCTGTTTTGGGTCCGGTCTTATTTAACATCTATATTCGCTCACTTTACGCTGAAGTTTCTAGAATGGGTTTTAATATTCATGGTTTTGCAGATGATCACCAGGTTTATAAACACTTCAGGCACCATAATCAAGGATCAGTTCTGGTTGACTCTCTGCAATCCTCCTTTGGTTGTATCCAACGTTGGATGCGCAAATATTATTTGCAACTCAACCCTGGCAAGACCCAAATAATTGTATTTGGTCCCCCTACTATACTAAAACTGATTCACATCAAGGGTGTTATTCTTAACTCTGTTGATTGTGTACGTTTTGACCAAATTATTCGTAACCTTGGTGTTCATTTTGACGATACCATGTCTTTTCGGCATCAAATATGTTCACTTAAATCCAGGTGCTTTAAGAATCTTAGAAATATTTCTGAAATGCGGTTTTATCTTACTAAGTCTGAGTTAAGCATTATTGTCCAATCCATGGTTATTTTGCATATTGATTATTGTAACTCACTTTATTTTGGTATCAACCAACATTTATATGATCAACTCCAATCTGTTCAAAATTTTGCTGCAAGATTGATATATGGTAAAAGTAGATATGATCATGTGACTGATCTATTCCATGATCTCCATTGGCTTAAAATCAAGGAGAGGGTGTACTTTAAAATAATTTTGATTGTGTTTAAGTCTGTTAGAGGACTGGGTCCTAAATATATTCAAAATATATTGGTAACCTCTGACCGTAGCAGAAATACGTTATTGATAGAGCCTCGAGTTAAATCCTCGTATGGGTATCGCTCGTTTGCCAAGGCTGGACCTAAATTGTGGAATAAGCTTCATGACAGCCTTAAAGAAATCCAAAATGCTGCTACTTTTAAGAGGCAATTAAAACACTACCTATTTGTAAATGGTTCTGATTTCAGCCAGAATCTCGACCAGGTTTAACTTTTGTATCGTTACTTTGAGATTTATTTAGTTGTTTTCCAGCACAGCAGTGCACATAGTTTTCTGTAGTAGTTGTGCTTATAAGCCTTTATTATTATTATTATTATGTAAGAATCGGAGAATTCATAGGTTGGTGTTTAAAATATATGAAATAGAATGGAAGTATCTGGAAACCTTATAGGTCATGTCATTATATATAAATATATATATATATTATATATATATATTATATATATATATTAGAAATTTTTGAGCAATGCTTTGAAGACAGTGATAACCTACACAATAAGGGGATGATGGAAAATCAATATAAACTGAAAATTCTGTTTGCAACCAGAAAGCCCGAAGGCCTTGTGATTCCTTGTCACATTATTTTCTGACTATCTGATTATTAATGAAGAGCAAGTGAGTTTAATTTGTCCAACATTATTTTCTGACTATCTGATTATTAATGTAGAGCAAGCGAGTTAAATTTGTCCAAGAATAAAGTGAGAACCGAAAAGATCAAAGATTCACTGGTGAGGATTTTACAAAATAGAATTTTATTCCAAAATGTTTCAATAACCACAAAAGTACAGTCTCATTATGTGACATAAAGACACATAGATGTTCTACGAACGGGCAGTTGGACATTTATTTTAAGAATTTTAAGCTACCGAATTAAATCTGCCTTTTAATAATTGTCATTAATGAATGAGAGTTACATGAGATTTGTTTAATCACAGTGAAATATTTTCACCACTTATTTCCAAAGCCAAAGTAATCTAGTATAAATCACAGAGAAATAAGGCCAATTTTGGGACTATCTGAGATAACCTGTTGACCCCTTGAGCCTATTTTGAGTTAACCTGTTGACCCTTGAAGCTCAGAGTGTGAAAAATGATAAGTGCTTGAGTGTGTTTAATTCACCCAATCCAAGAATATCAACTCTTTGAAGCATATTTTCATTTCCAAGCTGACTATACATTGTTGAATCACACCTTTTGTATATTGCAAAAACCTAAAGTGAACTGAAGTTGACCAAAATATGTTTTCACCAAAAGAAAATTATAGCATGGGAGAATTCACAGATTAATTGCAGCTTTTACATTTGGAGTAATCATGTCTACAAGGTTCTCTGACTTTGACTTATGTTGACCTCATATGGCCTTTGACCTCTACCAATTTTAATAGGGTTCTTGTACTCACCAAGTTGGATTTACATACCAAGTATGAAGTTGGACAACAATGTACTTGAGTTATTGTATTTACAAAGTTTTCAGACTGACCTTTGTTGACCTCACATGACCATTGAACTTCACAGAAAAGAATAGGGTTCTTGTACTCAATAAGACTGATCCACACACTAAGTATGGAATTAATCCATTGAACTTTTTAAGGTGTCACAGACATACACAAACACATACACGCCTCCGGCAATGAATCAACAATAGTGATGAATAGCTTGCATGTATGTACAAACTAATAGATCTGTTTCCTGTATCTCCAGTATCTTTCTAAGCTAAGAGTCGATCACTATATATTTTGTGTCACCAGATCATGAACTGAAGAAGTTTACAAGCTTAACCTACCTTAATAGCTTGTAGTATGGGATATGATATGGAATGATCACCGCCCAAAGTCAGTGGTACGCAGTCATTCTCCAAGATTTCTTTATATTTCTTTCTGATGCTCTCACACGCTTTCTTGATGTTGTACATTGATAGTGAGACATCACCAATGTCGGCAACTCGTAAGGATGCAAAAGGAGCAGCACCTGACGACAAGGAAAATGGATGGATAAGATTAGCGCTGACAGGAAGAACAAGGGACCAAACTCTTACTGACTCTTCAAACTGACTGTTGAACCATGCAGCATTATAATTCTACCTTTAAAGCATGCCCCCCCCCCACCAAAACTTTTCACACCAATTACTTATGAGAGAGTGGTTTTGCCACAGGTAGCAATTTCAAAATCTCTGGATATTTGTCTGATACCAACCCCCTCCCCACACCCTAATTTCGAACCTGTGTTGAGCAGGTGAACAATTACCCCAAAAATTGTTCATAGCATTTTTTTCCGAGGGAGTGGTGCAACCACAGATGGCAATTTTCAACAATCATTGGATATTGGTCTGACACCTACTCTCCCCTGGCCCATCCCAATCTCAATTCAGTCTTGGGATTAAGGTGGCCACTGACATGACATCAAAATGATCCACTCAAGGAGATCGAACAAGCTAGTCAAGAAACTGTGTCTGAAAACTTGGGAGAAACCCCACAGTTCACATATCATGCATGATAATAATACTTATAAAATGTAAACATATTATGTTAGTACTGTAAGCAAAATTTCAATATAGTTTACTATGAAACTGAAAAAGATCATATTAACTGTAATAAAATTGGACGCCTAGGTTTGTAAGTGCATTTTTATCTATGAACTAATCTATGTACAGTACCAACTAGTACAATATCTATATACAAGTAGAGTTTAACAGGTATGTAGCTCTTGACTTCCTTAATTATCAAACACAAATCCTTTCTTTCATAAGCAATGACAGACACTCAGTACATGCCAGATATCTTGGCCATCCTAGTTTGGATTACTAGCTCTAAGTGGCTTGAGGATCTCATTATATGAGATATGTCATGTCTCATCCAGCATACTGAAAATTTAAAAGCCATCAAAACATATTTACAATTTCAAAGGATAGAGAAAGAAATTTTCTGGAAGGTACAGTATGGTACTGTACCTTGTGTGTTGTACTCTCTTAGTAGACAGGATTCAGTTCTTATTTGCCTCGGACCAAGTCTAGTTCCTGTCCTGTTAGAGCATCCGCTGTCGAATGGAATTCCAACAAAGCAGGCATCCAGACCTGTCAAGCGATTCATAAAAGAGAATGTTAGGATTTAAAACATGAGTGTATGCTGAGAGCCACTGCATATTCATGAATGTCACAAAATGTAATAAGATGTAATAGTTTTCTTATTGCTTTTTCTTGATAAGAATAAGTAGCAAAAATTGGAAGGGATTTAAAATTAAATCAATTTGTAGGATAATGTGACACAGAATTTTGCAAGATGTTTTACATGTTTTTCGAATGTAAAGGGGGAATCTCTTTTTGAACTTTTGAAAGATCATATCATCAATAACTATGTTTCTACAGTTCTAGTATACAACTTTATGCACTTATGACAAAAAAATGAAGTTAATGAGTGAACAAATCAGGCTCTTGCAGCTACTGACAATATTGTGTACATGACTCTGAGAAGTTCATAATAATGAAGCACAAGCCCAACTGACTACAGTGAACGGTTGCTTATTCATCTCAAACATAACTGTCCTTTGTACTATAATGAAGTTGTTAAGCTTAACAAAACAAACAAATTAATAAAGGAGAGAATAGATAAAATGAATAAAAAACAAATAAAGGTATTGTAACTCATCAAGTGTAGCAAATTCCAGTAATATATGTTTAGAGTATAAGCATAACAGTGTTGCAAATTTACCCTGATTGCTGCGATTTGCTTCACATACTCTTGACCTGGCTTACCCTTTCAAACCCCGGAATAGCTGTCCAATACCCCGCATTATTGAAACTTAACCAAAATAGGTGCGCGGGCTACGAGGTAAAAGTGATAGATGGCGCTAACTTATTTACGGATAGGCTTAAGTTCCACAGTGCATTCTTATAAATTAATTTTACCCCCTTACACATTTTGTGTTTATGTCGTTCTGAGATATTTTAAGTCCACCAGACCGTTGGTTCGTAGCCACTAAATTCTTCAACCCCCATTCCACCACTTCTGACTTCGTAGCCCGTTGGATCTTTGCCACTAAATACTTTAAATCCCCATTCCACCACTTCTGATTCCGTAGCCCATTGGGTTTACTTAAAAACAAGGCTAGACCCAGTAGCCTGTTGGATGTCGCCCCAGATCCCCACGTTTTACTTTACTTTGAAAACATTTTTACACACATTTACTTTAAAGAATGACTTCGTAGACCGTTGGTTCGTAGCCACTAAATTCTTCAACCCGCATATTCCACAACTTCTGACTTTGTAGCCCGTTGGCTTCACTTAAAACACAGCTAGGCCCCGTAGCCCATTGGATGTCACCACACATCTTCAGGCTTTACTATCCTTTACAGAATGACTGCGTAGCCTGTTGGTTCGTCGGCAACAGAAACAAAAAGGACCACGTACCCCGTTGGATATCGCTCGTTTTACAAGTATATGCATTGTACATTCAAAAAAAGGGAAAAAATATAAAAGTCCAATAATCTTAACAATGCTATAATAGCGCCATCTACACAAGCACAATATAAGACTGCGTGGACGTTGTTCGTCTACGTCAAAACCACAATCTCGGATCCAGCGGGGTATTCTGCAGCTACTCCCAAACCCCTGCCTTAAGAGTAAGCTTGTTATGGAGCAAGCACTTCCAAGTGTGTCTTTAACCAGAATCAGGCGATTGACTGGACCAGTTCTGCTAAATGTAGGCATAATGTTATAGGCGTCTAATAAATTAACATCCGCTAATTGCCTGAAGTTGAAAATGTGCTGTTTTACAGCCTAGGCCTTAGCTAAGCCTAAGTCTAGTTATTAAATGCTCTAGTAGGCCCACCAGCAAGTAACTTAATCACACTAGACCAAGGTCTTCAAAGTAATATTACTTTTTGTTTGTATTCTAGAAAGTTACCAATTATTAACAGTAAGAAACATTGAACTTTTACCAATGGTGTGAAATGATAAAGATGTTGACTCTCCATTGGAGTGTACAGTCCATATTCCAACAGCAGGATCAAAACCATGTGCTCCCATTGTAGGACTGGACAAAGTACTATGTATACAACATGTACAGAAGTAGACATTTTCCACTCATGAATATTCATGTTGTCAGCTTCACCCTGACCAATTGCAGTGATGAATATTATAATGAGCAAAATTAACATGGCAATAGATGTTCATGAATATGACAAATAATGAATTACATCCAAATAGATACTCCCGATTTTTTATGAAATGACATATAGAGTTAGCTTACATCCACTCTGCTTTCAGGCCGGCAATGTTTCTACTTACCTGCTTCCACCCCTCCCACAATTTACCTTGGCTAAAATCCCCTCTTTCAGCTTAAATGTAAAATTAGCTCATGTACACTACCCTTTGATGATTCCTTGTGTGGGAGACGCATCATGGTGGCAATACCACCAGCACGTGGCATATCTAATCCACTGATGGGTTTGAAGAATTCTTTCCTGTCATGGCTACTTTGTTCTCTAATATTCTTTGAGATAGGTCTACTGATCCCCTGCACAAGAAGACTTGGTCGAGATGGCCACCTAAGTAGTTGATTAGACAACCGATGCATCTTCTCAGAATCCTTATTCGATGTTGTCAAAGTGCTGCAAATTGATAGAAAACAACATACAAGTTGTTTCAATGTAATCAACTGAGTTATATGTCACATCATCAGTGTGTGCCATAATTTTAACATAAAAACACAAGGCTACTATGTTAGTTAGCTGTAGGACCTGCATACTCAGAAAGAAAAGAGAATCTCGAATTGACCAATTCAAAAATCCCTGCAGTGCAATGGTGATGTGCGGAGTCTTCTGTGGATTTGGTATTTCTAGTTTGTGAACTTGGGAAAAGGGGTTTGTTTCTGTTGGTTTCAAAACAACTTTGTTCGTCATGGTTACACTGCAGTGATGTCCAATAAGGTGCCTTTGCCTACCTCAGTATTTGAGAAATTGGTCAGATGCTGGGTATACACTCTCTTTCACTGGATGAGAACTTTAAATGGCAGTACCTGGAGCAGGAATGGGAGCGAAACGCCGAATTCACATCCCTGCCTCGTTATCCTCTGAACACTTATCGAAAAGAGAAGGCTTGAAATAAGCCAGTGTTCATCCACGATCTAACATGGATAGGATCTCAAATGAGCTACTTTAAGGCTTCCTGATCCTTGGGCTCTACTCTAAACTTACTAAGTGTAAGTTACCATGGTAACGGTAATGTTAACTGTAGGTAGATCATTGCTCCAATGTGCTCAACTGGAAGGGTACTATGTTAGTACGATCCCCAAATAGCCTAGCATTTTTCACCTGACGATTGGGTAAGTAACCACAACCTTTGACAGCTTTAGTAAATGTGCACAGGCATGGCATTACTTTAGTTTAGGCCTAATCATAATTCATCCAAACATCTAGAAAACTTCCAGTGCAACAATTAAGTAACAATATGCAAAGTTACGAAACCTTTCATATCGTTTATCAAATTACGTTGTCAGCGGTAGACTATAGGTCTAACACAGTTGTGTATGATTATATATCTCCTAGTAATTGCTAGACAAAGTATTACGTCTAGTACTACTAGCCTAACAAGTAACATAATTTAAGGCTAAAAAAATAGTAAAGTACATTAAAATTACCTGGCTAACTTCTAAGAAAATGCTCATCACATGTCAAAAACATTCACTGCCGAGTACGAGAGACACTTAACCTGTGTTGAGGGCTAAGAAAGGTTTAGTCATAAATTATGACTGCTAATGTTGCGCTTTGAGTCAATTTGTGATTGATTTAAGACTTTACTTTAGCTCAAAAAACGCACGTTACACGTAAACAAGTCTACATGTGACAACGATCTGGACACCTCTCCCCATGCCCAGACATCAAGGGTTTGGGAAAGTCCCGGTCTATGAACTGCTACAGCGCCCCTCTTATTCCAAAGGTTGCCTTGGCAACATACAGCTCTTCGTGGTCGGCGCCTTGTTTACGTTACAGCCTTAGTACAGTGTTTCTGGAAGCACATATTGTGCATGCTGCATATAGTATGTCGTAGTACTCATAATCACGCTAATGGTGTAAACACAAGAACGCGGATTGTATTAGTAAGATCAACTTACCAGGAATGATCAATATATATATTTCAAAGTGGGAACAGCCTTTGATCAAGATTTGAAGAATTGTGCTCTGAATATTTTAGAGCGATAACCGACCTTGATAATTTAGCCGTAATAGGAGCCATATCAGACTAGGCTATAGCCTAACTTAGTCTAGGCTACAGCCTGTACGTTTCCAGGCTAGGAATTAAAGAGGTTTGACTTGAGACAAAGCTTGACCATGTCCCACAGGTAACAAATTAACTTAAATGCTATGATAAGCCTAATTATTTAAAACAAAAACTTGTTAAGCAAACATAACTATGACAACCATCTAGTGTGACTGATGATTCATTGGCAAAGTTCTAATTGGACTAGGCTAGGCCTAATTAGTAATTGTTAGAAAACTGTCATAGACCTAAGTTATCTTTTGATTGTGAGAATTAAACTAAATATGGACTTAAACTTTTAATGTTACTTTGTGAGCATAAGGCTTAGTTAAGTTACATCAAAGAATAGCCAAAGTTAAGCTAGTCCAGGCCACTTGAAGGGTATGAAGACTCGCGCAAAAAGAAACGTCTAATGCCGGTAATTTGACCTAGTTTCGAATGAGGTGTAACAGAAGTGTAAAACACCACCATCGATCCCAGAAAATACACACACAGCTTGCTACCGTCGGTTATTAGACACTAGTGTACAGTCAGTACATACAGCTGCGGTCAATACCCACAGCACAGTATACAAACGATACAGTGATGGACAACTCAGGTCCAGCTAAAGATAACAATTAAGGTATCACGTTTCATTACTGTCTGCATTTTGTAGCGACACGAACAAAACGTCACTTGCAAGCAACAAAGTTAACTTTTTCAGATGGCCGCACGCGGTTTGTGGCGAGTCTTCAATGCCTTCAACTGTGTATGCTTTAGCATTTCCCTGTTGAATGGTAGTAGACAATTTTCCTTGCTCATAAATAATATGGAAGACCAAATTCTCCAAATAACTAGGCATAGCCTAGCGTACTTTGTAATGACCTGCATTTGAAACAAATTAACACATCCTCTAAGTGATGGGGTTTGGGGGGGGGGTGGAGTGGTAAACAGAATATTTAATTCTGAATTTGGAGGGAATAGTCTAGGTTACATACATGAACTTTAAAAAACAAAAGTAAGAACCCTCAAAGTGTTCGATGGATACTAACTTAAAACGCTTCTTACAATTTCTTCCTTTACATCCAGCTATTACCAGAAGCAGTGGGTGCAGGCTCAAGAAAGCCTCAGTGACCTTTTGATCCAAGAGATACCTGCGGAACCACCCAAGCCCGAAAAGGACAGACTTACAGCTTTCCAGAACATTGCAACACTGTACATCAAGTACCTTCAAATATTTCGCAAATTGGAAGAGTGCTATGACCAAATTGTACAGCCCCAGAAACGTAGAGTGTTGCGGCATGTTCTCGATGGTGTCATGGGAAGAGTTTTAGAGCTGAAGAATGAAATGGTCCTTCTTGAGTTTTCAGAGTTCCATTATTTTGATGATATTCTGTCAGACTTGAAGTTAACACCAGTAAGTTTTGCAATTTTTTATTTTTTACATGCTTTGATCTAATGAGATATTGATCATTAGCCTAGTTACAGTTCATCATGTTTAATCAAATAAAGTTCAGGATTAACTCTTTCAAATAACATAAAAACATCCATATTAAGTTTGATACACCTGAAAGTGTTATTTTCTTTTTAGCATATCAAGTAGCATGTACACAAGAATTTAAATGCCATCACAGTTTACAACGTACAATATTAGCACTGATGAATCATTGATAAAATAAAGAGACAATAGGTATTACAATTCAATGTTCAATTTACATTAAACCTGTCGCGGATCACAACAATTTCTTTTCAACCGTTAAAAAGTTTGTCATCATAGCAATTATCCACTTTGGTTCATCTCTTGTGCATAGTAAAGATAACAGAATTTATCTATAAAAGTTGTCAAATAGCAACTTGGTATTCAAAGCATTGGAATACATTACCTTTGTCCTACTGTACAAACTGCTGCCTATTTATTGTAGCTTAGAATTATTAGAGCACAGGAGTTTCTCTTTCTGAGGTCACAGCCTTAAATCCTGTTTAAGCAATTAAATTATTATGATTATATTCTTAATAATTTACAAAACAAACATTTAATAAAACATCAAGCATTCCAGTTTGCATAAGGTTGTCAGGAAATCATTTTATATGACATCTTATATCAAACTGCTACCCAAAAACTGGCAAATTGTTTCTCAAAGATGTACATACCAGTTTTGGCACAAGGATTATTACTATTTTCAGTATTTTCAGAGAACAAAAATTCATTGACCTTACTACACTGCAACATAAAAATCAGATCACTTAATTTTTCATTAGGGTCATTCCTCATTAATTATTTTCCACAATTTTTCCATCTTCCCCATAGAATGACATCGAGGTACCAATCCCAAAGTACTTCTTGAATGAAAGAGCCAAAGCCCTTCAGGATAGGGAGAAACTTCTTGGACAGATCTTAGCCAAGATGGGACCACCAGAGGAAATGGTGGAGGAGGTTACCATGTCAACAGAGGAGGCGGTCCGTAACATTCAAGTACACGAGAGAGCCAGGCAGGGAAGACTGAGAGCCAAATTTATGCGAGAGATTCGACTTCAGGAGGAACGAGAGAGATTGGCTGCAAACAGAGGAGCGCCAACGCTAGATAACGAACTTGCTGCCGTCAGAATTCAAAAGGTACCGAACGACTTCACTTTAATCGGTCTTGTCCTCCCCCTCTTGCAATTTGGACAGTCATTTTTATCCAACTGTACAGCAGTCACTAACAGAATACAACTATTCATTGCATAGAATGCAAGGAGTTCATTGTGAAATGATTACATAGCAAATGTCAAATGTTTATGCTTAGATAACGAACTTGCTGCCGCCAGAATTCAAAAGGTACCGAACGACAATAATCGGTCTTGTCCTCCCCCTCTTGCAATTTGGACAGTCATTTTCATCCAACTATAAAGCAGTCACTAACAGAGGACAACTATTCATTGCATAGAATGCAAGGAGTTCATTGTGAAATGATAACATAGCAAATGTAAAATGTTTATAATGCTTTTGACTTATATTAAAGTTGTGTTTGATTATTTTTCTTTATGCTTTTGTTATCCTGCACAGATCTGGAAAGGGTACTCTGTCAGAAAACGTATCAAGAAAGAAAGAGAAGATGAGATGATTTTTATTCGTATGGTGAGTAACCAAGGCAGCACATCTCAGAAAACCTCATCCACAAACTTAAAAATTCTCCTGAAAATCTCCTGAAAAGAACTATAAGCTGAAAGAAATATGATGGAGAATTATGGAACAATACATTTTCTGTTCTGTTAGTGTTTATTATTGTCATGACATTCTTTCTTATAACAGTATTTATTTATTTATTTTCTTGTTTGGGATTTCATACAACAGACTGAACCTCCACTACCAAACAATTCTAAGAACACACCTCAGAACCGAGCGGATAAGACGGCATCGATGAGACGTGTGACGCAGGCAGATCACGAGAGAGAATACCAGAAGGCCCTGGTCACCATCAAAGACAAACTGAGGGATGTGGAAGGACCCGACATGAAAGAGACCATGCAAGATCAGATTAGACAATGGTTTCTAGAATGCAGGTAAAAAACAATAGGTTTCATTATGGTGTTTTGTGATTGTTGTTGAACATTTCTGACAACAGTTGATTCAATATGTACCCCCCTCCTTCTTCATCCTCCTTATGTAGAGAATACATGCACCTTGAAGAAATATGTATGGTATAAGATCCAAGATTTCAGTAGGAATCTGTGATTGATGGTTTTGTGTTAGGGACAATGGAAGTTTGCAGAAAAAGATAATTTTGTGTGACTGCTGTAGACGAATGACGTGTTATCTCTGCAGACACTGCGAAGACCTACCACACTTGCACAGCAGGGTTATGTCCAAAAATTGCAGGGATGCGTAGCCTTGCTATTTAAGAATTGGTGCTGAAGTTGTTACAGTAATTAACTGCTGGGGGGGCGGGGAGGGGGAGTCAAAAGAAGAAATACTTCATACAGAGCTTTCCTAATTTATCTTCATGAATTTGTTGAGCAGGGCAACATGGTAACTAAGGAAGGAAACTAGCAACTTTTCAGTCCCTCATGTTGTTCTTGTTTATTTTTGTTACCATAATCAGGGATGCTACTGGAAAGTTTCCAGATTTTCCTCCAGAAGATGAAGGAGGATCAGCACTGATTTTCAAAGAGAAAGACCCAGCAGAGGCAAGTATCACATAATAATTAAGAATAATATCAATATAATAATAATATCAAGATACTAATAGTATCAATATAATAATAAATATCGTCTATAAATTAACATTTTTGCCAGGAGTTGAAAAGCCTATTATAAAAGTAACAGCAAATGCTATTTCCATTTTTGTTTTAATTTATAACTTGTTATCTAATTTCAAGTCTCACTATATGTCACATGCTTCCTATAAGATAAAATTTTCATGGCTTGAAGACTTCCAAAAGGCCTAGAATCTAACAATTTTAACCATTTGCTAAAAAAAAATGCCAGTGAATAAAATAGCGATTGGCTAAATCAAATTCTCACTTGTATTTTCTTGACTTAAGATGAAATCACCATTAAATTTTGCACAGGCAGGGAACATGCAAGTATCTTGTATTTTTTCCTACAGGCAGATAATAAAATCTACTGGCATTTAACCAGTAAATAGCCTGAATTTTGGACAAATTGACAAACTGCTAGTCAATTGCAAGATATATAGCAGTTTTTGTACACAGGGACAGTAGTATTTTTAAGAGACCAAGTTCAAAGCTTTCAAAGCTGCTACACAAAAGTTGAATGCCATCATTTATATGTTCTGATACATTTTAATTGTACAAATTTTATTAAAAATTGTAGTCTTCATAGCATTGAAAGAGACTAAGTGTTTTAATTTCAGATCTAATGAAAATATCTATGGCAGCTATTTGGAATATATTAAATATTGTATAATTTTTATATTCATAATCTATGCCTTTTTTTTGTTATCAAAGATGGAAGCAGAACTTCAAGGCAAAGGAGAGGAAAAAGGTAAAAAGAAAGGCAAGAAAAGTGGCAAAAAGAAGGATAAGAAGAAGGATAAAAAGGACAAAAAGGGTAAAAAGGGGAAAAAAGGAAAAGGAGGAGATGACGAGGTAAGTTATTAATTTCTTCAAATTAAATGAATTCCTCTCATAAGCAGATCGTGCAGATATGTATTTGAATTTATTTCTTTAAGCTTCCTGGTTGGGTAGAAAAGCTTTCGATAGAATTTCTGACAAAGAAGAGATGCTCATATACCTTTTCACAAAATTGAAAAATTGACCTTAAATTATGATTTATTCTTCAAACAGGAGGAAGAACCAGGCTTCAAAATGCAACCGTCTAATTTCATTGGAACTGTGCAAGAGTCATCAACTGAATATACTTGTGAGTCTACGAAATATTTCACATCCATTTGTACCAGTCATGTTATTGTCAGCATCCCTACAGTAGTATTGCCATGTCATGAGGAAATATATTGCATTCAAGTTTGGGCATTGTAACCACCAAACGTTCTCGCCTTCTGGTATTTTTTGTTGAGGTGGTGAGATTCCGGCCTCCGATCATCAAAGTTCATAGTAGGAACCCATTCCTTCACTGTACCTCAGTGATGAGCATATGCCTCCAGTTGCATAAAGTTGCACAAGAAAATTCACACAAACTACATCTTCTTGTTGTTCCCTTTTTGCTTTACTCAGCCGTTTGGAAAGAGAGAAACGAAGAGAATAATTTCAACCAGAAGTCCGATTCTGAGCTGATTAAAGAACAGAAGAGAATTGAGGTTGAAACTGAGATCCGTTCGCAGGTGGATGAGCTTATGAGGCAAGAACTGAAAAATCTTAAACTGGTAAATTTTCTACAAACTATTTGTATAACATGAGTGCTTTCTTGCCATTATTTACCTACCTTATGATTTGCCAGATAACAGCAGAGCATTGAAACCTTTTAATATGATTTTTGAAAATACTGTCTAATTTTTCAAGTGTTTAAAGCATTACCCGACTTTCTTAGAATGGGAAGTAATATGTCCATAATTATTGCATACAATATCATGCATAATTATTGAAGAAGAGATCATATTTGAAACATATTTTTCAAAGTTTCAAGTCTTGAAATCTTTAAAGTTTTTTTACCTTAGTTTTGCAGCACCCCCAACATAGAGAGAGAGGGGAGAGTGGGGGGGCATAGACCACTAATAATTTTCATAGCAATGAATTTAATGGACCTCATATAATTTTCAGGGTAATGGTTTTCATTCAGGCATGATACCAGCTATATGTGGCATTGTCTACACCCCTGAACATTGGTTTGAATTCCCCCCACACCTCCCCTTACCCCTTCAATTTAAACCCGTTTAGGGTGCACTCATTTATGTTTACCACATTAAGAACAGTGTCAGAAGCTCACCATGGACTGTTATAATAGGTAGAGAAATGATACATACAATGAAACAAGTTTTCATCTGCTTTCATCTTGAAAGCATCTGCTTTTCATCTTCTAGAGTCCCTTCTTCGATTTGCATATATATTTCTTTTCTTTGCAATCGCACAGGCTGTCGATCGAGAGAAAGGTAAAGGCAAAAAGGGCAAAAAAGGCAAGAAAAGTGGCAAAAAGAGTGGAAAGAAGAAGAAAAAGAAGAAGAGTGGTAAAAAAAGTGGCAAGAAAGGAAAGAAGGGGAAAAAAGAAAAGGACCTCACTCCAGACAGGTAAATAAAAGAAGAAAATTGACCAAATAATGTCTTACAAAATGGTTGCATTATTAGGTCAAGACTCTGCACTCTGCTGATGACATGCTCAAATTGTGAAAATGAAGGTTTTAGACAAGAGGTCTAGTTTTATAAAGTTCATTTGTCAAAGTTAAACTTTGATAGTGAGTTGCAGTTTACATATTTCTTTTTTTGTTTTTTAAATGTATTTTAAGATATTGTAGGGCCCTGAACAGATTTAAGTGATATCAACATGGCAGACATGGTGAGCAAGAAACAAGGAAATCTTCTCCAAAATGCAAATTATTTCTCCAAACAGATCTACACTTTCATCAAAATTTAATTTGTCACTTCCTGAAATTTTTGAATTCATATATTCATTCGTTTGATTTATTTTTCTACAAGTTTGCACAAAAATAATATGAACAGCAATGAAGTCGCTCTGGGGGAAATACACAATAAAACCTGAGGGAATTGTCAGAGAGTGTTTGAAATGACAGAGAGCATTTGAAATGACCAAAGTAATATCCAATTTTATATTTAATCCAAACTGGAGTACATATGACCACTGTTATTGGACTTTTGATTTTTCATGCTGGAGAGTAACGGCCATTATTTGTCATGTCCAGTGTGTCACCAAAGCTTAATCTTTGACAACAGTTAGGAACAGAGAAAGGAATTAGTAGGAAACAAAATTTAACACCAATGACTTCATGGTTCTTAAAATCTATTGGGCCATCTGATTTGTCTGATTAATGAAAATAACTTTGTTAAGTTGTTCACTTCTATTCGTACTCTTCTCTATCCAGGACGATGGATTCTCTCTACGAAGAACTTGTGCGTGAAGGAATCCTGGTGAGGTGTCCCAAGTTTACATTATGTGACTACCTTGGAGACTACAGCTACCTAGGTACTACACTCCGCCAGGCAGACATTGAACCCATGCCTTCTCTTTCAGATGTCAGGCAGTTAGTGGCTCTGTATGGTGTCCTTCCATTAGGTAAGAAATATGTCTGAACTTTGTACTTATTGAATTATATCAAAACTTGTTACGGTCAAACCGTATATCACTACATGTATTTTGTTGAAATCACTTTATAACACAAGATACATGTACAATGTGTCAGGGATCATTATTGAGGGGTTACTCCCCCTCTCCCACCTCCCCTCCCCCACTATTTGGGAAAATTAAATTTCAACGCTATACCTATGTGAACATTGTACCCTATTGTTAGTTAAAAAGCACAATCTAGCGTACACTTTAATTACAGTTAGTTTCTATTGTAAACAGCTAAATCACTGTCAGAAAAGTTGTCCCTCATACTTACTAGTTATTACCAATGTGTCTTGACATGTGTCTGGACAATTTTACATATGCTCATGTAAGGTAGAGAAAAGGAGGACATATGCATAGTGAAATCCAGTGGTTAACCCTAATTAATACCCTAATCCTTGACATAGTTGTGAAACATGGAATTCATTCATTCATAATTAATACAGCTATGTACTACTTTGAAATGCAGGGAGATATGTCTGTAAATTTATACAGGAGAAAGCTGATTATTTTTTTTCTCTTTTCTAAAATTCCATAATTTATGCAAATTGTGAAAACTTCATTGTTTGTTGTTGTTGTTGTGTCTGTCAGGTTCACCTGCTGTCCATGAGAAATCACCACACATCAAATCTCTTCTCCTGGCTGGCCCGAGGGGCACGGGCAAGAGAAGCCTGGTCCATGCCATCTGTTCCGAGACGGGAGCCAATCTCTTTGATCTGACTGCTGGCAATATTGCTGGCAAGTATCCCGGCAAGAGTGGCCTCCAGATGCTGCTTCATCTGGTCATGAAAGTCGGACGTAATTTGCAGCCGTCTGTCTTCTACATGGGCGATTGCGAAAAGACTTGGATGAAGAAAGTACCAAAGACGGACAAAGTGAGTCCTAAAGGGTTTTCTGAAAGTACAGATGAATTTTAAATTTTGTCGTTATTTCTGTTAAATTTATAGCATGCTAAAAAAAATTTCTGAAGAAGTTTTCTGGAGGTTGGGACCCTTAACATTTGTCTCCAGAAATTGAGCAGTTTGAATTTGACTGGAATAACTATCGAATGCCCAAGATGGGTTAAAGTAGGTCCATTAGTTTAAGTTTCCTGGCATAATTTAGACTGTACACTGATCATTACAATGTTATAGATGACAAGTTAATTTGGTAAACCTGTAAATTTTAAAGAAACTAATTATTTGGAGTCATAATGAACTTTATTTCCTTAATTAACATTATTTTTTTTCCCTTTCTTTTTTGCCTTTAAAGTCTGACCCAAAAAGGTTAAAAAAGGATCTTCCTAAAGTCTTGAAACTGTTCAAGCCCGAGGACAGAATTCTGCTAGTTGGTACATCCAGATGTCCGTTTGAAAGCGAGATGAAGGGTTTGGCTGGTGTCTTCCAGAAGATGATCCTGATACCCAGACCAGATTATGCGTCACGAAACTGTAAGTCAATCTCCAATACATTAACTGTGTTCCATTGCTCGGAGGGGTACATCCACGGTGGGCCACCTCTTCTGAAATATTGTTTTGATGATAAAAATCCCTTTCAAAACTAATTGTGGGAAATCGAGTTCCTAGGTGGGAATATTATATGTTATGCTTTGCATGTGAACTTTCAAGCATTTTGTCATTGAGGAACGACCTTCCTTTTTGTCTCTAATGGACTAATTTACCATTTTTCTCAACTTCTCATTGTCATTCTTCTGAATAGTGCTCTGGCGAAGTCTCATACCAAAGAGCAAGGGTATCCTTAGCGAACATCTGGACATCAGCTCACTAGCTAAAGTCACCGACGGCTACACCCAGAAACACATCGTGACCGCCTGCCAACAGGTGCTGACAGATAGGAGAGTCACTCAGCTGGCCAAGAGACCACTCGTTGCCTCTGAATTCATCCCACCGCTCGCTCGTATTGATCCCATTTACAAGGAGGAAGAAGAAGCATTCAAAGTAAGAATTCTTTGTGACGTACAAATCAGCAACCTCCGTCTTTAAACCCTTTGCAGTTCTCACTTAAAAATTGTTTTTAATATTATTATTCTTCTTTTAGCATTTTTTTTAGTATTTAGTAGAAAGATATGCTAGAAAGAGCTTTTTAACTTCCAATTTGGGAACATTATCATGTAGGTACCCTCTGCCAAGGGAATGGAAAACCCCCTTAAACCTGGTACACACTTCCTCCTGGGCCTCTACATCTTTTTCCGCTGTCAGGAAAATATGTTAACCATAGGCTCGCTAAAAAAATTTATGACAGTTTTCTTCATTTGTTTTTCCATCACAGACCTGGTATGCCAAGACACCTCTCGGTAAGAAGAGGGCCAAAGCTGCTGAGGGGGGTGACGAAGATGACGGCAAGGGGAAGAAAGGAAAGAAAGGAGGGAAGAAAGGCAAAAAGGGAAAGAAGAAGAAGTAGATTGTTACTTGAGAAATAATGAAAGATATTGAAATATAATGTACTAATAAAACTGTGACTTTGTAGCTTTTCACTATTTCTGTCTTTCTCTTCTTATGAAAGGAAGGACATAAAGGATTTAGACCTACAATTTGATATTTGCTAAACGTTTTCAAAAGGTACTCTCCTGCAGAATTTGACCCTCCAAAGTATTACCAGGCATCAAGGATTGTAAAATTAATCAAGAACAAGGGTTTCAGAATGAAAAGTATGTCTGCTTTCTTTAGTACGACCCCAAGTGAAAATTATTTGACTTTCTAGCATTTTTTGCCTTTTTGTTTTATTGATGACCTTTAAAACATGTGGCCTTACTCTAGAATGAGAACATTATCTTGAAGAACCCTTCCACTTGAAATTAAGGCTCATTCAATTACAGCCAAGTTCAAATTTAATTTGAAAATTCACTTGTTAAATTAGCAATTTATACTGAACTGAACCTACTTCAAGAGCGAATCCTATCATTAGTTTAACATCTTTTGTTTTAATGTCATTAGAGATTAAAGTCTATTGTGATAGCCCATTAGATGAAAAGCATAGTTTGGTTTAATGATAGGAAAATGATAATAAGGTAATTTTCAAATTTAAAGAATATGAAGAACAATTTCCAAGATAGTATGAAAGACAAAAGTCACAGCTAAATTTTTCAACCTTCGTCATTGAGACATACAAATGTTTTCCTTTCGACAGTTTTACTTTTGGAGCCTGGCCCTTGTCTTTATCAGCTGTGAGTTAACAAAGTCAAACTTGGTATCTCATAGACTATTGAACAGCTTGTCAGGAGAGTTTACATTTCAAATCTATTTTAGATTTAGAAAAAGAACCATATAAATTACTGCTTATCAATTAAAAAAAACAAAAACAAAACTGAAGTACCGACTGTAGCATACCATCCAAAACGATTTAAATATCAGGAAACACTAGACATTTGTGGTTTCAAATATAAAAAACAATATACTTTGACAAGAAGGACAAGCCGTGTTGTTAATCACCCTTGAGTGCCTTGTTGTTTCAAAGAATTTTTTTCCACAGAGTTATGAGAATTCATGACACAATGGACTAAAATGAAAAATATCAACTTATCTCAGGAAACCAGTTTTAGTGTTCAACCAGTGCCTTCATTTATCCGTCCTACAAAATTACCAAATATAGAATGATCTTTTTTTAAACCTTTAAAAAGGAAAATTTACCAAGTTGATAAATTCACTGAATACTTGTAAGTAAACAATTGCTCTGTTGCATGTTCATATCACTTCCATACTGCCGTGTATAGCAAATCCATTTAAAGATTCATTTCAAACTTTTGAAAGAGATATTTACAAAGCACTGGACTGTCCATACATTTGCACACTCCCATGTTCAATGTATGCCTGGATTAGAATGTAAATTCACAGAGCTTGATTTTCTTCCTCTTGGCCACTGGGGCCCCATGGCTGAAGGCCCTCATAAGATAAATTTGGCCCTGAATTTGTGCCATTTTAGATCCATTCTTGATGCCTTTTTTGCTTGTTTAGATATCTTCAACTGTAAATTACATACAATTGTACAAAGATTGAGAGAAATAAAAAAAAGTTACAAATAAATGAAAAGTGTATTGTTCTTTTCCTTCTAATTTGTCTCAGTTCCTGACTTTTTTTATTCCAGTCAGTAGAAGCATATTAAACTAAATCATACTCTTTGAAAAGAATTGTCTTTTAACTGAACCGCTCTGAGCTGATAGAGTACTGTCATCTTCATAGAAAAGTTCTGTGATCACTTAGAATGCTTTGATCTATCTATTTAAGTTAGCATTTGCCTAATTAATTTTAAACTCTCAGATACTAATATGTTGGTGGAAAGATCAAACAGAGAGATTAAACAGATTAAAAAGATTAAACAGTCAACCTCCATAACAACTGAATGTGGTTTAAAATACATAGTTTTTTTGTCATAATGTAGATCTATCTAGACAGAGATTTTCAGTTGGTGTCCATGAAATGTTTCTGAAGGGTGACAATCAAAGTTGACACTCAACCATTTTTAAGACAATGGCAGTGTATCTTGACAATTCCAAAGCTTACTGTTTCCTCACATGTTTAGTAAAACCATTTAGGGTGCACCTTAATGATTATTCATCCTCACTAATACAGTAATTAAACGTTAATGCTATCAATATCCAATAAGTTCTATGCATATCCCATACCAAAATGACCTCCAACTGTAACCTACAATTTATAGTTTACACTCAAAGGTAACTATTCTAAGGTTAAAAAGCTCAGAGGATGCTGAGTGATCAAATATACCTCAAGGGTGAACTTTTGTTCACTCAATATGTTAGCATAACAGATACATACATACATACACACATACACGCATACACGCACACACACACGCATACTCTCCGCTTGCATGCACGCATAGGTTACGATTATCATCAAAATTAAAAATTGACAGTTAGACCGTTGGTGAGAACATTAGACTAGTTTTAGACCTCATTGATCTTTGTAATTCCAACAATATTTCAGATACTCTTCTTTTTCTAGATTTTGAAAAGGCTTTTGATTGTTAATTTGGACTGGGAGTTTCTTTATCAAAGTTTAAAATTATTCAATTTTGGTCCACATTTTATTAGGTGGGTTAGAACTTATTATGGGAACGTTACATCTTGTGTTATTAACAATGGTCATCTCTCTCAGTATTTTAGTATTTCTCGAGGTGTAAGACAGGGTTGTCCACTCAGTCCTTACCTCTTTATTTTATGTTCAGAATTGTTCACATTCATGGTTAAAATAGGCTGTTGTATGAAGGGTATATCTATTAATAACTCTGAAATTAGAATGTCTCAATATGCCGATGATACTGTTTTATTTTTAGATGGTTCACGCGCTTCTCTTGTAGAGGTTGTAAACATTCTTAATAATTTTACTGCCGCTTCGGGTTTAAAAGTTAATTTTAGCAAATCATTTATTCCATTGGGTGCTATGGTTTCAAGGGTTCCCTGGTATTTTCATGAGTATTGTTTTAATGTTAATCTTGGTCCCGTGAAATATCTTGGTGTCACATGTACCACAAAGAATGAAGATTTCTTTTAGCTGAATTATCTTCCCAAATTATCCAGGCTCAAACAGTTACTTGGGATGTGGACTAAACATGCACCATCTGGTAAACTAACTGTAATGAAGAGTTTTGCAACTTGTTTTTCTTTTTAGTGTTCTACCAAATCCTCCTCTTAGTTTCATTAAAGAGGTTCATATAATTTTGTATAATTTTATTTGGAACAATAAACCTTATAAGATTAAACGAAGCACCCTTATTAATAAGAAAGTTAACGGCGGCTTTGATATGACAGATATTGAATCTTTCACTAAAAGTCTAAACTGGACCTGGGTAAAACGGTATTTAGCCCCTCAGAGAGGAAACTGGAAAATATTTTTTGATTTGTACCTAAAACAGTTCGGTGGTGCTTTTCTTTTAAAATGTAATTTCAATGAGAAGGCAGTTTCTTGTATTTCTAATAATTTTTGCAGAGTAGTGTGTGAGGCTTGTGCTGAGTTTAATTTTTATCATCCAGACAGTAATTACGGTAATGAAATCATATATTGGTTAACGATAAAGTGATTTTCCACTATGATCTTTTAAAACACAGAATTATTCATTTAAAACATTTCATTAAAAATGATGGCTCGGTAATTCCATATAACACGTTTCAAGCGAAGATATATATTAGCAATTTTCCTTGTACTTCATACTTTGTGATTATTCACGTCATTCCTAGTCATTGGAGGGGGTACCATGATTCTGATTTGCTCCCAATGAGTGAAAATAACTTTAATATGTGCATGCGCACACATCAATTAACCAAAAATGTTTATAATAAGCTAATTACCGGTCTAATTTCCAGTGAAAATAGATTGGAATAAGATTTTTAGGCTTCCTTATACGGCTGTGAATGACCCAAAGTATCATATTTACAATTGCGTTTTCTACATCGTATTTTAGGCATAAATAGCTTGCTTTATAAAATGAAAATGGTCAATTCTCCACTTTGTTCATTTTGCAAAGATGCCGATGAAACACTAATGCATTTGCTTTATAATTGTAGTCACGTTGAGCGATTCTGGGAGGCAGTGAATTCAAATTGCATTAAAATTAATTATACTTTTAATCTGACCAATATTTGTTTTGGTGATTTTGGTGATATGGGTAATCCTGTGAACTTTTTAATTTTGCATGCTAAAAAGTATATATATTTATAGCCTACTTGTAGGTTGAATAACAAAATCCCAGATGTGCACGAATTTTACTTTTACTTTCGACTTGACCTTCACTATTTCATTTCTAAGCAAAACAACAATTTGTGTAACCTTAACGACTTCTTCTTTATGTAAGCTTCTTAGGTAAGTCTTTTTGCTGATTCTTATGTATTATGTGTTACGGTATTTTAAATAAATACAGTGGAAGAAAAACAACAGTTAGACCGTTGCTCCCAGGGGCCTTTCATTCTTCATTGCAGAAAGAGCAATAAAACATTCATCTAAATATAAAGGTTCATCGCAAGAACTTGAATCATCTTGGTTCAACTGGGGGTGATCTACTTCATTGAAGAAGCTAGAGGGAGCAATGGTTAGAAGTATATAATGTCTGATAAAAATCTTTAATACTGATTAGAATATCAGTACTCTCTGAATACATTTGGCCGTTTTCTCCAATGAGCTTACGAATTGTATTATTACCCCTATTACTTTTTTCTAGATTAAGAAAATACCTTGTATTTTCCCCCCTTCCTCTACCCATCTTGCACGAGATCTTATAATAGTTCTTTTCAACTAATAATCGTAGAAGATTAAAAGCTCGGTTTGAGTGGTTTTAGCTTAAAATGATAAAATGATAAAATGATAAAATGATGAAATGGTAAAATGGTAAAATGATAAAATGGTTAAATGATAAAATGGTTAAATGGTGAAATGATGCTATGGTAAAATGGTGAAATGGTAAAATGATACAATGATTAAATGATAAAATGATAAAATGTTAAAATGATAATATGGTAAAATGGTAAAATTGTAAAATGGTAAAAAGGTAAAATGGTAAAGTGATAAAATGATGAAATGATAAAATGATAAAATGGTAAAATGGTAAAATGGTGAAATGGTGAAATGGTGAAATGGTAAAAGGGTAAAGTGATAAAATGATGAAATGGTTGAAATGGTAAATGATAAAACGATAAAATGATAAATTTATAAAGTAATCAAATTATAAAATGGTAAAGTGATAAAATGATAAAATGGTTGAAATGATAAAACGATAAAATGATAAATTTATAAAGTAATCAAATTATAAAATGGTAAAATGGTAAAGTGATAAAATGATAAAATGATAAAATGGTAAAGTGATAAAATGATAAAATGATAAAATGATAAAATGATAAAATGATAAAATGATGAAATGGTAAAATGGTGAAATGGTGAAATGGTGAAATGGTGAAATGGTGAAATGGTGAAATGGTAAAATGATCAAATGATCAAATGATCAAATGGTGAAATGATCAAATGATCAAATGATCAAATGGTGAAATCATCAAATGGTGAAATGGTGAAATCATCAAATGGTGAAATGGTGAAATGGTGAAATGATCAAATGATCAAATGATCAAATGATCACATGATCACATGATCAGAGGATCAAATGATCACATGATCAGATGATCAGATGATCAGATGATCAAATGATCAAATGGTCAAATGGTCAAATGGTAAAGTGATCAAATGGAAAAATTGTGAAATGGTAAAATGGTAAAATGGTAAAATGGTGAAATGGTGAAATGGTGAAATGGTGAAATGGTAAAATGGTAAAATGGTAAAATGGAAAAGTGGTGAAATGGTGAAATGATGACATGATGAAATGATGATATGATGAAATGATGAAATGGTAAAATTTTCAAATGGTAAAGTGACATTATGACATTGATGAGAGTATCGACAGTATCATTAGTGACATTACTTTTGAATATCTGTGGCTTATAATACTAACGAATAGTGAAACTTACTTATGAATATCTGTGGCTTACAATACTTACGAATAGTTAAACTTACTTATGAATATCTGTTGCTTACAATAGTAACGAATAGTTAAATGCACTTATAAATATATGTGGCTTAAAATACTAACGAATAGTTAAGCTTACTTATGAATATCTGTGGCTTACAAAACGTACGAATAGTTAAACTTACCTATGAATATCTGTGGCTGAAAATACTTACAAATAGTTAAACCTACTTATAAATATATGTGGCTTAAAATACTTACAAATAGTTAAACTTACTTATGAATATCTGTGGCTTACAATACTTACGAATAGTTAAACGTACCTATGTATATAGGTGGCTAACAATATACCTACGACTAGTTTAACTTACTTATGCATATATTTGGCTTACAATACTTATGAATGGTTAAACTTACTTAGAAATATCTGTGGTTGACCTTACTTATGAATAGTTAAATTCACTTATGAATAAATGTGGCTTACAATAGTAAAAAATAGTTAAATTCACTTATAAATATATGTGGCTTAAAATACTTAGGAATATCTTATGAATATCTGTGGCTTACAATAATTCCGAATAGTTAAACTTAATAATGAATATATGTGGCTTACAATACTTCCGAATAATTAAACTTACTTATGTATATATGTGGCTTAAAATACCTACGAAAAGTTAAACTACATTTTTGAATATATGTGGCGTAAAATACCTACGAATAGTAAAACTTAATTATGAATATATTTGGCTTAGAATACCTACGAATAGTTATACTTACTTATGAATATCTGTGGCTTAAAATACCTACGAATAGTTAAACTTACTATGAATATCTGTGGCTTACAATACTTATGAATGGTTAAACTTACTTATTAATATCTGTCGCTCACAATACTTAGGAATAGTTAAACTTTCTTAAGTAGATATGTCGCTTACAATATACCTACGAATAATTCAATTTACTTACGCATATATGTGGCTTACAATACTTATGAATAGTTAAACTAACATATATGTATACGTGGCTTACAATACTTACGAATAGTTAAACTTACTTAGGAATATCTTTGACTACAAAACTTACGAATAGTTAAACTTAATTATGAATATATGTGGCTTACAATAATAACGAATAGTTAAACTTTCTTATGCATATATGTCGCTTACAATAGTAACGAATAGTTAAACTTACTTATCCATATCTGTGGCTTAAAATACCAACGAATAGTTAAACTTAATTATTAATATCCACGGCTTACAATAGTAACGAATAGTTAAATTCACTTATAAATATATGTGGCTTAAAATACTTACGAATAGTTAAACTAACTTATGAACATCTGTGGCTTACAATACTTACGAATAGTTAAACTTACTTATGTATATATGTGGTTTACAATATACCTACGAATAGACAAACTTACTTATGTATATATGTGGCTTACAATATACCTACGAATAGTTAAACTTACTTATACATATATTTGGCTACCAATACTAATGAATGGTTAAACTTACTTAGGAATATCTGTGGCTTACAATACTTACGGATAGTTAATGTTAATTATGAATATATTTGGCTTACAATACTTTGGAATAGTTAAACTATACATACAAAGAGTTAAAATTACTTATGAATATCTGTGGCTTAGAATCCTTAGGAGTAGTTAAACTTACTTATGAATATCTGTCGCTTAAAATACCTACGAATTGTTCAACTTACTTATGAATATATGTGGCTTACAATACTTAAGGAATAGTTAAACATACTTATGAATATATGTGGTTTACCTTACTTATGTATAGTAAATTCACTTATAAATATATGTGGCTTAGAATACTTATAAATAGTTAAACTTACTGATGAATATCTGTGGCTTACAATACTAATGAATGGTAAAACTTACTTAGGAATATCTGTGGCTTACAATACTTACGAATAGTTAAACTAACTTATGAATATATGTGGCTTACATTCCTTAGGAATAGCTAAACTTACTTATGAATATCTGTCGCTTATAATACATAGGATGAGTTAAACTTAATTATGCATATCTGTGGCTTAAAATACCTACGAATAGTTAAACTTACTTATGAATATCTGTGGCTTAAAATAGTAGCGAATAGTTAAACTTACTTACGAATTTCTGTGGCTTAAAATACCTACGAGTAGTTAAACTTACTTAATATCTGTGGCTTACAATACTTACGAATAGTTAAACTTACTTATGAATATCTGTTGCTTACAATACTAAAGGAATAGTTAAACTTACTTATGAATATCTGTCGCTTACAATACATAAGGAATAGTTAAACTTAATTATGAATATAGGTGGCTTACAATATACCTACGAATAGTTAAACTTACTTATGAATATATGTGGCTAACAATACTAAAGGAATAGTTAAACTTACTTATTAATATATGTCGCTTACAGTACTTAGGAATAGTTAAACTTACTTATGAATAGAGATGGCTTACAATATACCTACAAATAGTTAAACTTACTTATGAATATCTCTGGTTTACCTTACTTATGTATAGATAAATTCACTTATAAATATATGTGGCTTAAAATACTTATAAATAGTTAAATTTACGTAAGAATATCTGTGGCTTACAATACTTATGAATGGTTAAACTTACTTATGAATATCTGTGGCTTACAATACTTACGAATAGTTAAAATTACTCATGAATATATGTGGCTTACAATGCTAGAGGAATAGTTAAACTTACATGTGGCTTACAATATACCTACGGATAGTTATACTTACTTATGAATATATGTGGCTTAAATTACCTACGAACAGTTCAACTTACTTATGAATATCTGTCGCTTACAATACTTATGAATGGTTAAACTTACTTATGAGTATCTGTGGCTTACAATACTTAGAAATAGTTAAACTTACTTATGAATATCTGTGGCTAAAATTACCTACGAATAGTTAAACTAACTTATGAATATCTGTGGCTCACATTCGTAACGAATAGTTAAATTCACTTATAAATATATATGGCTTTAAATACTTACGAATAGTTAAACTTACTTATGAATATATGTGGCTTACAATCCTTAGGAGAAGTTAAACTTACTTATGAATATCTGTCGCTTACAATACTTATGAATGGTTAAACTTACTTATGAATATCTGTGGCTTACAATACTTAGAAATAGTTAAACTTACTTATGAATATCTGTGGCTTAAATTACCTACGAATAGTTAAACTAAGTTATGAATATATGTGGCTCACATTCGTAACGAATAGAAATTCAGTTATAAGTATATATGGCTTTAAATACCTACGAATAATTAAACTTACTTAAAAATATATGTTGCTTTTAATACTTACAAATAGTTAAACTTACTAATGAATATCTGTGGCTTACAATATACCTACGAATAGTTTAACTTACTTATGCATATATTTGGCTTTTAATACTTATGAATGTTCAAACTTACTTAGAAATTTCTGTGGCTTAAAATACTTACGAATTGTTAAACTAACTTATGAATATATGTGGCTTACAATACTAACGAATAGTTAAACTTACTTATGAATATCTGTGGCTTACAATATACCTACGAATAGTTTAACTTACTTATGCATACATTGGCGCATAATACTTGTGAATGGTTAAACTTACTAAGGAATATCTTTAGCTTACAATACCTACGAATAGTTAAAATTACTTATGAATATATGTGGTTTAAATACTTAAGGAATAGTTCAACTTACTTATGAATAGCTGTGGCTTACAATACTTATGAATACTTACTTATGTATATTTGTTGCTTAAAATACCTAAGAATATTTAAACTTACGTAAGAATATTTGTGGCTTACAATACTTAGGAATAGTTAAAATTACTTAATATGAATACCTGTTGTATTGTCCCGTAGCATGATAGCATGGTAGCACGGTAGCATGCTGGCATGGTAGCATGGTAGCAATGTAGCGTGGTTCCATGGTAGCATGGCAGCATGGTAGCAATGTAGCAATGTTGCATGGTAGAATAGTAGCATGGTAGCATGGTAGCATGGTATGATGAATATCTGTGACTTACAATACTTAGGAATGGTTAAACTTAACTAAGTATATCTGTGGCTTAAAATACCAAAGAATAGTTAAACTTACTTATGAATATCTGTGGCTTACAATAGTAACGAATAGTTAAAGTTACTTATGAATATATGTTGTTTACCTTACTTACGAAAAGTTAAATTCCCTTATAAATATATGTGGCTTACATTACTTACGAATATTTAAACTTACGTAAGAATATATGTGGCTTACAATACTTACAAATAGTTAAACTTACTTATGAATACTTGTGGCTTAGAACACTCACGTATAGTTAAACTTACTTATGAATATCTGTGGCTTACAATACTTAGGAATAGTTTAACTTACTTATATATATCTGTCGCTTAAAATACTTAGGAATGGTTTAGCTTACTTATGTATCTCTGTGGCTTAAAATACCTAAGAATATTTAAACTTACTTATGAATATCTGTGGCTTACAATAGTAACGAATAGTTAAAGTTACTTATGAATATCTGTTTTTTACCTTACTTACGAATAGTTAAATTCACTCATAAATATATGTGGCTTAAAATACTTAAGAATAGCTAAACTTACTTATGCATATGTGGCTTACGATACTGACAAATAGTTAATCTTACTTATGTATATATGTGGCTTACGATACCAACGAATAGTTAAACTTACTTATGCATATATGTGGCTTACATTACTTAGGAATATTTAAACTTACGTAATAATATGTGGCTAACAATACTTACAAAAAGTTAAACTTACTTATGAATTCTTGTGGCTTAAAACACTCACGTATAGTTAAACTTACTTATGAATATCTGTGGCTTACAATACTAAGGAATAGTTAAACTTACGTATGAATATCTGTCGCTTTAAATACTTAGGAATGGTTTAGCTTACTTATGTATCTCTGTGGCTTAAAATACCTAAGGATGTTTAAACTTACTTATGAATATCTGTGGCTTATAATAGTAACGAATAGTTAAAGTTACTTATGAATATCTGTTTTTTACCTTACTTACGAATAGTTAAATTCACTCATAAATATATGTGGCTTAAAATACTTAAGAATAGATAAACTTACTTATGCATATGTGGCTTACGATACTGACAAATAGTTAAACTTACTTATGTATATATGTGGCATAAAATACCAACGAATAGTTAAACTTACTTATGAATATATGTGGCTTACATTACTAAGGAATATTTAAACTTTCGTAAGAATATATGTGGCTTACAATACTTACAAATAGTTCAACTTACTTATGAACATCTGTGGCTTAAAATACTTAGAAATGGTTACACTTACTTATGTATATATGAGGCATAAAATACTAACACATAGTTAGACTTACTTACAAATATTTAAATTTACTAATATATATATGAGGCATAAAATACCAAAGAATAGTTACACTTACTTATGCATATATTTGGCTTACAATACTTACAAATGGTTAAACTTACTTATGTATTTATGTGGCATAAAATACCAACGAATAGCTAAACTTACTTATGAATGTATGTGGCTTACAATACTTACGAATAGTTAAACTTACGTAGGAATATCTGTGGCTTACAATACTAACGAATAGTTAAACTTACTTACTATGAATACCTGTTGCTTAAAATACTTAGGAATAGTTAAACTTAATTATGAATAGAGGTGGCTCACAATCGTAACGAATTATTAAATTCACTTATAAATATATGTAGCTTTAAATACCTACGAGTAGTTTAACTTACTTATAAATATATGTGGCTTAAAATACTTACAAATAGTTAAACTTACTTATGAATATCTGTGGCTTACAATACTTACGAATAGTTAAACTTACTTATGTATATAGGTGCCTTACAATATACCTACGAATAGTTTAATTTACTTATACATATATTTGGCTTACACTACTTAAGACTATGTAAACTTACTTAGGAATGTCTGTAGCTAACAATACTTACGAATAGTTAAACTAACTAATGAATATCTGTCGCTTACAATACTTAAGAATAGTTACACTTAATTATGAATATCTGTTGCTTAAAATACCTACGAATAGGTAAACTTACTTATGAATATCTGTGGTTTACCTTACTTACGAATAGTTAAACTTACTTTATATATGTGGCTTACAATACTTATAAATGGTTAAACTTACTTATGAATATCTGTCGCTTACAATACTATAGGAATAGTTAAACTTATTTATGAATATCTGTGGCTTAAAATACCTACGATTAGTTAAACTTACTTATAAATATATGTGGCTTACAATACTAAAGGAATAGTTCAACTTACTTATGAATATCTGTCGCTTACAATACTTAGGAATAGTTAAACTTAATTATGAATAGAAGTGGCTTACAATATACCTACGAATAGTTAAACTTACTTATGCATATATTTGGCGCCTAATACCTATGAATGGTTAAACTTACTTATGAATATCTGTGGCTTACAATACTAACGAATAGTTGAACTAACTTATAGATATATGTGGCTTACAATACTGAGGAGTAGATAAACTTACTTATGAATACCTGTGGCTTAAAATACTTATGAATAGTTAAACTTACTTATAAATATATGTGGCTTAAAATACTTAGGAATAGTTAAACTTACTTATGAATATCTGTGGCTTACAATACTTACGAATAGTTTAACTTACTTATGCATATATTTGGCGCATAATACTTGTGAATGGTTAAACTTACTAAGGAATATCTTTGGCTTACAATACTTACGAATAGTGAAACTTACTTATGAATATATGTGGTTTACAATACTAAGGAATAGTTGAACTTACTTATGAATAGCTGTCGCTTACAATACTTAAGAATAGTTCAACTTAATTATGAATGTCTGTTACCATACTGTCATTAATGTCATTTAATAAAGTAGAATAATAAATAAAATGGTAAAATGGTAAAAGGTAAAATGGTAAAATGGAAAAATGGTAAAATGGTAAAATGGTAAAATGGTAAAATGGTAAAATGGTAAAATGGTAAAATGGTAAAATGGTAAATTGGTAAAATGGTAAAATGGTAAAATGGTAAAGAGGTAAAGAGGTAAAGAGGTCAAATGGTCAAATGGTCAAATGGTCAAATGGTCAAATGATCACATGATCACATGATCACATGATCAGATGAACAGATGAACAGATGAACAGATGATCAGATGATCAGATGATCAGATGATCAGATGATCAGATGATCAGATGATCAAATGGTCAAATGGTCAAATGGTCAAATGGTCAAATGGTCAAATGGTCAAATGGTCAAATGGTCAAATGGTCAAATGGTCAAATGGTCAAATGGTCAAATGGTCAAATGGTCAAATGGTCAAATGGTCAAATGGTCAAATGTTCAAATGGTCAAATGGTCAAATGGTCAAATGGTCAAACGATCACATGATCACATGATCCCATGATCACATGATCAGATGATCAGATGAACAGATGAACAGATGATCAGATGATCAGATGATCAGATGATCAGATGATCAGATGGTCAAATGGTCAAATGTTCAAATGGTCAAGTGGTCAAGTGGTCAAATGATGAAATGATGAAATGATCGAATGATCAAATGGTAAAATGGTAAAGTGGTGAAATCGTGAAATGATGACATGATGAAATGATGATATGATGAAATGATGAAATGGTAAAATGGTAACATTTTTCAAATGGTAAAGTGACATCATGACATTTATGAGACTATCGACAGTATCATTAGTGACATTACTTTTGAATATCTGTGGCTTATAATACTTACGAATAGTTAACCTTACTTATGAATATCTGTGGCTTACAATACTTACGAATAGCTAAACTTACTTATGAATTTCTGTTGCTTACAATAGTAACGAATAGTTAAATGCACTTATGAATATATGTGGCTTAAAATACTTAGGAATAGTTAAACTTACTTATGAATATCTGTGGCTTACAATACTTACGAATAGTTATACTTACTTATGTATATAGGTGGCTAACAATATACCTACGAATAGTTTAACTTACTTATGCATATAGGTGGCTAACAATATACCTACGAATGGTTAAACTTACTTAGAAATATCTGTGGTTGACCTTACCTATGAATAGTTAAATTCACTTGTGAATATATGTGGCTTACAGTACTTAGGAATAGAGGTGGCTTACAATATACCTACGAATAGTTAAACTTACTTATGAATATCTGTGGTTTACCTTACTTATGTATAGTTAAAATGGTAAAGAGGTAAAGAGGTAAAGAGGTCAAATGGTCAAATGGTCAAATGGTCAAATGATCAAATGTTCACATGATCACATGATCAGATGAACAGATGATCAGATGATCAGATGATCAGATGATCAGATGATCAAATGATCAAATGGTCAAATGGTCAAATGGTCAAATGGTCAAATGGTCAAATGGTCAAATGTTCAAATGTTCAAATGTTCAAATGGTCAAATGGTCAAATGGTCAAATGATCACATGATCACATGATCCCATGATCACATGATCAGATGAACAGATGAACAGATGATCAGATGATCAGATGATCAGATGGTCAAATGTTCAAATGTTCAAATGGTCAAATGGTCAAGTGGTCAAGTGGTCAAATGATGAAATGATGAAATGATGAAATGGTAAAATGGTAAAGTGGTGAAATCGTGAAATGATGACATGATGAAATGGTGATATGATGAAATGGTAAAATGGTAACATTTTTCAAATGGTAAAGTGACATCATGACATTTATGAGACTATCGACAGTATCATTAGTGACATTACTTTTGAATATCTGTGGCTTATAATACTTACGAATAGTTAAACTTACTTATGAATATCTGTGGCTTACAATACTTACGAATAGCTAAACTTACTTATGAATATAGGTGGCTAACAATATACCTACGAATAGTTAAACTTATTTATCCATATCTGTGGCTTAAAATACCAACGAATAGTTAAACTTAATTATGAATATCCACGGCTTACAATAGTAACGAATAGTTAAATTCACTTATAAATATATGTGGCTTAAAATACTTACGAATAGTTAAACTAACTTATGAATATCTGTGTTTTACCTAACTTATGTATAGTAAATTCACTTATAAATATATGTGGCTGAGAATACTTATCAATAGTTAAACTTACTGATGAATTTCTGTAGCTTACAATACTTATGAATAGTTAAACTTACTTAGGAATATCTGTGGCTTACAATACTTACGAATAGTTAAACTAACTAATGAATATATGTGGCTTACAATCCTTAGGAATAGTTAAACTTACTTATGAATATCTTTCGCTTATAATACATAGGATGAGTTCAACTTAATTATGCATATCTGTGGCTTAAAATACCTACGAATAGTTAAACTTACTTATGAATATCTGTGGCTCACAATAGTAGCGAATAGTTAAACTTACTTATGAATTTCTGTGGCTTACAATACCTACTTATGAATATCTGTCGCTTACAATACATAAGGAATAGTTAAACTTAATTATGAATATAGGTGGCATACAATATACCTACGAACTTACTTATAAATACATGTGGCTTACAAAACTAAGGAATAGTTAAACTTACTTATGAATATATGTCGCTTACAGTACTTAGGAATAGTTTTAACTTAATTATGAATAGAGGTGGCTTACAATATACCTACGAATAGCTAAACTTACTTATGAATATATGTGGCTAACAATACTAAAGGAATAGTTAAACTTACTTATAGATATATGTCGCTTACAGTACTTAGAAATAGTTAAACTTAAATATGAATAGAGGTGGCTTACAATATACCTACGAATAGTTAAACTTACTTATGAATATCTGTGGTTTACCTTACTTATGTATAGTTAAATTCACTTATAAATATATGTGGCTTAAAATACTTATAAATAGTTACACTTACTTATGAATATCTGTGGCTTACAATACTTACGAATAGTTTAACTTACTCATGAATATATGTGGCTTACAATAATAAAGGAATAGTTAAACTTACTTATGAATATCTGTCGCTTACAATACATAAGGAATAGTTAAACTTAATTATGAATATAGGTGGCTTACAATACTTACGAATAGTTTAACTTACTTACGAATATCTGTGGCTTACAATAATAAAGGAATAGTTAAACTTACTTATGAATATCTGTCGCTTACAATACATAAGGAATAGTTAAACTTAATTATGAATATAGGTGGCTTACAATACTTACGAATAGTTTAACTTACTTACGAATATCTGTGGCTTACAATAATAAAGGAATAGTTAAACTTACTTATGAATATCTGTCGCTTACAATACATAAGGAATAGTTAAACTTAATTATGAATATAGGTGGCATACAATATACCTACGAACTTACTTATAAATATATGTGGCTTACAAAACTAAGGAATAGTTAAACTTACTTATTAATATATGTCGCTTACAGTACTTAGGAATAGTTTTAACTTAATTATGAATAGAGGTGGCTTACAATATACCTACGAATAGTTAAACTTACTTATGAATATCTCTGATTTACCTTACTTATGTATAGTTAAATTCACTTATAAATAGTTAAATTCACTTATAAATATATGTGGCTTAAAATACTTATAAATAGTTAAACTTGCTTATGAATATCTGTGGCTTACAATACTTACGAATAGTTTAACTTACTCATGAATATATGTGGCTTACAATGCTAGAGGAATAGTTAAACTTAATTACGAATATATGTGGCTTACAATATACCTACGGATAGTTAAACTTACTTATGAATATATGTGGCTTACAATATTAAAGGAATAGTTAAACTTACTTATGAATATCTGTCGCTTGCAATACTTATGAATGGTTAAACTTACTTATGACTATCTGTGGCTTACAATAATTAGAAATAGTTAGACTTACTTATGAATATCTGTGGCTTAAACTACCTACGAATAGTTCAACTAACTTATGAATATCTGTGGCTCACATTCGTAACGAATAGTTAAATTCACTTATAAATATATATGGCTTTCAATACTTACGAATAGTTAAACTTACTTATGAATATATGTGGCTTACAATCCTTAGGAGAAGTTAAACTAGTTTATGAATATCTGTGGCCTTCAATACTTACGAATAGTTAAACTAACTTATATCTGTGGCTTACAATACTTAGAAATAGTTAAACTTACTTATGAAAATCTGTTGCTTAAATTACCTACGAATAGTTAAACTTAGTTATGAATATCTGTGGCTCACATTCGTAACGAATAGAAATTCACTTATAAGTATATATGGCTTTAAATACCCACGAATGGTTAAACTTACTTAGAAATTTCTGTGGCTTAAAATACTTACGAATAGGTAAACTAACTTATGAATATATGTGTGCTTACAATACTTACGAATAGTTAAACTTACTTATGAATATCTGTGGCTTACAATATACCTACGAATAGTTTAACTTACTTATGCATACATTGGCCCATAATACTTGTGAATGGTTAATCTTACTAAGGAATATCTTTAGCTTACAATACTTACGAATAGTTAAAATTACTTATGAATATATGTGATTTACAACACTTAAGGAATAGTTCAACTTACTTATGAATAGCTGTCGCTTACAATACTTTAGAATAGTTAAACTTAATTATGAATATCTGTAGCTTAGAATACCTACGAATAGGTAAACTTACTTATGAATATCTGTGGTTTACTTTACTTACGAATAGTTAAATTCACTTATAAATATATGAGGCTTAAAATACTTACGAATAGTTAAACTTACTTATGTATATTTTCGGCTTAAAATACCAAAGAATATTTAAACTTACGTAAGAATATCTGTGGCTTACAATACTTAGGAATAGTTCAAATTACTTAATATGAATACCTGTTGTATTGTCCCGTAGCATGATAGCATGGTAGCACGGTAGCTCGGTAGCATGGTAGCATGGTAGCAATGTAGCAATGTAGCAAGGTTCCATGGTACTATAGTAGCATGGCAGAATGGTAGCAATGTAGCAATGTAGCATGGTAGCATGGTAGCAAGGTAGCATGGTAGGATACATATCTGTTACATACAATACTTAGGAATGGTTAAACTTAATTATATCTGTGGCTTAAAATAACAAAGAATAGTTAAACTTACTTATGAATATCTGTGGCTTACAATAGTTAGGAATAGTTAAAGTTAGTTATGAATATCTGTTGTTTACCTTACTTACGAAAAGTTAAATTCCCTTATAAATATATGTGGCTTACAATACTTACAAATAGTTATACTTACTTATGAATACTTGTGGCTTAGAACACTCACGTATAGTTAATCTTACTTATGAATATCTGTGGCTTACAATACTTAGGAATAGTTAAACTTACTTATATATATCTGTCGCTTAAAATACTTAGTAATGGTTTAGCTTACTTATGTATCTCTGTGGCTTAAAATACCTAAGAATATTTAAACTTACTTATGAATATCTGTGGCTTACAATAGTAACGAATAGTTAAAGTTACTTATGAATATCTGTTTTTTACCTTACTTACGAATAGTTAAATTCACTTATAAATATATGTGGCTTAAAATACTTAAGAATAGCTAAACTTACTTATGCATATGTGGCTTACGATACTGACAAATAGTTAATCTTACTTATGTATATATGTGGCTTACGATACCAACGAATAGTTAAACTTACTTATGCATATATGTGGCTTACATTACTTAGGAATATTTAAACTTACGTAATAATATATGTGGCTTACAATACTTACAAATAGTTCAACTTACTTATGAACATCTGTGCCTTAAAATACTTAGAAATGGTTACACTTACTTATGTATATATGAGGCATAAAATACTAACACATAGTTAGACTTACTTACAAATATTTAAATTTACTAATATATATATGAGGCATAAAATACCAAAGAATATTTACACTTACTTATGCATATATTTGGCTTACAATACTTACAAATGGTTAAACTTACTTATGTATTTATGTGGCATAAAAAACCAACGAATAGCTAAACTTACTTATGAATGTATGTGGCTTACAATACTTACGAATAGTTAAACTTACGTAGGAATATCTGTGGCTTACAATACTAACGAATAGTTAAACTTACTTAATATGAATACCTGTTGCTTAAAATACTTAGGAATAGTTAAACTTAATTATGAATAGAGGTGGCTCACAATCGTAACGAATTATTAAATTCACTTATAAATATATGTGGCTTTAAATACCTACGAGTAGTTTAACTTACTTATAAATATATGTGGCTTAAAATACTTACAAATAGTTAAACTTACTTATGAATATCTGTGGCTTACAATACTTACGAATAGTTAAACTTACTTATGTATATAGGTGCCTTACAATATACCTACGAATAGTTTAATTTACTTATACATATATTTGGCTTACACTACATAAGACTATGTAAACTTACTTAGGAATGTCTGTAGCTAACAATACTTACGAATAGTTAAACTTACTTATGAATATCTGTCGCTTACAATACTATAGGAATAGTTAAACTTATTTATGAATATCTGTGGCTTAAAATACCTACGAATAGGTAAACTTACTTATGAATATCTGTGGTTTACCTTACTTACGAATAGTTAAACTTACTTTATATATGTGGCTTACAATACTTATAAATGGTTAAACTTACTTATGAATATCTGTCGCTTACAATACTATAGGAATAGTTAAACTTATTTATGAATATCTGTGGCTTAAAATACCTACGAATAGTTAAACTTACTTATAAATATATATGGCTTACAATACTAAAGGAATAGTTCAACTTACTTATGAATATCTGTCGCTTACAATACTTAGGAATAGTTAAACTTAATTATGAATAGAAGTGGCTTACAATATAAATACGAATAGTTAAACTTACTTATGCATATATTTGGCGCCTAATACCTATGAATGGTTAAACTTACTTATGAATATCTGTGGCTTACAATACTAACGAAAAGTTGAACTAACTTATAGATATATGTGGCTTACAATACTGAGGAGTAGATAAACTTACTTATGAATACCTGTGGCTTAAAATACCTACGAATAGTTAAACTTACTTATGAATATCTGTGGCTCACAATAGTAGCGAATAGTTAAACTTACTTATGAATTTCTGTGGCTTAAAATACCTACTTATGAATATCTGTGGCTTACAATACTTACGAATAGTTTAACTTACTTATGAATATATGTGGCTTACAATACTAAAGGAATAGTTAAACTTACTTATGAATATCTGTCGCTTACAATACATAAGGAATAGTTAAACTTAATTATGAATATAGGTGGCTTACAATATACCTACGAATAGTTAAACTTACTTATGAATATATGTGGCTAACAATACTAAAGGAATAGTTAAACTTACTTATAGATATATGTCGCTTACAGTACTTAGGAATAGTTAAACTTAAATATGAATAGAGGTGGCTTACAATATACCTACGAATAGTTAAACTTACTTATGAATATCTGTGGTTTACCTAACTTATGTATAGTTAAATTCACTTATAAATATATGTGGCTTAAAATACTTATAAATAGTTACACTTACTTATGAATATCTGTGGCTTACAATACTTACGAATAGTTTAACTTACTCATGAATATATGTGGCTTACAATAATAAAGGAATAGTTAAACTTACTTATGAATATCTGTCGCTTACAATACATAAGGAATAGTTAAACTTAATTATGAATATAGGTGGCTTACAATACTTACGAATAGTTTAACTTACTTACGAATATCTGTGGCTTACAATACTAAAGGAATAGTTAAACTTACTTATGAATATCTGTCGCTTACAATACATAAGGAATAGTTAAACTTAATTATGAATATAGGTGGCTTACAATATACCTACGAACTTACTTATAAATACATGTGGCTTACAAAACTAAGGAATAGTTAAACTTACTTATGAATATATGTCGCTTACAGTACTTAGGAATAGTTTTAACTTAATTATGAATAGAGGTGGCTTACAATATACCTACGAATAGCTAAACTTACTTATGAATATGAGTGGCTAACAATACTAAAGGAATAGTTAAACTTACTTATAGATATATGTCGCTTACAGTACTTAGAAATAGTTAAACTTAAATATGAATAGAGGTGGCTTACAATATACCTACGAATAGTTAAACTTACTTATGAATATCTGTGGTTTACCTTACTTATGTATAGTTAAATTCACTTATAAATATATGTGGCTTAAAATACTTATAAATAGTTACACTTACTTATGAATATCTGTGGCTTACAATACTTACGAATAGTTTAACTTACTCATGAATATATGTGGCTTACAATAATAAAGGAATAGTTAAACTTACTTATGAATATCTGTCGCTTACAATACATAAGGAATAGTTAAACTTAATTATGAATATAGGTGGCTTACAATACTTACGAATAGTTTAACTTACTTACGAATATCTGTGGCTTACAATAATAAAGGAATAGTTAAACTTACTTATGAATATCTGTCGCTTACAATACATAAGGAATAGTTAAACTTAATTATGAATATAGGTGGCTTACAATACTTACGAATAGTTTAACTTACTTACGAATATCTGTGGCTTACAATAATAAAGGAATAGTTAAACTTACTTATGAATATCTGTCGCTTACAATACATAAGGAATAGTTAAACTTAATTATGAATATAGGTGGCATACAATATACCTACGAACTTACTTATAAATATATGTGGCTTACAAAACTAAGGAATAGTTAAACTTACTTATGAATATATGTCGCTTACAGTACTTAGGAATAGTTTTAACTTAATTATGAATAGAGGTGGCTTACAATATACCTACGAATAGTTAAACTTACTTATGAATATCTCTGGTTTACCTTACTTATGTATAGTTAAATTCACTTATAAATAGTTAAATTCACTTATAAATATATGTGGCTTAAAATACTTATAAATAGTTAAACTTGCTTATGAATATCTGTGGCTTACAATACTTACGAATAGTTTAACTTACTCATGAATATATGTGGCTTACAATGCTAGAGGAATAGTTAAACTTAATTACGAATATATGTGGCTTACAATATACCTACGGATAGTTAAACTTACTTATGAATATATGTGGCTTACAATATTAAAGGAATAGTTAAACTTACTTATGAATATCTGTCGCTTGCAATACTTATGAATGGTTAAACTTACTTATGACTATCTGTGGCTTACAATAATTAGAAATAGTTAGACTTACTTATGAATATCTGTGGCTTAAACTACCTACGAATAGTTCAACTAACTTATGAATATCTGTGGCTCACATTCGTAACGAATAGTTAAATTCACTTATAAATATATATGGCTTTCAATACTTACGAATAGTTAAACTTACTTATGAATATATGTGGCTTACAATCCTTAGGAGAAGTTAAACTAGTTTATGAATATCTGTGGCCTTCAATACTTACGAATAGTTAAACTAACTTATATCTGTGGCTTACAATACTTAGAAATAGTTAAACTTACTTATGAAAATCTGTTGCTTAAATTACCTACGAATAGTTAAACTTAGTTATGAATATCTGTGGCTCACATTCGTAACGAATAGAAATTCACTTATAAGTATATATGGCTTTAAATACCCACGAATGGTTAAACTTACTTAGAAATTTCTGTGGCTTAAAATACTTACGAATAGGTAAACTAACTTATGAATATATGTGTGCTTACAATACTTACGAATAGTTAAACTTACTTATGAATATCTGTGGCTTACAATATACCTACGAATAGTTTAACTTACTTATGCATACATTGGCCCATAATACTTGTGAATGGTTAATCTTACTAAGGAATATCTTTAGATTACAATACTTACGAATAGTTAAAATTACTTATGAATATATGTGATTTACAACACTTAAGGAATAGTTCAACTTACTTATGAATAGCTGTCGCTTACAATACTTTAGAATAGTTAAACTTAATTATGAATATCTGTGGCTTAGAATACCTACGAATAGGTAAACTTACTTATGAATATCTGTGGTTTACTTTACTTACGAATAGTTAAATTCACTTATAAATATATGAGGCTTAAAATACTTACGAATAGTTAAACTTACTTATGTATATTTTCGGCTTAAAATACCAAAGAATATTTAAACTTACGTAAGAATATCTGTGGCTTACAATACTTAGGAATAGTTCAAATTACTTAATATGAATACCTGTTGTATTGTCCCGTAGCATGATAGCATGGTAGCACGGTAGCTCGGTAGCATGGTAGCATGGTAGCAATGTAGCAATGTAGCAAGGTTCCATGATACTATAGTAGCATGGCAGAATGGTAGCAATGTAGCAATGTAGCATGGTAGCATGGTAGCAAGGTAGCATGGTAGGATACATATCTGTTACATACAATACTTAGGAATGGTTAAACTTAATTATATCTGTGGCTTAAAATAACAAAGAATAGTTAAACTTACTTATGAATATCTGTGGCTTACAATAGTTAGGAATAGTTAAAGTTAGTTATGAATATCTGTTGTTTACCTTACTTACGAAAAGTTAAATTCCCTTATAAATATATGTGGCTTACAATACTTACAAATAGTTATACTTACTTATGAATACTTGTGGCTTACAATCCTTAGGAGAAGTTAAACTAGTTTATGAATATCTGTGGCCTTCAATACTTACGAATAGTTAAACTAACTTATATCTGTGGCTTACAATACTTAGAAATAGTTAAACTTACTTATGTATCTCTGTGGCTTAAAATACCTAAGAATATTTAAACTTACTTATGAATATCTGTGGCTTACAATAGTAACGAATAGTTAAACTTACTTATGAATATCTGTGGCTTACAATACTAACGAATAGTTGAACTAACTTATAGATATATGTGGCTTACAATACTGAGGAGTAGATAAACTTACTTATGAATACCTGTGGCTTAAAATACTTATGAATAGTTAAACTTACTTATAAATATATGTGGCTTAAAATACTTACGAATAGTTAAACTTACTTATGAATATCTGTGGCTTACAATACTTACGAATAGTTTAACTTACTTATGCATATATTTGGCGCATAATACTTGTGAATGGTTAAACTTACTAAGGAATATCTTTGGCTTACAATACTTACGAATAGTGAAACTTACTTATGAATATATGTGGTTTACAATACTAAGGAATAGTTGAACTTACTTATGAATAGCTGTCGCTTACAATACTTAAGAATAGTTAAACTTAATTATGAATGTCTGTTACCATACTGTCATTAATGTCATTTAATAAAGTAGAATAATAAATAAAATGGTAAAATGGTAAAAGGTAAAATGGTAAAATGGTAAAATGGTAAAATGGTAAAATGGTAAAATGGTAAAATGGTAAAATGGTAAAATGGTAAAATGGTAAAATGGTAAAGAGGTAAAGAGGTAAAGAGGTAAAGAGGTCAAATGGTCAAATGGTCAAATGATCAAATGATCACCTGATCACATGATCACATGATCAGATGAACAGATGATCAGATGATCAGATGATCAGATGATCAGATGATCAGATGATCAAATGATCAAATGGTCAAATGGTCAAATGGTCAAATGGTCAAATGGCCAAATGGTCAAATGGCCAAATGGTCAAATGGTCAAATGGTCAAATGTTCAAATGTTCAAATGGTCAAATGGTCAAATGGTCAAATGATCACATGATCACATGATCCCATGATCACATGATCAGATGAACAGATGAACAGATGATCAGATGATCAGATGATCAGATGATCAGATGGTCAAATGTTCAAATGTTCAAATGGTCAAATGGTCAAGTGGTCAAGTGGTCAAGTGGTCAAGTGGTCAAATGATGAAATGATGAAATGATGAAATGATGAAATGATCAAATGGTAAAATGGTAAAGTGGTGAAATCGTGAAATGATGACATGATGAAATGATGATATGATGAAATGATGAAATGGTAAAATGGTAACATTTTTCAAATGGTAAAGTGACACCATGACATTTATGAGACTATCGACAGTATCATTAGTGACATTACTTTTGAATATCTGTGGCTTATAATACTTACGAATAGTTAAACTTACTTATGAATATCTGTGGCTTACAATACTTACGAATAGCTAAACTTACTTATGAATATAGGTGGCTAACAATATACCTACGAATAGTTTAACTTACTTATGCATATAGGTGGCTAACAATATACCTACGAATGGTTAAACTTACTTAGAAATATCTGTGGTTGACCTTACTTAGGAATAGTTAAATTCACTTGTGAATATATGTGGCTTACAATACTTATGAATGGTTAAACTTACTTATGAATATCTGTCGCTTACAATACTTAGGAATTGTTAAACTTTCTTAAGTATATATGTCGCTTACAATATACCTACGAATAATTAAATTTACTTATGCATATATGTGGCTAACAATACTTATGAATAGTTAAACTAACATATATGTATACTTGGCTTACAATACTTACGAATAGTTAAACTTACTTAGGAATATCTTTGACTTACAATAATTACGAATAGTTAAAGTTAATTATGAATATAAGTGGCTTACAATAATTACGAATAGTTAAACTTACTTATGCATAACTGTCGCTTACAATAGTAACGAATAGTTAAACGTGCTCATGCATGTCTGTGGCTTAAAATACCAACGAATAGTTAAACTTAATTATGAATATCCACGGCTTACAATAGTAACGAATAGTTTAATTCACTTATAAATATATGTGGCTTCTAATACTTACAAATAGTTAAACTAACTTATGAATATCTGTGGCTTACAATATACCTACGAATAGTCAAACATACTTATGCATTTATTTGGCTACCAATACTAATGAATGGTTAAACTTATTTAGGAATATCTGTGGATTACAATACTGACGAATAGTCAATGTTGATTATGAATATATTTGGCTTACAATACTTTGGAATAGTTAAACTATACATACAAAGAGTTAAAATTACTTATGAATATCTGTGGCTTACAATCCTTAGGAATAGTTAAACTTACTTATGAAGATCTGTCGCCTACAATACTTAGGATGAGTTAAACTTACTTAAAATACCTACGAATAGTTCAATTGACTTATGAATATCTGTGGCTTACAATACTTACGAATAGTTTAACTTACTTATGAATATCTGTGGCTTACAATCCTTAGGAGAAGTTAAACTTACTTATGAATATCTGTCGCTTACAATACTTCGGATGAGTTAAACTTAATTATGAATATATGGGGCTTAAAATACCTACGAATAGTTAAACTTACTTATGAATATCTGTCGCTTAAAATACCTACGAATAGTTAAACTTACTTATGAATATATGTGGTTTACAATACTAAAGGAATAGTTTAACTTACTTACGAATATCTGTCGCTTACAATACTTAGGAATAGTGAAACTTAATTATAAATAGAGGTTGCTTACAATACACCTACGAATAGTTAAACTAACTTATGAATATCTGTGGTTTACCTAACTTATGTATAGTAAAATTCACTTATAAATATATGTGGCTGAGAATACTTATAAATAGTTAAACTTACTGATGAATTTCTGTGGCTTACAATACTTATGAATAGTTAAACTTACTTAGGAATATCTGTGGCTTACAATACTTACGAATAGTTAAACTAACTAATGAATATATGTGGCTTACAATCCTTAGGAATAGTTAAACTTACTTATGAATATCTTTCGCTTATAATACATAGGATGAGTTCAACTTAATTATGCATATCTGTGGCTTAAAATACCTACGAGTAGTTAAACTTACTTATGAATATCTGTGGCTCACAATAGTAGCGAATAGTTAAACTTACTTATGAATTTCTGTGGCTTAAAATACCTACTTATGAATATCTGTGGCTTACAATACTTACGAATAGTTTAACTTACTTATGAATATATGTGGCTTACAATACTAAAGGAATAGTTAAACTTACTTATGAATATCTGTCGCTTACAATACATAAGGAATAGTTAAACTTAATTATGAATATAGGTGGCTTACAATATACCTACGAATAGTTAAACTTACTTATGAATATATGTGGCTAACAATACTAAAGGAATAGTTAAACTTACTTATAGATATATGTCGCTTACAGTACTTAGGAATAGTTAAACTTAAATATGAATAGAGGTGGCTTACAATATACCTACGAATAGTTAAACTTACTTATGAATATCTGTGGTTTACCTAACTTATGTATAGTTAAATTCACTTATAAATATATGTGGCTTAAAATACTTATAAATAGTTACACTTACTTATGAATATCTGTGGCTTACAATACTTACGAATAGTTTAACTTACTCATGAATATATGTGGCTTACAATGCTAGAGGAATAGTTAAACTTACTTATGAATATCTGTCGCTTACAATACATAAGGAATAGTTAAACTTAATTATGAATATAGGTGGCTTACAATACTTACGAATAGTTTAACTTACTTACGAATATCTGTGGCTTACAATACTAAAGGAATAGTTAAACTTACTTATGAATATCTGTCGCTTACAATACATAAGGAATAGTTCAACTTAATTATGAATATAGGTGGCATACAATATACCTACGAACTTACTTATAAATACATGTGGCTTACAAAACTAAGGAATAGTTAAACTTACTTATGAATATATGTCGCTTACAGTACTTAGGAATAGTTTTAACTTAATTATGAATAGAGGTGGCTTACAATATACCTACGAATAGCTAAACTTACTTATGAATATGAGTGGCTAACAATACTAAAGGAATAGTTAAACTTACTTATAGATATATGTCGCTTACAGTACTTAGAAATAGTTAAACTTAAATATGAATAGAGGTGGCTTACAATATACCTACGAATAGTTAAACTTACTTATGAATATCTGTGGTTTACCTTACTTATGTATAGTTAAATTCACTTATAAATATATGTGGCTTAAAATACTTATAAATAGTTACACTTACTTATGAATATCTGTGGCTTACAATACTTACGAATAGTTTAACTTACTCATGAATATATGTGGCTTACAATAATAAAGGAATAGTTAAACTTACTTATGAATATCTGTCGCTTACAATACATAAGGAATAGTTAAACTTAATTATGAATATAGGTGGCTTACAATACTTACGAATAGTTTAACTTACTTACGAATATCTGTGGCTTACAATAATAAAGGAATAGTTAAACTTACTTATGAATATCTGTCGCTTACAATACATAAGGAATAGTTAAACTTAATTATGAATATAGGTGGCTTACAATACTTACGAATAGTTTAACTTACTTACGAATATCTGTGGCTTACAATAATAAAGGAATAGTTAAACTTACTTATGAATATCTGTCGCTTACAATACATAAGGAATAGTTAAACTTAATTATGAATATAGGTGGCATACAATATACCTACGAACTTACTTATAAATATATGTGGCTTACAAAACTAAGGAATAGTTAAACTTACTTATGAATATATGTCGCTTACAGTACTTAGGAATAGTTTTAACTTAATTATGAATAGAGGTGGCTTACAATATACCTACGAATAGTTAAACTTACTTATGAATATCTCTGGTTTACCTTACTTATGTATAGTTAAATTCACTTATAAATAGTTAAATTCACTTATAAATATATGTGGCTTAAAATACTTATAAATAGTTAAACTTGCTTATGAATATCTGTGGCTTACAATACTTACGAATAGTTTAACTTACTCATGAATATATGTGGCTTACAATGCTAGAGGAATAGTTAAACTTAATTACGAATATATGTGGCTTACAATATACCTACGGATAGTTAAACTTACTTATGAATATATGTGGCTTACAATATTAAAGGAATAGTTAAACTTACTTATGAATATCTGTCGCTTGCAATACTTATGAATGGTTAAACTTACTTATGACTATCTGTGGCTTACAATAATTAGAAATAGTTAGACTTACTTATGAATATCTGTGGCTTAAACTACCTACGAATAGTTCAACTAACTTATGAATATCTGTGGCTCACATTCGTAACGAATAGTTAAATTCACTTATAAATATATATGGCTTTCAATACTTACGAATAGTTAAACTTACTTATGAATATATGTGGCTTACAATCCTTAGGAGAAGTTAAACTAGTTTATGAATATCTGTGGCCTTCAATACTTACGAATAGTTAAACTAACTTATATCTGTGGCTTACAATACTTAGAAATAGTTAAACTTACTTATGAAAATCTGTTGCTTAAATTACCTACGAATAGTTAAACTTAGTTATGAATATCTGTGGCTCACATTCGTAACGAATAGAAATTCACTTATAAGTATATATGGCTTTAAATACCCACGAATGGTTAAACTTACTTAGAAATTTCTGTGGCTTAAAATACTTACGAATAGGTAAACTAACTTATGAATATATGTGTGCTTACAATACTTACGAACTTACTTATGAATATCTGTGGCTTACAATATACCTACGAATAGTTTAACTTACTTATGCATACATTGGCCCATAATACTTGTGAATGGTTAATCTTACTAAGGAATATCTTTAGCTTACAATACTTACGAATAGTTAAAATTACTTATGAATATATGTGATTTACAACACTTAAGGAATAGTTCAACTTACTTATGAATAGCTGTCGCTTACAATACTTTAGAATAGTTAAACTTAATTATGAATATCTGTGGCTTAGAATACCTACGAATAGGTAAACTTACTTATGAATATCTGTGGTTTACTTTACTTACGAATAGTTAAATTCACTTATAAATATATGAGGCTTAAAATACTTACGAATAGTTAAACTTACTTATGTATATTTTCGGCTTAAAATACCAAAGAATATTTAAACTTACGTAAGAATATCTGTGGCTTACAATACTTAGGAATAGTTCAAATTACTTAATATGAATACCTGTTGTATTGTCCCGTAGCATGATAGCATGGTAGCACGGTAGCTCGGTAGCATGGTAGCATGGTAGCAATGTAGCAATGTAGCAAGGTTCCATGGTACTATAGTAGCATGGCAGAATGGTAGCAATGTAGCAATGTAGCATGGTAGCATGGTAGCAAGGTAGCATGGTAGGATACATATCTGTTACATACAATACTTAGGAATGGTTAAACTTAATTATATCTGTGGCTTAAAATACCAAAGAATAGTTAAACTTACTTATGAATATCTGTGGCTTACAATAGTTAGGAATAGTTAAAGTTAGTTATGAATATCTGTTGTTTACCTTACTTACGAAAAGTTAAATTCCCTTATAAATATATGTGGCTTACAATACTTACAAATAGTTATACTTACTTATGAATACTTGTGGCTTACAATCCTTAGGAGAAGTTAAACTAGTTTATGAATATCTGTGGCCTTCAATACTTACGAATAGTTAAACTAACTTATATCTGTGGCTTACAATACTTAGAAATAGTTAAACTTACTTATGTATCTCTGTGGCTTAAAATACCTAAGAATATTTAAACTTACTTATGAATATCTGTGGCTTACAATAGTAACGAATAGTTAAACTTACTTATGAATATCTGTGGCTTACAATACTAACGAATAGTTGAACTAACTTATAGATATATGTGGCTTACAATACTGAGGAGTAGATAAACTTACTTATGAATACCTGTGGCTTAAAATACTTATGAATAGTTAAACTTACTTATAAATATATGTGGCTTAAAATACTTAGGAATAGTTAAACTTACTTATGAATATCTGTGGCTTACAATACTTACGAATAGTTTAACTTACTTATGCATATATTTGGCGCATAATACTTGTGAATGGTTAAACTTACTAAGGAATATCTTTGGCTTACAATACTTACGAATAGTGAAACTTACTTATGAATATATGTGGTTTACAATACTAAGGAATAGTTGAACTTACTTATGAATAGCTGTCGCTTACAATACTTAAGAATAGTTAAACTTAATTATGAATGTCTGTTACCATACTGTCATTAATGTCATTTAATAAAGTAGAATAATAAATAAAATGGTAAAATGGTAAAAGGTAAAATGGTAAAATGGTAAAATGGTAAAATGGTAAAATGGTAAATTGGTAAAATGGTAAAATGGTAAAATGGTAAAATGGTAAAGAGGTAAAGAGGTAAAGAGGTAAAGAGGTCAAATGGTCAAATGGTCAAATGATCAAATGATCACCTGATCACATGATCACATGATCAGATGAACAGATGATCAGATGATCAGATGATCAGATGATCAGATGATCAAATGATCAAATGGTCAAATGGTCAAATGGTCAAATGGTCAAATGGTCAAATGGCCAAATGGTCAAATGGTCAAATGGTCAAATGTTCAAATGTTCAAATGGTCAAATGGTCAAATGGTCAAATGATCACATGATCACATGATCCCATGATCACATGATCAGATGAACAGATGAACAGATGATCAGATGATCAGATGATCAGATGATCAGATGGTCAAATGTTCAAATGTTCAAATGGTCAAATGGTCAAGTGGTCAAGTGGTCAAGTGGTCAAATGATGAAATGATGAAATGATGAAATGATCAAATGGTAAAATGGTAAAGTGGTGAAATCGTGAAATGATGACATGATGAAATGATGATATGATGAAATGATGAAATGGTAAAATGGTAACATTTTTCAAATGGTAAAGTGACATCATGACATTTATGAGACTATCGACAGTATCATTAGTGACATTACTTTTGAATATCTGTGGCTTATAATACTTACGAATAGTTAAACTTACTTATGAATATCTGTGGCTTACAATACTTACGAATAGCTAAACTTACTTATGAATATAGGTGGCTAACAATATACCTACGAATAGTTTAACTTACTTATGCATATAGGTGGCTAACAATATACCTACGAATGGTTAAACTTACTTAGAAATATCTGTGGTTGACCTTACTTAGGAATAGTTAAATTCACTTGTGAATATATGTGGCTTACAATACTTATGAATGGTTAAACTTACTTATGAATATCTGTCGCTTACAATACTTAGGAATTGTTAAACTTTCTTAAGTATATATGTCGCTTACAATATACCTACGAATAATTAAATTTACTTATGCATATATGTGGCTAACAATACTTATGAATAGTTAAACTAACATATATGTATACTTGGCTTACAATACTTACGAATAGTTAAACTTACTTAGGAATATCTTTGACTTACAATAATTACGAATAGTTAAAGTTAATTATGAATATAAGTGGCTTACAATAATTACGAATAGTTAAACTTACTTATGCATAACTGTCGCTTACAATAGTAACGAATAGTTAAACGTGCTCATGCATGTCTGTGGCTTAAAATACCAACGAATAGTTAAACTTAATTATGAATATCCACGGCTTACAATAGTAACGAATAGTTAAATTCACTTATAAATATATGTGGCTTCTAATACTTACAAATAGTTAAACTAACTTATGAATATCTGTGGCTTACAATATACCTACGAATAGTCAAACATACTTATGCATTTATTTGGCTACCAATACTAATGAATGGTTAAACTTATTTAGGAATATCTGTGGATTACAATACTGACGAATAGTCAATGTTGATTATGAATATATTTGGCTTACAATACTTTGGAATAGTTAAACTATACATACAAAGAGTTAAAATTACTTATGAATATCTGTGGCTTACAATCCTTAGGAATAGTTAAACTTACTTATGAAGATCTGTCGCCTACAATACTTAGGATGAGTTAAACTTACTTAAAATACCTACGAATAGTTCAATTGACTTATGAATATCTGTGGCTTACAATACTTACGAATAGTTTAACTTACTTATGAATATCTGTGGCTTACAATCCTTAGGAGAAGTTAAACTTACTTATGAATATCTGTCGCTTACAATACTTCGGATGAGTTAAACTTAATTATGAATATATGGGGCTTAAAATACCTACGAATAGTTAAACTTACTTATGAATATCTGTCGCTTAAAATACCTACGAATAGTTAAACTTACTTATGAATATATGTGGTTTACAATACTAAAGGAATAGTTTAACTTACTTACGAATATCTGTCGCTTACAATACTTAGGAATAGTGAAACTTAATTATAAATAGAGGTTGCTTACAATACACCTACGAATAGTTAAACTAACTTATGAATATCTGTGGTTTACCTAACTTATGTATAGTAAAATTCACTTATAAATATATGTGGCTGAGAATACTTATAAATAGTTAAACTTACTGATGAATTTCTGTGGCTTACAATACTTATGAATAGTTAAACTTACTTAGGAATATCTGTGGCTTACAATACTTACGAATAGTTAAACTAACTAATGAATATATGTGGCTTACAATCCTTAGGAATAGTTAAACTTACTTATGAATATCTTTCGCTTATAATACATAGGATGAGTTCAACTTAATTATGCATATCTGTGGCTTAAAATACCTACGAGTAGTTAAACTTACTTATGAATATCTGTGGCTCACAATAGTAGCGAATAGTTAAACTTACTTATGAATTTCTGTGGCTTAAAATACCTACTTATGAATATCTGTGGCTTACAATACTTACGAATAGTTTAACTTACTTATGAATATATGTGGCTTACAATACTAAAGGAATAGTTAAACTTACTTATGAATATCTGTCGCTTACAATACATAAGGAATAGTTAAACTTAATTATGAATATAGGTGGCTTACAATATACCTACGAATAGTTAAACTTACTTATGAATATATGTGGCTAACAATACTAAAGGAATAGTTAAACTTACTTATAGATATATGTCGCTTACAGTACTTAGGAATAGTTAAACTTAAATATGAATAGAGGTGGCTTACAATATACCTACGAATAGTTAAACTTACTTATGAATATCTGTGGTTTACCTAACTTATGTATAGTTAAATTCACTTATAAATATATGTGGCTTAAAATACTTATAAATAGTTACACTTACTTATGAATATCTGTGGCTTACAATACTTACGAATAGTTTAACTTACTCATGAATATATGTGGCTTACAATGCTAGAGGAATAGTTAAACTTACTTATGAATATCTGTCGCTTACAATACATAAGGAATAGTTAAACTTAATTATGAATATAGGTGGCTTACAATACTTACGAATAGTTTAACTTACTTACGAATATCTGTGGCTTACAATACTAAAGGAATAGTTAAACTTACTTATGAATATCTGTCGCTTACAATACATAAGGAATAGTTCAACTTAATTATGAATATAGGTGGCATACAATATACCTACGAACTTACTTATAAATACATGTGGCTTACAAAACTAAGGAATAGTTAAACTTACTTATGAATATATGTCGCTTACAGTACTTAGGAATAGTTTTAACTTAATTATGAATAGAGGTGGCTTACAATATACCTACGAATAGCTAAACTTACTTATGAATATGAGTGGCTAACAATACTAAAGGAATAGTTAAACTTACTTATAGATATATGTCGCTTACAGTACTTAGAAATAGTTAAACTTAAATATGAATAGAGGTGGCTTACAATATACCTACGAATAGTTAAACTTACTTATGAATATCTGTGGTTTACCTTACTTATGTATAGTTAAATTCACTTATAAATATATGTGGCTTAAAATACTTATAAATAGTTACACTTACTTATGAATATCTGTGGCTTACAATACTTACGAATAGTTTAACTTACTCATGAATATATGTGGCTTACAATAATAAAGGAATAGTTAAACTTACTTATGAATATCTGTCGCTTACAATACATAAGGAATAGTTAAACTTAATTATGAATATAGGTGGCTTACAATACTTACGAATAGTTTAACTTACTTACGAATATCTGTGGCTTACAATACTAAAGGAATAGTTAAACTTACTTATGAATATCTGTCGCTTACAATACATAAGGAATAGTTAAACTTAATTATGAATATAGGTGGCATACAATATACCTACGAACTTACTTATAAATATATGTGGCTTACAAAACTAAGGAATAGTTAAACTTACTTATGAATATATGTCGCTTACAGTACTTAGGAATAGTTTTAACTTAATTATGAATAGAGGTGGCTTACAATATACCTACGAATAGTTAAACTTACTTATGAATATCTGTGGTTTACCTTACTTATGTATAGTTAAATTCACTTATAAATAGTTAAATTCACTTATAAATATATGTGGCTTAAAATACTTATAAATAGTTAAACTTGCTTATGAATATCTGTGGCTTACAATACTTACGAATAGTTAAACTTACTCATGAATATATGTGGCTTACAATGCTAGAGGAATAGTTAAACTTAATTACGAATATATGTGGCTTACAATATACCTACGGATAGTTAAACTTACTTATGAATATCTGTGGTTTACCTTACTTATGTATAGTTAAATTCACTTATAAATAGTTAAATTCACTTATAAATATATGTGGCTTAAAATACTTATAAATAGTTAAACTTGCTTATGAATATCTGTGGCTTACAATACTTACGAATAGTTTAACTTACTCATGAATATATGTGGCTTACAATGCTAGAGGAATAGTTAAACTTAATTACGAATATATGTGGCTTACAATATACCTACGGATAGTTAAACTTACTTATGAATATATGTGGCTTACAATATTAAAGGAATAGTTAAACTTAGTTATGAATATCTGTCGCTTGCAATACTTATGAATGGTTAAACTTACTTATGACTATCTGTGGCTTACAATAATTAGAAATAGTTAAACTTACTTATGAATATCTGTGGCTTAAACTACCTACGAATAGTTCAACTAACTTATGAATATCTGTGGCTCACATTCGTAACGAATAGTTAAATTCACTTATAAATATATATGGCTTTTAATACTTACGAATAGTTAAACTTACTTATGAATATATGTGGCTTACAATCCTTAGGAGAAGTTAAACTAGTTTATGAATATCTGTGGCCTTCAATACTTACGAATAGTTAAACTAACTTATATCTGTGGCTTACAATACTTAGAAATAGTTAAACTTACTTATGAAAATCTGTTGCTTAAATTACCTACGAATAGTTAAACTTAGTTATGAATATCTGTGGCTCACATTCGTAACGAATAGAAATTCACTTATAAGTATATATGGCTTTAAATACCCACGAATGGTTAAACTTACTTAGAAATTTCTGTGGCTTAAAATACTTACGAATAGGTAAACTAACTTATGAATATATGTGTGCTTACAATACTTACGAACTTACTTATGAATATCTGTGGCTTACAATATACCTACGAATAGTTTAACTTACTTATGCATACATTGGCCCATAATACTTGTGAATGGTTAATCTTACTAAGGAATATCTTTAGCTTACAATACTTACGAATAGTTAAAATTACTTATGAATATATGTGATTTACAACACTTAAGGAATAGTTCAACTTACTTATGAATAGCTGTCGCTTACAATACTTTAGAATAGTTAAACTTAATTATGAATATCTGTGGCTTAGAATACCTACGAATAGGTAAACTTACTTATGAATATCTGTGGTTTACTTTACTTACGAATAGTTAAATTCACTTATAAATATATGAGGCTTAAAATACTTACGAATAGTTAAACTTACTTATGTATATTTTCGGCTTAAAATACCAAAGAATATTTAAACTTACGTAAGAATATCTGTGGCTTACAATACTTAGGAATAGTTCAAATTACTTAATATGAATACCTGTTGTATTGTCCCGTAGCATGATAGCATGGTAGCACGGTAGCTCGGTAGCATGGTAGCATGGTAGCAATGTAGCAATGTAGCAAGGTTCCATGGTACTATAGTAGCATGGCAGAATGGTAGCAATGTAGCAATGTAGCATGGTAGCAAGGTAGCATGGTAGGATACATATCTGTTACATACAATACTTAGGAATGGTTAAACTTAATTATATCTGTGGCTTAAAATACCAAAGAATAGTTAAACTTACTTATGAATATCTGTGGCTTACAATAGTTAGGAATAGTTAAAGTTAGTTATGAATATCTGTTGTTTACCTTACTTACGAAAAGTTAAATTCCCTTATAAATATATGTGGCTTACAATACTTACAAATAGTTATACTTACTTATGAATACTTGTGGCTTAGAACACTCACGTATAGTTAATCTTACTTATGAATATCTGTGGCTTACAATACTTAGGAATAGTTAAACTTACTTATATATATCTGTCGCTTAAAATACTTAGTAATGGTTTAGCTTACTTATGTATCTCTGTGGCTTAAAATACCTAAGAATATTTAAACTTACTTATGAATATATGTGGCTTACAATAGTAACGAATAGTTAAAGTTACTTATGAATATCTGTTTTTTACCTTACTTACGAATAGTTAAATTCACTTATAAATATATGTGGCTTAAAATACTTAAGAATAGCTAAACTTACTTATGCATATGTGGCTTACGATACTGACAAATAGTTAATCTTACTTATGTATATATGTGGCTTACGATACCAACGAATAGTTAAACTTACTTATGCATATATGTGGCTTACATTACTTAGGAATATTTAAACTTACGTAATAATATATGTGGCTTACAATACTTACAAATAGTTCAACTTACTTATGAACATCTGGCTTAAAATACTTAGAAATGGTTACACTTACTTATGTATATATGAGGCATAAAATACTAACACATAGTTAGACTTACTTACAAATATTTAAATTTACTAATATATATATGAGGCATAAAATACCAAAGAATAGTTACACTTACTTATGCATATATTTGGCTTACAATACTTACAAATGGTTAAACTTACTTATGTATTTATGTGGCATAAAATACCAACGAATAGCTAAACTTACTTATGAATGTATGTGGCTTACAATACTTACGAATAGTTAAACTTACGTAGGAATATCTGTGGCTTACAATACTAACGAATAGTTAAACTTACTTAATATGAATACCTGTTGCTTAAAATACTTAGGAATAGTTAAACTTAATTATGAATAGAGGTGGCTCACAATCGTAACGAATTATTAAATTCACTTATAAATATACGTGGCTTTAAATACCTACGAGAAGTTTAACTTACTTATAAATATATGTGGCTTAAAATACTTATAAATAGTTACACTTACTTATGAATATCTGTGGCTTACAATACTTACGAATAGTTTAACTTACTCATGAATATATCTGGCTTACAATATTAAAGGAATAGTTAAACTTAGTTATGAATATCTGTCGCTTGCAATACTTATGAATGGTTAAACTTACTTATGACTATCTGTGGCTTACAATAATTAGAAATAGTTAAACTTACTTATGAATATCTGTGGCTTAAACTACCTACGAATAGTTCAACTAACTTATGAATATCTGTGGCTCACATTCGTAACGAATAGTTAAATTCACTTATAAATATATATGGCTTTTAATACTTACGAATAGTTAAACTTACTTATGAATATATGTGGCTTACAATCCTTAGGAGAAGTTAAACTAGTTTATGAATATCTGTGGCCTTCAATACTTACGAATAGTTAAACTAACTTATATCTGTGGCTTACAATACTTAGAAATAGTTAAACTTACTTATGAAAATCTGTTGCTTAAATTACCTACGAATAGTTAAACTTAGTTATGAATATCTGTGGCTCACATTCGTAACGAATAGAAATTCACTTATAAGTATATATGGCTTTAAATACCCACGAATGGTTAAACTTACTTAGAAATTTCTGTGGCTTAAAATACTTACGAATAGGTAAACTAACTTATGAATATATGTGTGCTTACAATACTTACGAACTTACTTATGAATATCTGTGGCTTACAATATACCTACGAATAGTTTAACTTACTTATGCATACATTGGCCCATAATACTTGTGAATGGTTAATCTTACTAAGGAATATCTTTAGCTTACAATACTTACGAATAGTTAAAATTACTTATGAATATATGTGATTTACAACACTTAAGGAATAGTTCAACTTACTTATGAATAGCTGTCGCTTACAATACTTTAGAATAGTTAAACTTAATTATGAATATCTGTGGCTTAGAATACCTACGAATAGGTAAACTTACTTATGAATATCTGTGGTTTACTTTACTTACGAATAGTTAAATTCACTTATAAATATATGAGGCTTAAAATACTTACGAATAGTTAAACTTACTTATGTATATTTTCGGCTTAAAATACCAAAGAATATTTAAACTTACGTAAGAATATCTGTGGCTTACAATACTTAGGAATAGTTCAAATTACTTAATATGAATACCTGTTGTATTGTCCCGTAGCATGATAGCATGGTAGCACGGTAGCTCGGTAGCATGGTAGCATGGTAGCAATGTAGCAATGTAGCAAGGTTCCATGGTACTATAGTAGCATGGCAGAATGGTAGCAATGTAGCAATGTAGCATGGTAGCATGGTAGCAAGGTAGCATGGTAGGATACATATCTGTTACATACAATACTTAGGAATGGTTAAACTTAATTATATCTGTGGCTTAAAATACCAAAGAATAGTTAAACTTACTTATGAATATCTGTGGCTTACAATAGTTAGGAATAGTTAAAGTTAGTTATGAATATCTGTTGTTTACCTTACTTACGAAAAGTTAAATTCCCTTATAAATATATGTGGCTTACAATACTTACAAATAGTTATACTTACTTATGAATACTTGTGGCTTAGAACACTCACGTATAGTTAATCTTACTTATGAATATCTGTGGCTTACAATACTTAGGAATAGTTAAACTTACTTATATATATCTGTCGCTTAAAATACTTAGTAATGGTTTAGCTTACTTATGTATCTCTGTGGCTTAAAATACCTAAGAATATTTAAACTTACTTATGAATATATGTGGCTTACAATAGTAACGAATAGTTAAAGTTACTTATGAATATCTGTTTTTTACCTTACTTACGAATAGTTAAATTCACTTATAAATATATGTGGCTTAAAATACTTAAGAATAGCTAAACTTACTTATGCATATGTGGCTTACGATACTGACAAATAGTTAATCTTACTTATGTATATATGTGGCTTACGATACCAACGAATAGTTAAACTTACTTATGCATATATGTGGCTTACATTACTTAGGAATATTTAAACTTACGTAATAATATATGTGGCTTACAATACTTACAAATAGTTCAACTTACTTATGAACATCTGGCTTAAAATACTTAGAAATGGTTACACTTACTTATGTATATATGAGGCATAAAATACTAACACATAGTTAGACTTACTTACAAATATTTAAATTTACTAATATATATATGAGGCATAAAATACCAAAGAATAGTTACACTTACTTATGCATATATTTGGCTTACAATACTTACAAATGGTTAAACTTACTTATGTATTTATGTGGCATAAAATACCAACGAATAGCTAAACTTACTTATGAATGTATGTGGCTTACAATACTTACGAATAGTTAAACTTACGTAGGAATATCTGTGGCTTACAATACTAACGAATAGTTAAACTTACTTAATATGAATACCTGTTGCTTAAAATACTTAGGAATAGTTAAACTTAATTATGAATAGAGGTGGCTCACAATCGTAACGAATTATTAAATTCACTTATAAATATACGTGGCTTTAAATACCTACGAGAAGTTTAACTTACTTATAAATATATGTGGCTTAAAATACTTATAAATAGTTACACTTACTTATGAATATCTGTGGCTTACAATACTTACGAATAGTTTAACTTACTCATGAATATATGTGGCTTACAATAATAAAGGAATAGTTAAACTTACTTATGAATATCTGTCGCTTACAATACATAAGGAATAGTTAAACTTAATTATGAATATAGGTGGCATACAATATACCTACGAACTTACTTATAAATATATGTGGCTTACAAAACTAAGGAATAGTTAAACTTACTTATTAATATATGTCGCTTACAGTACTTAGGAATAGTTTTAACTTAATTATGAATAGAGGTGGCTTACAATATACCTACGAATAGTTAAACTTACTTATGAATATCTGTGGTTTACCTTACTTATGTATAGTTAAATTCACTTATAAATATATGTGGCTTAAAATACTTATAAATAGTTACACTTACTTATGAATATCTGTGGCTTACAATACTTACGAATAGTTTAACTTACTCATGAATATATCTGGCTTACAATAATAAAGGAATAGTTAAACTTACTTATGAATATCTGTCGCTTACAATACATAAGGAATAGTTAAACTTAATTATGAATATAGGTGGCATACAATATACCTACGAACTTACTTATAAATATATGTGGCTTACAAAACTAAGGAATAGTTAAACTTACTTATTAATATATGTCGCTTACAGTACTTAGGAATAGTTTTAACTTAATTATGAATAGAGGTGGCTTACAATATACCTACGAATAGTTAAACTTACTTATGAATATCTGTGGTTTACCTTACTTATGTATAGTTAAATTCACTTATAAATAGTTAAATTCACTTATAAATATATGTGGCTTAAAATACTTATAAATAGTTAAACTTGCTTATGAATATCTGTGTCTTACAATACTGACGAATAGTTTAACTTACTCATGAATATATGTGGCTTACAATGCTAGGGGAATAGTTAAACTTAATTACGAATATATGTGGCTTACAATATACCTACGGATAGTTAAACTTACTTATGAATATATGTGGCTTACAATATTAAAGGAATAGTTAAACTTAGTTATGAATATCTGTCGCTTGCAATACGTATGAATGGTTAAACTTACTTATGACTATCTGTGGCTTACAATAATTAGAAATAGTTAAACTTACTTATGAATATCTGTGGCTTAAACTACCTACGAATAGTTCAACTAACTTATGAATATCTGTGGCTCCCATTCGTAACGAATAGTTAAATTCACTTATAAATATATATGGCTTTCAATACTTACGAATAGTTAAACTTACTTATGAATATATGTGGCTTACAATCCTTAGGAGAAGTTAAACTAGTTTATGAATATCTGTGGCTTTCAATACTTACGAATAGTTAAACTAACTTATATCTGTGGCTTACAATACTTAGAAATAGTTAAACTTACTTATGAAAATCTGTTGCTTAAATTACCTACGAATAGTTAAACTTAGTTATGAATATCTGTGGCTCACATTCGTAACGAATAGAAATTCACTTATAAGTATATATGGCTTTAAATACCCACGAATGGTTAAACTTACTTAGAAATTTCTGTGGCTTAAAATATTTACGAATAGTTAAACTAACTTATGAATATATGTGTGCTTACAATACTTACGAATAGTTAAACTTACTTATGAATATCTGTGGCTTACAATATACCTACGAATAGTTTAACTTACTTATGCATACATTGGCCCATAATACTTGTGAATGGTTAATCTTACTAAGGAATATCTTTAGCTTACAATACTTACGAATAGTTAAAATTACTTATGAATATATGTGATTTACAACACTTAAGGAATAGTTCACCTTACTTATGAATAGCTGTCGCTTACAATACTTTAGAATAGTTAAACTTAATTATGAATATCTGTGGCTTAAAATAGCTAAGAATATTTAAACTTACTTATGAATATCTGTGGCTTACAATAGTAACGAATAGTTAAAGTTACTTATGAATATCTGTTTTTTACCTTACTTACGAATAGTTCAATTCACTTATAAATATATGTGTCTTAAAATACTTAAGAATAGCTAAACTTACTTATGCATATGTGGCTTACGATACTGACAAATAGTTAATCTTACTTATGTATATATGTGGCTTACGATACCAACGAAAAGTTAAACTTACTTATGCATATGTGTGGCTTACATTACTGAGGAATATTTAAACTTACGTAAGAATATATGTGGCTTACAATACTTACAAGTAGTTAAACTTACTTATGAATTATTGTGGCTTAGAACACTCACGTATAGTTAAACTAACTGATGAATATCTGTGGCTTACAATACTAAGGAATAGTTAATCTTACTTATGAATATCTGTTGCTTAAAAAACTTAGGAATGGTTTAGCTTACTTATGTATCTCTGTGGCTTAAAATACCTAGGAATATTTAAACTTACTTATGAATATCTGTGGCTTACAATAGTAACGAATAGTAAAAGTTACTTATGAATATCTGTTTTTTCCGTACTTACGAATAGTTAAATTCACTTATAAATATCTGTGGCTTAAAATACTTAAGAATAGCTAAACTTACTTATGCATATGTGGCTTACGATACTGACAAATAGTTAAACTTACTTATGTATATATGTGGCATAATTTACCAACGAATAGTTAAACTTACTTATGCATATATGTGGCTTACATTACTTAGGAATATTTAAATTTACGTAAGAATATATGTGGCTTACAATACTTACAAATAGTTCAACTTACTTATGAATATCTGTGGCTTAAAATACTTAGAAATGATTAAACTTACTTATGTATATATGAGGCATAAAATACTAACAAATAGTTAAACTTACTTATGAATATCTGTGGCTTATAATACTTAGGAACAGTTAAACTTACTTAATATGAATATCTGTCGCTTAAACTACTTCGGAATGATTAAACTTACTTATGTATATCTGTGGCTTAAAATACCTAAGAATAGTAAAATTTACTTATGATAATCTGTGGCTTACAATAGTAACGAATAGTTAAACTTACTTATGAATATCTGTTGTTTGCCTTACTTACGAAAAGTTAAATTCCCTTATATATATGTCGCTTAAAATACCTAAGAATAGTTAAACTTACTTATGAATATCTGTGGCTTACATTACTTTCGAATAGTTAAACTTACGTAAGAATATCTGTAGCTTACAATACTTACAAATAGTTAAATTTACTAATATATATATATGAGGCATAAAATACAAAAGAATAGTTACACTTACTTATGCATATATGTGGCTTACAATACTTACAAATGGTTAAACTTACTTATGTATTTATGTGGCATAAAATACCAACGAATAGTTAAACTTACTTATGAATGTATGTGGCTCACAATACTTACGAATAGTTAAACTTAGGTAATAATATCTGTGGCTTACAATACTAACGAATAGTTAAACTTACTTAATATGAATACCTGTTGCTTAAAATACGTAGGAATGGTTAAACTTACTAAAGAATATATGTGGCTTACAATACTAACGAATAGTTAAACTTACGTAAGAATATCTGTGGCTTACAATACTTATAAATAGTTAAAATTACTTATGAATATTTGTGGCTTACAACATACCTAAGAATAGTTCGACTTACTTATGAATATCTGTCGCTTACAATACTTAGGAATAGTTAAACGTAATTATGAATAGAGGTGGCTTACAATATACCTACGAATAGTTAAACTTACTTATGAATATCTGCGGCTTAAAATACCTACGAATAGTTAAACTTACTTATGAATATCTGTTGCTCACAATCGTAACGAATTATTAAATTCACTTATAAATATATGTGGCTTTAAATACCTACGAATAGTTTAACTTACTTATAAATATATGTGGCTTAAAATACTTACAAATAGTTAAACTTACTTATGAATATCTGTGGCTTACAATACTTCCGAATAGTTAAACTTACTTATGTATATAGGTGCCTTACAATATACCTACGAATAGTTTAACTTACTTAAACATATATTTGGCTTACACTACTCAAGACTATGTAAACTTACATAGGAATATCTGTCGCTTACAATACTTAAGAATAGTTACACTTAATTATGAATATCTGTTGCTTAAAATAACTACGAATAGGTAAACTTACTTATGAATATCTGTGGTTTACCTTACTTACGAATAGTTAAATTCACTTATGAATATGTGTGGCTTGAAATAGTAACAAATAGTTAAATTCACTATATCCAATATGTGGCTTAAAATACCTAGGAATAGTTGAACTCACTTATGAATATCTGTGGCTTTCAATACATACGAATAGTTAAATTTACCTATGTATATATGTGGCTAACAGTATACCTACGAATAGTTAAACCTACTTATGCATATTTTTTGCGCACATAACCTATGAATGGTTAAAGTTACTTATGAATATCTGTGGCTTACAATACTAACGAATAGTTGAACTTACTTATGCATATATTTTGCGCACAATACTTGGGAATAGTTAAACTTACTTATGAATATCTGTTACCATACTGTTATCAATGTCATTTAATAAAGTAGAATAATAAATAGAAATAAAATGGTGAAATTATGAAATGGTAAAATTATAAATGGTAAAATGGTGATAAAATGGTAATGCAATGGCTTAAAATACCTACGAATAGTTAAACTTACTTATGAATATTTATGGCTTACAATAGTAAAGAATAGTTAAATTCATTTATAAATATATGTGGCTTAAAATACTTAGGAATAGTTAAACTTACTTATGAATATCTGTGGCTTACAATACTTACGAATAGTTAATCTTACTTATGAATATATGTGGCTACAATACTTAGGAATAGTTAAACTTACTTATGAATATCTGTTACCATGCTGTTATCAATGTCATTTAATAAAGTAGAATAATAAATAGAAATAAAATGGTGAAATTATAAAATGTTAAAATGATAAAATGGTAAAATGGTAAAATGGTAAAATGGTAAAATGATAAAATGATGAAATGATAAAATGATAAAATGACAAAATGGTAAATGATAAAATGATAAAAAATATAAAATGGTAAAATGGTAAAATGGTAAAGTGATAAATTGATAAAATGGTGAAATGATAAAATGATAAAATGGTAAAATGGTAAAATGGTAAAATGATAAAATGACAAAATGGTAAATGATAAAATGATAAAATGATGAAAAATATAAATTGGTAAAATGGTAAAGTGATAAATTGATAAAATGGTGAAATGATAAAATGGTAAAATGGTAAAATGGTAAAATGGTAAAAGGGTAAAAGAATAAAATGGTAAAATGGTAAAGTGGTAAAATGGTAAAATGGTAAAATGGTAAAAGGGTAAAAGGGTAAAAGAATAAAATGGTAAAATGGTAAAGTGATAAATGGATAAAATGGTGAAATGATAAAATGGTAAAATGGTAAAATGGTAAAATGGTAAAAGGGTAAAATGGTAAAATGGTTAAATGGTAAAATAATGGTAATATAATGGCTTAAAATACCTACGAATAGTTAAACTTACTTATGAATATTTATGGCTTACAATAGTAAAGAATAGTTTAAATCATTTAGAAATATATGTGACTTAAAATACTTAGGAATAGTTAAACTTACTTATGAATATATGTGGCTACAATACTTAGGAATAGTTAAACTTACTTATGAATATATGTGGCTTACAATACTTAGGAATAGTTAAACTTACTTATGAATATCTGTTACCATACTGTTATCAATGTCATCTAATAAAGTAGAATAATAAATAGAAATAAAATGGTGAAATTATGAAATGGTAAAATGATAAAATGGTAAAATGGTGAAATGATAAAATGATGAAATGATAAAATGATAAAATGACAAAATGGTAAATGATAAAATGATAAAAAATATAAAATGGTAAAATGGTAAAATGGTAAAGTGATAAATTGATAAAATGGTGAAATGATAAAATGATAAAATGGTAAAATGGTAAAATGATAAAATGACAAAATGGTAAATGATAAAATGATAAAATGATGAAAAATATAAAATGGTAAAATGGTAAAGTGATAAATTGATAAAATGGTGAAATGATAAAATGGTAAAATGGTAAAATGGTAAAAGGGTAAAAGGGTAAAAGAATAAAATGGTAAAATGGTAAAGTGGTAAAGTGGTAAAATGGTAAAATGGTAAAATGGTAAAAGGGTAAAAGAATAAAATGGTAAAATGGTAAAGTGATAAATGGATAAAATGGTGAAATGATAAAATGGTAAAATGGTAAAATGGTAAAATGGTAAAATGGTAAAAGGGTAAAATGGTAAATGGTAAAATGGTAAAATAATGGTAATATAATGGCTTAAAATACCTACGAATAGTTAAACTTACTTATGAATATTTATGGCTTACAATAGTAAAGAATAGTTTAAATCATTTAGAAATATATGTGACTTAAAATACTTAGGAATAGTTAAACTTACTTATGAATATATGTGGCTACAATACTTAGGAATAGTTAAACTTACTTATGAATATATGTGGCTTACAATACTTAGGAATAGTTAAACTTACTTATGAATATCTGTTACCATACTGTTATCAATGTCATCTAATAAAGTAGAATGATAAATAGAAATAAAATGGTGAAATTATGAAATGGTAAAATGATAAAATGGTAAAATGGTGAAATGATAAAATGATGAAATGATAAAATGATAAAATGACAAAATGGAAAATGATAAAATGATAAAAAATATAAAATGGTAAAATGGTAAATTGATAAATTGATAAAATGGTGAAATTATAAAATGATAAAATGGTAAAATGGTAAAATGATAAAATGACAAAATGGTAAATGATAAAATGATAAAAAATATAAAATGGTAAAATGGTAAAGTGATAAATTGATAAAATGGTGAAATGATAAAATGATAAAATGGTAAAATGGTAAAATGGTAAAATGGTAAAATGGTAAAATGGTAAAATGGTAAAAAGGTAAAATGGTAAAATGGTAAAATGGTAAAATGGTAAAAGGGTAAAAGGGTAAAAGGGTAAAAGAATAAAATGGTAAAATGGTAAAATGGTAAAGTGGTAAAATGGTAAAATGGTAAAATGGTAATAGGGTAAAATGGTAAAATGGTAAAATGGTATAATGGTAAAATGGTAAAATGGAAAAATGGTAAAATGGTAAAATGGTAAAATGATAAAAGGGTAAAAGGGTAAAAGAATAAAAGGGTAAAAGAATAAAATGGTAAAATGGTAAATCGGTAAAATGGTAAAATGGTAAAAGGGTAAAAGAATAAAATGGTAAAATGGTAAAATGGTAAAGTTATAAATGGATAAAATGGTGAAATGATAAAATGATAAAATGGTAAAATGGTAAAATGGTAAAATGATAAAATGACAAAATGGTAAATGATAAAATGATAAAATGATAAAAAATATAAAATGGTAAAATGGTAAAGTGATAAATTGATAAAATGGTGAAATGATAAAATGATAAAATGGTAAAATGGTAAAATGGTAAAAGGGTAAAAGGGTAAAAGAATAAAATGGTAAAATGGTAAAGTGGTAAAATGGTAAAATGGTAAAATGGTAAAATGGTAAAATGGTAAAATGGTAAAATGGTAAAATGGTAAAATGGTAAAATGGTAAAATGGTAAAATGGTAAAAGGGTAAAATGGTAAAATGGTAAAATGGTAAAATGGAAAAATGGAAAAATGGTAAAATGGTAAAATGGTAAAATGATAAAAGGGTAAAAGGGTACAAGAATAAAAGGGTAAAAGAATAAAAGGGTAAAATGGTAAAATGGTAAAATGGTAAAATGGTAAAATGGTAAAATGGTAAAAGGGTAAAAGGGTAAAAGGGTAAAATGGTAAATGGTAAAATGGTAAAATGGTAAAATAATGGTAATATAATGGCTTAAAATACCTACGAATAGTTAAACTTACTTATGAATATTTATGGCTTACAATAGTAAAGAATAGTTTAAATCATTTAGAAATATATGTGACTTAAAATACTTAGGAATAGTTAAACTTACTTATGAATATATGTGGCTACAATACTTAGGAATAGTTAAACTTACTTATGAATATTTATGGCTTACAATAGTAAAGAATAGTTAAATTCATTTATAAATATATGTGGCTTAAAATACTTAGGAATAGTTAAACTTACTTATCAATATCTGTGGCTTACAATACTTACGAATAGTTAATCTTACTTATGAATATATGTGGCTACAATACTTAGGAATAGTTAAACTTACTTATGAATATCTGTTACCATGCTGTTATCAATGTCATTTAATAAAGTAGAATAATAAATAGAAATAAAATGGTGAAATTATAAAATGTTAAAATGATAAAATGGTAAAATGGTAAAATGGTAAAATGGTAAAATGATAAAATGATGAAATGATAAAATGATAAAATGACAAAATGGTAAATGATAAAATGATAAAAAATATAAAATGGTAAAATGGTAAAATGGTAAAATGGTAAAGTGATAAATTGATAAAATGGTGAAATGATAAAATGATAAAATGGTAAAATGGTAAAATGGTAAAATGATAAAATGACAAAATGGTAAATGATAAAATGATAAAATGATGAAAAATATAAATTGGTAAAATGGTAAAGTGATAAATTGATAAAATGGTGAAATGATAAAATGGTAAAATGGTAAAATGGTAAAAGGGTAAAAGAATAAAATGGTAAAATGGTAAAGTGGTAAAATGGTAAAATGGTAAAATGGTAAAAGGGTAAAAGGGTAAAAGAATAAAATGGTAAAATGGTAAAGTGATAAATGGATAAAATGGTGAAATGATAAAATGGTAAAATGGTAAAATGGTAAAATGGTAAAATGGTAAAAGGGTAAAATGGTAAAATGGTAAAATAATGGTAATATAATGGCTTAAAATACCTACGAATAGTTAAACTTACTTATGAATATTTATGGCTTACAATAGTAAAGAATAGTTTAAATCATTTGGAAATATATGTGACTTAAAATACTTAGGAATAGTTAAACTTACTTATGAATATATGTGGCTTACAATACTTAGGAATAGTTAAACTTACTTATGAATATCTGTTACCATACTGTTATCAATGTCATCTAATAAAGTAGAATAATAAATAGAAATAAAATGGTGAAATTATGAAATGGTAAAATGATAAAATGGTAAAATGGTGAAATGATAAAATGATGAAATGATAAAATGATAAAATGACAAAATGGTAAATGATAAAATGATAAAAAATATAAAATGGTAAAATGGTAAAATGGTAAAGTGATAAATTGATAAAATGGTGAAATGATAAAATGATAAAATGGTAAAATGGTAAAATGATAAAATGACAAAATGGTAAATGATAAAATGATAAAATGATGAAAAATATAAAATGGTAAAATGGTAAAGTGATAAATTGATAAAATGGTGAAATGATAAAATGGTAAAATGGTAAAATGGTAAAATGGTAAAAGGGTAAAAGGGTAAAAGAATAAAATGGTAAAATGGTAAAGTGGTAAAGTGGTAAAATGGTAAAATGGTAAAATGGTAAAATGGTAAAATGGTAAAAGAATAAAATGGTAAAATGGTAAAGTGATAAATGGATAAAATGGTGAAATGATAAAATGGTAAAATGGTAAAATGGTAAAATGGTAAAATGGTAAAAGGGTAAAATGGTAAATGGTAAAATGGTAAAATAATGGTAATATAATGGCTTAAAATACCTACGAATAGTTAAACTTACTTATGAATATTTATGGCTTACAATAGTAAAGAATAGTTTAAATCATTTAGAAATATATGTGACTTAAAATACTTAGGAATAGTTAAACTTACTTATGAATATATGTGGCTACAATACTTAGGAATAGTTAAACTTACTTATGAATATATGTGGCTTACAATACTTAGGAATAGTTAAACTTACTTATGAATATCTGTTACCATACTGTTATCAATGTCATCTAATAAAGTAGAATGATAAATAGAAATAAAATGGTGAAATTATGAAATGGTAAAATGATAAAATGGTAAAATGGTGAAATGATAAAATGATGAAATGATAAAATGATAAAATGACAAAATGGAAAATGATAAAATGATAAAAAATATAAAATGGTAAAATGGTAAATTGATAAATTGATAAAATGGTGAAATTATAAAATGATAAAATGGTAAAATGGTAAAATGATAAAAGGGTAAAAGGGTACAAGAATAAAAGGGTAAAAGAATAAAAGGGTAAAATGGTAAAATGGTAAAATGGTAAAATGGTAAAATGGTAAAATGGTAAAATGGTAAAATGGTAAAATGGTAAAAGGGTAAAAGGGTAAAATGGTAAATGGTAAAATGGTAAAATGGTAAAATAATGGTATTATAATGGCTTAAAATACCTACGAATAGTTAAACTTACTTATGAATATTTATGGCTTACAATAGTAAAGAATAGTTTAAATCATTTAGAAATATATGTGACTTAAAATACTTAGGAATAGTTAAACTTACTTATGAATATATGTGGCTACAATACTTAGGAATAGTTAAACTTACTTATGAATATCTGTGGCTTACAATAGTAACGAATAGTTAAAGTTACTTATGAATATCTGTTTTTTACCTTACTTACGAATAGTTCAATTCACTTATAAATATATGTGTCTTAAAATACTTAAGAATAGCTAAACTTACTTATGCATATGTGGCTTACGATACTGACAAATAGTTAATCTTACTTATGTATATATGTGGCTTACGATACCAACGAAAAGTTAAACTTACTTATGCATATGTGTGGCTTACATTACTGAGGAATATTTAAACTTACGTAAGAATATATGTGGCTTACAATACTTACAAGTAGTTAAACTTACTTATGAATTATTGTGGCTTAGAACACTCACGTATAGTTAAACTAACTGATGAATATCTGTGGCTTACAATACTAAGGAATAGTTAATCTTACTTATGAATATCTGTTGCTTAAAAAACTTAGGAATGGTTTAGCTTACTTATGTATCTCTGTGGCTTAAAATACCTAGGAATATTTAAACTTACTTATGAATATCTGTGGCTTACAATAGTAACGAATAGTAAAAGTTACTTATGAATATCTGTTTTTTCCGTACTTACGAATAGTTAAATTCACTTATAAATATCTGTGGCTTAAAATACTTAAGAATAGCTAAACTTACTTATGCATATGTGGCTTACGATACTGACAAATAGTTAAACTTACTTATGTATATATGTGGCATAATTTACCAACGAATAGTTAAACTTACTTATGCATATATGTGGCTTACATTACTTAGGAATATTTAAATTTACGTAAGAATATATGTGGCTTACAATACTTACAAATAGTTCAACTTACTTATGAATATCTGTGGCTTAAAATACTTAGAAATGATTAAACTTACTTATGTATATATGAGGCATAAAATACTAACAAATAGTTAAACTTACTTATGAATATCTGTGGCTTATAATACTTAGGAACAGTTAAACTTACTTAATATGAATATCTGTCGCTTAAACTACTTCGGAATGATTAAACTTACTTATGTATATCTGTGGCTTAAAATACCTAAGAATAGTAAAATTTACTTATGATAATCTGTGGCTTACAATAGTAACGAATAGTTAAACTTACTTATGAATATCTGTTGTTTGCCTTACTTACGAAAAGTTAAATTCCCTTATATATATGTCGCTTAAAATACCTAAGAATAGTTAAACTTACTTATGAATATCTGTGGCTTACATTACTTTCGAATAGTTAAACTTACGTAAGAATATCTGTAGCTTACAATACTTACAAATAGTTAAATTTACTAATATATATATATGAGGCATAAAATACAAAAGAATAGTTACACTTACTTATGCATATATGTGGCTTACAATACTTACAAATGGTTAAACTTACTTATGTATTTATGTGGCATAAAATACCAACGAATAGTTAAACTTACTTATGAATGTATGTGGCTCACAATACTTACGAATAGTTAAACTTAGGTAATAATATCTGTGGCTTACAATACTAACGAATAGTTAAACTTACTTAATATGAATACCTGTTGCTTAAAATACGTAGGAATGGTTAAACTTACTAAAGAATATATGTGGCTTACAATACTAACGAATAGTTAAACTTACGTAAGAATATCTGTGGCTTACAATACTTATAAATAGTTAAAATTACTTATGAATATTTGTGGCTTACAACATACCTAAGAATAGTTCGACTTACTTATGAATATCTGTCGCTTACAATACTTAGGAATAGTTAAACGTAATTATGAATAGAGGTGGCTTACAATATACCTACGAATAGTTAAACTTACTTATGAATATCTGCGGCTTAAAATACCTACGAATAGTTAAACTTACTTATGAATATCTGTTGCTCACAATCGTAACGAATTATTAAATTCACTTATAAATATATGTGGCTTTAAATACCTACGAATAGTTTAACTTACTTATAAATATATGTGGCTTAAAATACTTACAAATAGTTAAACTTACTTATGAATATCTGTGGCTTACAATACTTCCGAATAGTTAAACTTACTTATGTATATAGGTGCCTTACAATATACCTACGAATAGTTTAACTTACTTAAACATATATTTGGCTTACACTACTCAAGACTATGTAAACTTACATAGGAATATCTGTCGCTTACAATACTTAAGAATAGTTACACTTAATTATGAATATCTGTTGCTTAAAATAACTACGAATAGGTAAACTTACTTATGAATATCTGTGGTTTACCTTACTTACGAATAGTTAAATTCACTTATGAATATGTGTGGCTTGAAATAGTAACAAATAGTTAAATTCACTATATCCAATATGTGGCTTAAAATACCTAGGAATAGTTGAACTCACTTATGAATATCTGTGGCTTTCAATACATACGAATAGTTAAATTTACCTATGTATATATGTGGCTAACAGTATACCTACGAATAGTTAAACCTACTTATGCATATTTTTTGCGCACATAACCTATGAATGGTTAAAGTTACTTATGAATATCTGTGGCTTACAATACTAACGAATAGTTGAACTTACTTATGCATATATTTTGCGCACAATACTTGGGAATAGTTAAACTTACTTATGAATATCTGTTACCATACTGTTATCAATGTCATTTAATAAAGTAGAATAATAAATAGAAATAAAATGGTGAAATTATGAAATGGTAAAATTATAAATGGTAAAATGGTGATAAAATGGTAATGCAATGGCTTAAAATACCTACGAATAGTTAAACTTACTTATGAATATTTATGGCTTACAATAGTAAAGAATAGTTAAATTCATTTATAAATATATGTGGCTTAAAATACTTAGGAATAGTTAAACTTACTTATGAATATCTGTGGCTTACAATACTTACGAATAGTTAATCTTACTTATGAATATATGTGGCTACAATACTTAGGAATAGTTAAACTTACTTATGAATATCTGTTACCATGCTGTTATCAATGTCATTTAATAAAGTAGAATAATAAATAGAAATAAAATGGTGAAATTATAAAATGTTAAAATGATAAAATGGTAAAATGGTAAAATGGTAAAATGGTAAAATGATAAAATGATGAAATGATAAAATGATAAAATGACAAAATGGTAAATGATAAAATGATAAAAAATATAAAATGGTAAAATGGTAAAATGGTAAAGTGATAAATTGATAAAATGGTGAAATGATAAAATGATAAAATGGTAAAATGGTAAAATGGTAAAATGATAAAATGACAAAATGGTAAATGATAAAATGATAAAATGATGAAAAATATAAATTGGTAAAATGGTAAAGTGATAAATTGATAAAATGGTGAAATGATAAAATGGTAAAATGGTAAAATGGTAAAAGGGTAAAAGAATAAAATGGTAAAATGGTAAAGTGGTAAAATGGTAAAATGGTAAAATGGTAAAAGGGTAAAAGGGTAAAAGAATAAAATGGTAAAATGGTAAAGTGATAAATGGATAAAATGGTGAAATGATAAAATGGTAAAATGGTAAAATGGTAAAATGGTAAAAGGGTAAAATGGTAAAATGGTAAAATGGTAAAATAATGGTAATATAATGGCTTAAAATACCTACGAATAGTTAAACTTACTTATGAATATTTATGGCTTACAATAGTAAAGAATAGTTTAAATCATTTAGAAATATATGTGACTTAAAATACTTAGGAATAGTTAAACTTACTTATGAATATATGTGGCTACAATACTTAGGAATAGTTAAACTTACTTATGAATATATGTGGCTTACAATACTTAGGAATAGTTAAACTTACTTATGAATATCTGTTACCATACTGTTATCAATGTCATCTAATAAAGTAGAATAATAAATAGAAATAAAATGGTGAAATTATGAAATGGTAAAATGATAAAATGGTAAAATGGTGAAATGATAAAATGATGAAATGATAAAATGATAAAATGACAAAATGGTAAATGATAAAATGATAAAAAATATAAAATGGTAAAATGGTAAAATGGTAAAGTGATAAATTGATAAAATGGTGAAATGATAAAATGATAAAATGGTAAAATGGTAAAATGATAAAATGACAAAATGGTAAATGATAAAATGATAAAATGATGAAAAATATAAAATGGTAAAATGGTAAAGTGATAAATTGATAAAATGGTGAAATGATAAAATGGTAAAATGGTAAAATGGTAAAATGGTAAAAGGGTAAAAGGGTAAAAGAATAAAATGGTAAAATGGTAAAGTGGTAAAGTGGTAAAATGGTAAAATGGTAAAATGGTAAAAGGGTAAAAGAATAAAATGGTAAAATGGTAAAGTGATAAATGGATAAAATGGTGAAATGATAAAATGGTAAAATGGTAAAATGGTAAAATGGTAAAAGGGTAAAATGGTAAATGGTAAAATGGTAAAATAATGGTAATATAATGGCTTAAAATACCTACGAATAGTTAAACTTACTTATGAATATTTATGGCTTACAATAGTAAAGAATAGTTTAAATCATTTAGAAATATATGTGACTTAAAATACTTAGGAATAGTTAAACTTACTTATGAATATATGTGGCTACAATACTTAGGAATAGTTAAACTTACTTATGAATATATGTGGCTTACAATACTTAGGAATAGTTAAACTTACTTATGAATATCTGTTACCATACTGTTATCAATGTCATCTAATAAAGTAGAATGATAAATAGAAATAAAATGGTGAAATTATGAAATGGTAAAATGATAAAATGGTAAAATGGTGAAATGATAAAATGATGAAATGATAAAATGATAAAATGACAAAATGGAAAATGATAAAATGATAAAAAATATAAAATGGTAAAATGGTAAATTGATAAATTGATAAAATGGTGAAATTATAAAATGATAAAATGGTAAAATGGTAAAATGATAAAATGATAAAATGACAAAATGGTAAATGATAAAATGATAAAAAATATAAAATGGTAAAATGGTAAAGTGATAAATTGATAAAATGGTGAAATGATAAAATGATAAAATGGTAAAATGGTAAAATGGTAAAATGGTAAAATGGTAAAATGGTAAAATGGTAAAAAGGTAAAATGGTAAAATGGTAAAATGGTAAAATGGTAAAAGGGTAAAAGGGTAAAAGGGTAAAAGAATAAAATGGTAAAATGGTAAAATGGTAAAGTGGTAAAATGGTAAAATGGTAAAATGGTAATAGGGTAAAATGGTAAAATGGTAAAATGGTATAATGGTAAAATGGTAAAATGGAAAAATGGTAAAATGGTAAAATGGTAAAATGATAAAAGGGTAAAAGGGTAAAAGAATAAAAGGGTAAAAGAATAAAATGGTAAAATGGTAAATCGGTAAAATGGTAAAATGGTAAAAGGGTAAAAGAATAAAATGGTAAAATGGTAAAATGGTAAAGTTATAAATGGATAAAATGGTGAAATGATAAAATGATAAAATGGTAAAATGGTAAAATGGTAAAATGATAAAATGACAAAATGGTAAATGATAAAATGATAAAATGATAAAAAATATAAAATGGTAAAATGGTAAAGTGATAAATTGATAAAATGGTGAAATGATAAAATGATAAAATGGTAAAATGGTAAAATGGTAAAAGGGTAAAAGGGTAAAAGAATAAAATGGTAAAATGGTAAAGTGGTAAAATGGTAAAATGGTAAAATGGTAAAATGGTAAAATGGTAAAATGGTAAAATGGTAAAATGGTAAAATGGTAAAATGGTAAAATGGTAAAATGGTAAAAGGGTAAAATGGTAAAATGGTAAAATGGTAAAATGGAAAAATGGAAAAATGGTAAAATGGTAAAATGGTAAAATGATAAAAGGGTAAAAGGGTACAAGAATAAAAGGGTAAAAGAATAAAAGGGTAAAATGGTAAAATGGTAAAATGGTAAAATGGTAAAATGGTAAAATGGTAAAAGGGTAAAAGGGTAAAAGGGTAAAATGGTAAATGGTAAAATGGTAAAATGGTAAAATAATGGTAATATAATGGCTTAAAATACCTACGAATAGTTAAACTTACTTATGAATATTTATGGCTTACAATAGTAAAGAATAGTTTAAATCATTTAGAAATATATGTGACTTAAAATACTTAGGAATAGTTAAACTTACTTATGAATATATGTGGCTACAATACTTAGGAATAGTTAAACTTACTTATGAATATTTATGGCTTACAATAGTAAAGAATAGTTAAATTCATTTATAAATATATGTGGCTTAAAATACTTAGGAATAGTTAAACTTACTTATCAATATCTGTGGCTTACAATACTTACGAATAGTTAATCTTACTTATGAATATATGTGGCTACAATACTTAGGAATAGTTAAACTTACTTATGAATATCTGTTACCATGCTGTTATCAATGTCATTTAATAAAGTAGAATAATAAATAGAAATAAAATGGTGAAATTATAAAATGTTAAAATGATAAAATGGTAAAATGGTAAAATGGTAAAATGGTAAAATGATAAAATGATGAAATGATAAAATGATAAAATGACAAAATGGTAAATGATAAAATGATAAAAAATATAAAATGGTAAAATGGTAAAATGGTAAAATGGTAAAGTGATAAATTGATAAAATGGTGAAATGATAAAATGATAAAATGGTAAAATGGTAAAATGGTAAAATGATAAAATGACAAAATGGTAAATGATAAAATGATAAAATGATGAAAAATATAAATTGGTAAAATGGTAAAGTGATAAATTGATAAAATGGTGAAATGATAAAATGGTAAAATGGTAAAATGGTAAAAGGGTAAAAGAATAAAATGGTAAAATGGTAAAGTGGTAAAATGGTAAAATGGTAAAATGGTAAAAGGGTAAAAGGGTAAAAGAATAAAATGGTAAAATGGTAAAGTGATAAATGGATAAAATGGTGAAATGATAAAATGGTAAAATGGTAAAATGGTAAAATGGTAAAATGGTAAAAGGGTAAAATGGTAAAATGGTAAAATAATGGTAATATAATGGCTTAAAATACCTACGAATAGTTAAACTTACTTATGAATATTTATGGCTTACAATAGTAAAGAATAGTTTAAATCATTTAGAAATATATGTGACTTAAAATACTTAGGAATAGTTAAACTTACTTATGAATATATGTGGCTTACAATACTTAGGAATAGTTAAACTTACTTATGAATATCTGTTACCATACTGTTATCAATGTCATCTAATAAAGTAGAATAATAAATAGAAATAAAATGGTGAAATTATGAAATGGTAAAATGATAAAATGGTAAAATGGTGAAATGATAAAATGATGAAATGATAAAATGATAAAATGACAAAATGGTAAATGATAAAATGATAAAAAATATAAAATGGTAAAATGGTAAAATGGTAAAGTGATAAATTGATAAAATGGTGAAATGATAAAATGATAAAATGGTAAAATGGTAAAATGATAAAATGACAAAATGGTAAATGATAAAATGATAAAATGATGAAAAATATAAAATGGTAAAATGGTAAAGTGATAAATTGATAAAATGGTGAAATGATAAAATGGTAAAATGGTAAAATGGTAAAATGGTAAAAGGGTAAAAGGGTAAAAGAATAAAATGGTAAAATGGTAAAGTGGTAAAGTGGTAAAATGGTAAAATGGTAAAATGGTAAAATGGTAAAATGGTAAAAGAATAAAATGGTAAAATGGTAAAGTGATAAATGGATAAAATGGTGAAATGATAAAATGGTAAAATGGTAAAATGGTAAAATGGTAAAATGGTAAAAGGGTAAAATGGTAAATGGTAAAATGGTAAAATAATGGTAATATAATGGCTTAAAATACCTACGAATAGTTAAACTTACTTATGAATATTTATGGCTTACAATAGTAAAGAATAGTTTAAATCATTTAGAAATATATGTGACTTAAAATACTTAGGAATAGTTAAACTTACTTATGAATATATGTGGCTACAATACTTAGGAATAGTTAAACTTACTTATGAATATATGTGGCTTACAATACTTAGGAATAGTTAAACTTACTTATGAATATCTGTTACCATACTGTTATCAATGTCATCTAATAAAGTAGAATGATAAATAGAAATAAAATGGTGAAATTATGAAATGGTAAAATGATAAAATGGTAAAATGGTGAAATGATAAAATGATGAAATGATAAAATGATAAAATGACAAAATGGAAAATGATAAAATGATAAAAAATATAAAATGGTAAAATGGTAAATTGATAAATTGATAAAATGGTGAAATTATAAAATGATAAAATGGTAAAATGGTAAAATGATAAAAGGGTAAAAGGGTACAAGAATAAAAGGGTAAAAGAATAAAAGGGTAAAATGGTAAAATGGTAAAATGGTAAAATGGTAAAATGGTAAAATGGTAAAATGGTAAAATGGTAAAAGGGTAAAAGGGTAAAATGGTAAATGGTAAAATGGTAAAATGGTAAAATAATGGTATTATAATGGCTTAAAATACCTACGAATAGTTAAACTTACTTATGAATATTTATGGCTTACAATAGTAAAGAATAGTTTAAATCATTTAGAAATATATGTGACTTAAAATACTTAGGAATAGTTAAACTTACTTATGAATATATGTGGCTACAATACTTAGGAATAGTTAAACTTACTTATGAATATATATGGCTTACAATACTTAGGAATAGTTAAACTTACTTATGAATATCTGTTACCATACTGTTATCAATGTCATCTAATAAAGTAGAATGATAAATAGAAATAAAATGGTGAAATTATGAAATTATGAAATGGTAAAATGATAAAATGGTAAAATGGTGAAATGATAAAATGATGAAATGATAAAATGATAAAATGACAAAATGGAAAATGATAAAATGATAAAAAATATAAAATGGTAAAATGGTAAATTGATAAATTGATAAAATGGTGAAATTATAAAATGATAAAATGGTAAAATGGTAAAATGGTAAAATGGTAAAATGGTAAAAGGGTAAAAGGGTAAAAGAATAAAATGGTAAAATGGTAAAATGGTAAAGTGGTAAAATGGTAAAATGGTAAAATGGTAAAATGTAAAATGGTAAAATGGTAAAATGGTATAATGGTAAAATGGTAAAATGGAAAAATGGTAAAATGGTAAAATGGTAAAATGATAAAAGGGTAAAAGGGTAAAAGAATAAAAGGGTAAAAGAATAAAATGGTAAAATGGTAAATCGGTAAAATGGTAAAATGGTAAAAGGGTAAAAGGGTAAAAGAAAAAAATGGTAAAATGGTAAAATGGTAAAGTTATAAATGGATAAAATGGTGAAATGATAAAATGATAAAATGGTAAAATGGTAAAATGGTAAAATGATAAAATGACAAAATGGTAAATGATAAAATGATAAAATGATAAAAAATATAAAATGGTAAAATGGTAAAGTGATAAATTGATAAAATGGTGAAATGATAAAATGATAAAATGATAAAATGGTAAAATGGTAAAATGGTAAAAGGGTAAAAGGGTAAAAGAATAAAATGGTAAAATGGTAAAGTGGTAAAATGGTAAAATGGTAAAATGGTAAAATGGTAAAATGGTAAAATGGTAAAATGGTAAAATGGTAAAATGGTAAAATGGTAAAAGGGTAAAAGGGTAAAATGGTAAAATGGTAAAATGGTAAAATGGAAAAATGGAAAAATGGTAAAATGGTAAAATGATAAAAGGGTAAAAGGGTACAAGAATAAAAGGGTAAAAGAATAAAAGGGTAAAATGGTAAAATGGTAAAATGGTAAAATGGTAAAATGGTAAAATGGTAAAATGGTAAAATGGTAAAATGGTAAAATGGTAAAATGGTAAAATGGTAAAATGGTAAAAGGGTAAAAGGGTAAAAGGGTAAAATGGTAAATGGTAAAATGGTAAAATAATGGTAATATAATGGCTTAAAATACCTACGAATAGTTAAACTTACTTATGAATATTTATGGCTTACAATAGTAAAGAATAGTTTAAATCATTTAGAAATATATGTGACTTAAAATACTTAGGAATAGTTAAACTTACTTATGAATATATGTGGCTACAATACTTAGGAATAGTTAAACTTACTTATGAATATATGTGGCTTACAATACTTAGGAATAGTTAAACTTACTTATGAATATCTGTTACCATACTGTTATCAATGTCATCTAATAAAGTAGAATGATAAATAGAAATAAAATGGTGAAATTATGAAATTATGAAATGGTAAAATGATAAAATGGTAAAATGGTGAAATGATAAAATGATGAAATGATAAAATGATAAAATGACAAAATGGAAAATGATAAAATGATAAAAAATATAAAATGGTAAAATGGTAAATTGATAAATTGATAAAATGGTGAAATGATAAAATGATAAAATGGTAAAATGGTAAAATGGTAAAATGATAAAATGACAAAATGGTAAATGATAAAATGATAAAAAATATAAAATGGTAAAATGGTAAAGTGATAAATTGATAAAATGGTGAAATGATAAAATGATAAAATGGTAAAATGGTAAAATGGTAAAATGGTAAAATGGTAAAATGGTAAAATGGTAAAATGGTAAAAGGGTAAAAGGGTAAGAGAATAAAATGGTAAAATGGTAAAGTGGTAAAATGGTAAAATGGTAAAATGGTAAAAGGGTAAAATGGTAAAATGGTAAAATGGTATAATGGTAAAATGGTATAATGGTAAAATGGTAAAATGGAAAAATGGTAAAATGGTAAAATGGTAAAATGGTAAAATGATAAAAGGGTAAAAGGGTAAAAGAATAAAAGGGTAAAAGAATAAAATGGTAAAATGGTAAATCGGTAAAATGGTAAAATGGTAAAAGGGTAAAAGAATAAAATGGTAAAATGGTAAAATGGTAAAGTTATAAATGGATAAAATGGTGAAATGATAAAATGATAAAATGGTAAAATGGTAAAATGTTAAAATGATAAAATGACAAAATGGTAAATGATAAAATGATAAAATGATAAAAAATATAAAATGGTAAAATGGTAAAGTGATAAATTGATAAAATGGTGAAATGATAAAATGATAAAATGATAAAATGGTAAAATGGTAAAAGGGTAAAAGGGTAAAAGAATAAAATGGTAAAATGGTAAAGTGGTAAAATGGTAAAATGGTAAAATGGTAAAATGGTAAAATGGTAAAATGGTAAAATGGTAAAATGGTAAAATGGTAAAATGGTATAATGGTAAAATGGTAAAAGGGTAAAAGGGTAAAATGGTAAAATGATAAAAGGGTAAAAGGGTACAAGAATAAAAGGGTAAAAGAATAAAAGGGTAAAATGGTAAAATGGTAAAATGGTAAAATGGTAAAATGGTAAAAGGGTAAAAGGGTAAAAGAATAAAATGGTAAAATGGTAATAAAAGGGTAATATAATGGCTTAAAATACCTACGAATATTTAAAATTACTTATGAATATTTATGGCTTACAATAGTAAAGAATAGTTAAAATCATTTATAAATATATGTGGCTTAAATTACTTAGGAATAGTTAAACTTACTTATGAATATCTGTGGCTTACAATACTTACGAATAGTTAATCTTACTTTTGAATATATGTGGCTATTATACTTAGGAATAGTTAAACTTACTTATGAATATATGTGGCTTACAATACTTAGGAATAGTTAAACTTACTTATGAATATCTGTTACCATACTGTTATCAATGTCATTTAATAAAGTAGAATAATAAATAGTAATAAAATTTGAAATTATAAAATGGTAAAATGATAAAATGATAAAATGGTAAAATGGTGAAATGATAAAATGATAAAATGACAAAATGGTCAATGATAAAATTATAAAAAATATAAAATGGTAAAGTGACAAATTGATAAAATGGTGAAATGGTAAAATTGTACAATGGTAAAATGGTAAATGATGAAATGATAAAATGATATAATGGTAAAATGTAAAATGGTAAAATTTTAAATGGTAAAATGGTAAATGGTAAAATGGTAAAATGGTAAAATGGTAAAATTATAAAATGGTAAAATGGTGATAAGATGGTGATAAAATGGTGATAAAATGGTAATATAATGGCTTAAAATACCTACGAATAGTTAAACTTACTTTAGATATTGATGGCTTACAATAGTAAAGAATAGTTAAATTCATTTATAAATATATGTGGCCTAAAATACTTAGGAATAGTTAAACTTACTTATGAATATTTGTGGATTACAATAATTACGAATAGTTAATCTTACTTATGAATATATGTGGCTACAATACTTAGGAATAGTTAAACTTACTTATGAATATCTGTTACCATGCTGTTATCAATGTCATTTAATAAAGTAGAATAATAAATAGAAATAAAATGGTGAAATTATAAAATGTTAAAATGATAAAATGGTAAAATGGTAAAATGGTAAAATGGTAAAATGGTAAAATAGTGAAATGATAAAATGACAAAATGATCAATGATAAAATGATAAAAAATATAAAATGGTAAAATGGTAAAGTGATAAATTGATAAAATGGTGAAATGATAAAGTGGTACAATGGTAAAATGTTAAATTGGTAAATGATAAAATGATAAAATGGTAAAATGGTAAAATGGTAAAATGGTAAAATGGTAAAATGTTAAATGGTAAAATGGTAAAATGGTAAAAGGGTAAAAGGGTAAAATGGTAAAATGGTAAAATGATAAAATGGTGATAAAATGGTGATAAAATGGTAATACAATGGCTTAAAATACCTACGAATAGTTAAACTTACTTATGAATATTTATGGCTTACCAATAGTAAAGAATAGTTAAATTCATTTATATATATATGTGGCTTAAAATACTTAGGAATAGTTAATCTTACTTATGAATATATGTGGCTACAATACTTACGAATAGTTAAACTTACTTATGAATATATGTGGCTTACAATACTTAGGAATAGTTAAACTTACTTATGAATATCTGTTACCATACTGTTATCAATGTCATTTAATAAAGTAGAATAATAAATAGTAATAAAATTTGAAATTATAAAATGGTAAAATGATAAAATGATAAAATGGTAAAATGGTGAAATGATAAAATGATAAAATGACAAAATGGTCAATGATAAAATTATAAAAAATATAAAATGGTAAAGTGACAAATTGATAAAATGGTGAAATGGTAAAATTGTACAATGGTAAAATGGTAAATGATGAAATGATAAAATGATATAATGGTAAAATGTAAAATGGTAAAATTTTAAATGGTAAAATGGTAAATGGTAAAATGGTAAAATGGTAAAATGGTAAAATTATAAAATGGTAAAATGGTGATAAGATGGTGATAAAATGGTGATAAAATGGTAATATAATGGCTTAAAATACCTACGAATAGTTAAACTTACTTTAGATATTGATGGCTTACAATAGTAAAGAATAGTTAAATTCATTTATAAATATATGTGGCCTAAAATACTTAGGAATAGTTAAACTTACTTATGAATATTTGTGGATTACAATAATTACGAATAGTTAATCTTACTTATGAATATATGTGGCTACAATACTTAGGAATAGTTAAACTTACTTATGAATATCTGTTACCATGCTGTTATCAATGTCATTTAATAAAGTAGAATAAAAAATAGAAATAAAATGGTGAAATTATAAAATGTTAAAATGATAAAATGGTAAAATGGTAAAATGGTAAAATGGTAAAATGGTGAAATGATAAAATGACAAAATGATCAATGATAAAATGATAAAAAATATAAAATGGTAAAATGGTAAAGTGATAAATTGATAAAATGGTGAAATGATAAAGTGGTACAATGGTAAAATGTTAAATTGGTAAATGATAAAATGGTAAAATGGTAAAATGGTAAAATGGTAAAATGGTAAAATGGTAAAATGTTAAATGGTAAAATGGTAAAATGGTAAAAGGGTAAAAGGGTAAAATGGTAAAATGGTAAAATGATAAAATGGTGATAAAATGGTGATAAAATGGTAATACAATGGCTTAAAATACCTACGAATAGTTAAACTTACTTATGAATATTTATGGCTTACCAATAGTAAAGAATAGTTAAATTCATTTATATATATATGTGGCTTAAAATACTTAGGAATAGTTAATCTTACTTATGAATATATGTGGCTACAATACTTACGAATAGTTAAACTTACTTATGAATATATGTGGCTTACAATACTTAGGAATAGTTAAACTTACTTATGAATATCTGTTACCATACTGTTATCAATGTCATTTAATAAAGTAGAATAATAAATAGAAATAAACTGGTGAAATTATGAAATGGTAAAATGATAAAAAATGATGGAAATGGCGATGGAAATGGAAATGGTGATGAAATGGTGACGAAATGGTGATGAAATGGGGATGAAATGGGAATGAAATGGTGATGAAATGGTGATGAAATGGTGATGGAAATGGAAATGGTGATACAATGGTGATGAAATGGTGATGAAATGGTGATGGAAATGGTGATGGAAATGGCGATGGAAATGGTGATGGAAATGGAAATGGTGATGAAATGGTGATGAAATGGTGATGGAAATGGTGATTAAATGGTGATGAAATGGTGATGAAATGGTGATGGAAATGGTGATGGAAATGATGATGGAAATGGTGATGAAATGGTGATAAAATTGGAATAGTATAAAATATAAAATGACCCAAAAATTGGTGATAAAAATAATGGTGATAGAAAAATGGTGATGGAAATGATGATGGAAATGGTGATGGAAATGGTGATGGAAATGGTGATAAAAATGGTTATGGAAATGGTGATAAAAAGGTGATGAAATGGTGATAAAAAAAATTGGTGATAAAAAATTGGTGATGGAAATGGTGGTAAAATGGTGATGAAATGGTGATGAAATGGTGGTGGAAATGGTGATGAAATGGTAATAAAATGGCGATAAAATGGTGATGAAATGGTGATTAAATGGTAATAAAATGGCGATAAAATGGTGATGGAATGGTGATTAAAAACATGGTAATGAAATGGTGATAAAATGATGATGAAATGGTTATAAAATTGTGATAAAATAATGAATAAATGGTGATAAAATTGAATGATGATAAAATGATGATAAAATGGTGATAAAATCAAATGATGATAAAATGGTGATAAAATAAAATGATGATAAGAATGGTGATGAAATGGTGATGGAAATGATGATGGAAATGGTGATGAAATGGTGATAAAATTGGAATAGTATAAAATATAAAATGACACATAAATTGGTGATAAAAATAATGGTGATAAAAAAAATGGTGATAAAAAAATGGTGATGGAAATGATGATGGAAATGGTGATGGAAATGGTGATGGAAATGGTGATGGAAATGGTGATAAAAATGGTTATGGAAATGGTGATAAAAAGGTGATGAAATGGTGATAAAATGGTAATGAAATGGTGATGGAAATGGTGATGGAAATGGCGATGGAAATGGTGATGGAAATGGAAATGGTGATGAAATGGTGATGAAATGGTGATGGAAATGGTGATTAAATGGTGATGAAATGGTGATGGAAATGGTGATGAAATAGTGATGGAAATGGTGATGGAAATGATGATGGAAATGGTGATGAAATGGTGATAAAATTGGAATAGTATAAAATATAAAATGACCCAAAAATTGGTGATAAAAATAATGGTGATAGAAAAATGGTGATGGAAATGATGATGGAAATGGTGATGGAAATGGTGATGGAAATGGTGATAAAAATGGTTATGGAAATGGTGATAAAAAGGTGATGAAATGGTGATAAAAAAAAATTGGTGATAAAAAATTGGTGATGGAAATGGTGGTAAAATGGTGATGAAATGGTGATGAAATGGTGGTGGAAATGGTGATGAAATGGTAATAAAATGGCGATAAAATGGTGATGAAATGGTGATTAAATGGTAATAAAATGACGATAAAATGGTGATGGAATGGTGATTAAAAACATGGTAATGAAATGGTGATAAAATGATGATGAAATGGTTATAAAATTGTGATCAAATAATGAATAAATCGTGATAAAATTGAATGATGATAAAATGATGATAAAATGGTGATAAAATCAAATGATGATAAAATTGTGATAAAATAAAATGATGATGAAATGGTGATGAAATGGTGATAAAATGGTGATGGAAATGGTGATGGAAATGATGATGGAAATGGTGATGAAATGGTGATAAAATTGGAATAGTATAAAATATAAAATGACCCATAAATTGGTGATAAAAATAATGGTGATAAAAAAAATGGTGATAAAAAATGGTGATGGAAATGATGATGGAAATGGTGATGGAAATGGTGATGGAAATGGATATAAAAATGGTTATGGAAATGGTGATAAAAAGGTGATGAAATGGTGATAAAATGGTAATGAAATGGTGGTGGAAATGGTGATGGAAATGGCGATGGAAATGGTGATGGAAATGGAAATGGTGATGAAATGGTGATGAAATGGTGATGGAAATAGTGATTAAATGGTGATGAAATGGTGATGAAATGGTGATGAAATGGTGATGGAAATGGTGATGGAAATGGTGATGAAATGGTGATAAAATTGGAATAGTATAAAATATAAAATGACCCAAAAATTGGTGATAAAAATAATGGTGATAGAAAAATGGTGATGGAAATGATGATGGAAATGGTGATGGAAATGGTGATGGAAATGGTGATAAAAATGGTGATAAAAAGGTAATGAAATGGTGATGAAATGGTGATGAAATGGTGATGGAAATGGTGATTGAAATGATGATGGAAATGGTGATGAAATGGTGATAAAATTGGAATAGTATAAAATATAAAATGACCCAAAAATTGGTGATAAAAATAATGGTGATAGAAAAATGGTGATGGAAATGATGATGGAAATGGTGATGGAAATGGTGATAAAAATGGTTATGGAAATGGTGATAAAAAGGTGATGAAATGGTGATAAAAAAAATTGGTGATAAAAAATTGGTGATGGAAATGGTGGTAAAATGGTGATGAAATGGGGATGAAATGGTGATGAAATGGTGATGAAATGGTGATGGAAATGGTGATTATAATGGAAATGGTGATACAATGGTAATGAAATGGTGATGAAATGGTGGTGGAAATAGTGATGGAAATGGCGATGGAAATGGTGATGGAAATGGAAATGGTGATGAAATGGTGATGAAATGGTGATGGAAATGGTGATGAAATGGTGATGAAATGGTGATGGAAATGATGATGGAAATGGTGATGAAATGGTGATAAAATTGGAATAGTATAAAATATAAAATGACCCAAAAATTGGTGATGAAAATAATGGTGATAGAAAAATGGTGATGAAAATGATGATGGAAATGGTGATGGAAATGGTGATAAAAATGGTTATGGAAATGGTGATAAAAAGGTGATGAAATGGTGATAAAAAAATTGGTGATAAAAAATTGGTGATGGAAATGGTGGTAAAATGGTGATGAAATGGTGATGAAATGGTGGTGGAAATGGTGATGAAATGGTGATGAAATGGTAATAAAATGGCGATAAAATGGTGATGAAATGGTGATTAAATGGTAATAAAATGGCGATAAAATGGTGATGGAATGGTGATTAAAAACATGGTAATGAAATGGTGATAAAATGATGATGAAATGGTTATAAAATTGTGATCAAATAATGAATAAATGGTGATAAAATTGAATGATGATAAAATGATGATAAAATGGTGATAAAATCAAATGATGATAAAATGGTGATAAAATAAAATGATGATGAAATGGTGATGAAATGGTGATAAAATGGTGATGGAAATGGTGATGGAAATGATGATGGAAATGGTGATGAAATGGTGATAAAATTGGAATAGTATAAAATATAAAATGACCCATAAATTGGTGATAAAAATAATGGTGATAAAAAAAATGGTGATAAAAAAATGGTGATGGAAATGATGATGGAAATGGTGATGGAAATGGAAATGGTGATAAAAATGGTTATGGAAATGGTGATAAAAAGGTGATGAAATGGTGATAAAATGCTAATGAAATGGTGGTGGAAATGGTGATGGAAATGGCGATGGAAATGGTGATGGAAATGGAAATGGTGATGAAATGGTGATGGAAATGGTGATTAAATGGTGATGAAATGGTGATGAAATGGTGATGAAATGGTGATGGAAATGGTGATGGAAATGGCGATGGAAATGGTGATGGAAATGGAAATGGTGATGAAATGGTGATGAAATGGTGATGGAAATGGTGATGAAATGGTGATGAAATGGTGATGGAAATGGTGATGGGAATGATGATGGAAATGGTGATGAAATGGTGATAAAATTGGAATAGTATAAAATATAAAATTAACCAAAAATTGGTGATAAAAATATTGGTGATAGAAAAATGGTGATGGAAATGATGATGGAAATGGTGATGGAAATGGTGATGGAAATGGTGATGGAAATGGTTATGGAAATGGTGATAAAAATGGTTATGGAAATGGTGATAAAAAGGTGATGAAATGGTGATGAAATGGTGATGAAATGGTGATGGAAATGGTGATGGAAATGATGATGGGAATGGTGATGAAATGGTGATAAAATTGGGATAGTATAAAATATGAAATGACCCAAAAATTGGTGATAAAAATAATGGTGATAGAAAAATGGTGATGGGAATGATGATGGATGGAAATGGTGATGGAAATGGTGATGGAAATGGTGATAAAAATGGTTATGGAAATGGTGATAAAAAGGTGATGAGAATGGTGATGAAATGGTGATGAAATGGTGATGGAAATGGTGATGGAAATGATGATGGAAATGGTGATGAAATGGTGATAAAATTGGAATAGTATAAAATATAAAATGACCCAAAAATTGGTGATAAAAATATTGGTGATAGAAAAATGGTGATGGAAATGATGATGGAAATGGTGATGGAAATGGTGATGGAAATGGTGATAAAAATGGTTATGGAAATGGTGATAAAAATGGTTATGGAAATGGTGATAAAAAGGTGATGAAATGGTGATGAAATGGTGATGAAATGGTGATGGAAATGGCGATGGAAATGGTGATGGAAATGGAAATGGTGATGAAATGGTGATGAAATGGTGATGGAAATGGTGATGGAAATGGTGATGAAATGGTGATGAAATGGTGATGAAATGGTGATGGAAATGGTGATGGAAATGGTGATGGAAATGGCGATGGAAATGGTGATGGAAATGGAAATAGTGATGAAATGGTGATGGAAATGGTGATTAAATGGTGATGAAATGGTGATGAAATGGTGATGGAAATGGTGATGGAAATGATGATGGGAATGGTGATGAAATGGTGATAAAATTGGAATAGTATAAAATATAAAATGACCCAAAAATTGGTGATAAAAATAATGGTGATAGAAAAATGGTGATGGAAATGATGATGGATGGAAATGGTGATGGAAATGGTGATGGAAATGGTGATAAAAATGGTTATGGAAATGGTGATAAAAAGGTGATGAGAATGGTGATGAAATGGTGATGAAATGGTGATGGAAATGGTGATGGAAATGATGATGGAAATGGTGATGAAATGGTGATAAAATTGGAATAGTATAAAATATAAAATGACCCATAAATTGGTGATAAAAATAATGGTGATAAAAAAAATGGTGATAAAAAAATGGTGATGGAAATGATGATGGAAATGGTGATGGAAATGGTGATGGAAATGGTGATGGAAATGGTGATGGAAATGGTGATAAAAATGGTTATGGAAATGGTGATAAAAAGGTGATGAAATGGTGATAAAAAAAATTGGTGATAAAAAAATTGGTGATGGAAATGGTGGTAAAATGGTGATGAAATGGTGATGAATAGGTGATGAAATGATGATTAAATGGTAATAAAATGGCGATAAAATGGTGATGGAAATGGTAATAAAATGGCGATAAAATTGTGATGAAATGGTAATTAAAAACATGGTAATGAAATGGTGATAAAATGGTGATGGAATGGTGATAAAATTGTGATAAAATTATGAATAAATGGTGATAAAATTGAATGATGATAAAATGATCATAAAATGGTGATAAAATCAAATGATGATAAAATGGTGATAAAATAAAATGATGATGAAATGGTTATAAAATTTTGATAAAATGTGATGAAATAAAAGGTTGATAAAATGGCGATGAAATGGTGATAAAATGATGATAAAAAAAATGGTGATAAAAAAATTGTGATGAAAAAAATGGTGATAAAATGCTGATGGAAATGGTGATGAAATGGTGATAAAATGGTGATAAAATTGGAATAGTATAAAATATAAAATAACCCAAAAATTGGTGATAAAAATAATGGTGATAAAAGAAATGGTGATAAAAAATGGTGATGGAAATGATGATGGAAATGGTGATGGAAATGGTGATGTAAATGGTGATGTAAATGGTGATGGAAATGGTGATAAAAATGGTTATGGAAATGGTGATAAAAAGGTGATGAAATGGTGATAAAAAAATTGGTGATGAAAATGGTGATGGAACTGGTGATGGAAATGGTGATGGAAATGGAAATGGTGATACAATGCTGATGAAATGGTGATGAAATGGTGATGAAAATGGTGATGGAAATGGCGATGGAAATGGTGATGGAAATGGAAATGGTGATGAAATGGTGATGGATATGGTGATGAAATGGTGATGAAATGGTGATGAAATAGTGATTAAATGGTGATGAAATGGTGATGAAATGGTGATGAAATGGTGATGAAATGATGATTAAATGGTAATAAAATAGCGATAAAATGGTGATGAAATGGTAATAAAATGGCGATAAAATGGTGATGAAACAGTGATTAAAAACATGATAATGAAATTGTGATAAAATGGTGATGGAATGGTGATAAAATTGTGATAAAATAATGAATAAATGGTGATAAAATTGAATGATGATAAAATGATGATAAAATCAAATGGTGATAAAATCAAATGATGATAAAATAAAATGATGATGAAATGGTTATAAAATTTTGATAAAATGTGATGAAATGATGATAAAAAGAATTGTGATAAAAAAATTGTGATGAAAAAAATTGGTGATGAAAAAAATGGTGATAAAATTGGAATAGTATAAAATATAAAATAACCCAAAAATTGGTGATAAAAAAATTAGTGATAAAAAAATTTGGTGATGGAAATGGAAATGGTGATGAAATGGTGATGAAATGGTGATAGATATGGTGATGAAATGGTGATGAAATGGTGATGAAATAGTGATTAAATGGTGATGAAATGGTGATGAAATGGTGATGAAATGGTGATGAAATGATGATTAAATGGTAATAAAATGGCGATAAAATGGTGATGAAATGGTAATAAAATGGCGATAAAATGGTGATGAAACAGTGATTAAAAACATGATAATGAAATTGTGATAAAATGGTGATGGAATGGTGATAAAATTGTGATAAAATAATGAATAAATGGTGATAAAATTGAATGATGATAAAATGATGATAAAATCAAATGGTGATAAAATCAAATGATGATAAAATAAAATGATGATGAAATGGTTATAAAATTTTGATAAAATGTGATGAAATGATGATAAATAAAATTGTGATAAAAAAGTTGTGATGAAAAAAATTGGTGATGAAAAAAATGGTGATAAAATGGTGATGGAAATGGTGATGGAAATGGTGATGGAAATGGTGATGGAAATGGTGATTAAAATGGTGATGTAAGTGGTGATGGAAATGGTGATAAAAATGGTTATGGAAATGGTGATAAAATGGTGATGGAATGGTCATAAAATTGTGATCAAATAATGAATAAATGGTGATAAAATTGAATGATGATAAAATGATGATAAAATGGTGATAAAATCAAATGATGATAAAATGGTGATGAAATAAAATGATGATGAAATGGTTATAAAATTTTGATAAAATGTGATGAAATAAAAGGTTGATAAAATGGCGATGAAATGGTGATAAAATGGTGATAAAAAAAATTGTGATAAAAAAATTGTGATGAAAAAAATGGTGATAAAATGCTGATGGAAATGGTGATGAAATGGTGATAAAATTGGAATAGTATAAAATATAAAATAACCCAAAAATTGGTGATAAAAATAATGGTGATAAAAGAAATGGTGATAAAAATGGTGATGGAAATGATGATGGAAATGGTGATGGAAATGGTGATGGAAATGGTGATGGAAATGGTGATGTAAATGGTGATGGAAATGGTGATAAAAATGGTTATGGAAATGGTGATAAAAAGGTGATGAAATGGTGATAAAAAAATTGGTGATGAAAATGGTGATGAAAATGGTGATGGAAATGGTGATGGAAATGGAAATGGTGATACAATGGTGATGAAATGGTGATGAAATGGTGGTGAAAATGGTGATGGAAATGGCGATGGAAATGGTGATGAAATGGTGATGAAATGGTGATGAAATGGTGATGAAATGGTGATTAAATGGTGATGAAATGGTGATGAAATGGTGATGAAATGATGATTAAATGGTAATAAAATGGCGATAAAATGGTGATGAAATGGTAATAAAATGGCGATAAAATGGTGATGAAATGGTGATTAAAAACATGATAATGAAATGGTGATAAAATGGTGATTGAATGGTGATAAAATTGTGATAAAATAATGAATAAATGGTGATAAAATTGTATGTTGATAAAATGATGATAAAATCAAATGGTGATAAAATCAAATGATGATAAAATAAAATGATGATGAAATGGTTATAAAATTTTGATAAAATGTGATGAAATGATGATAAAAAAAATTGTGATAAAAAAATTGTGATGAAAAAAATTGGTGATGAAAAAAATGGTGATAAAATGGTGATGGAAACGGTGATGGAAATGGTGATAAAATGATGATAAAATTGGAATAGTATAAAATATAAAATAACCCAAAAATTGGTGATAAAAATAATGGTGATAAAAGAAATGGTGATAAAAAAATGGTGATGGAAATGATGATGGAAATGGTGATGGAAATGGTGATGGAAATGGTGATTAAAATGGTGATGTAAGTGGTGATGGAAATGGTGATAAAAATGGTTATGGAAATGGTGATAAAAAGGTGATGAAATGGTGATAAAAAAAATTAGTGATAAAAAAATTAGTGATAAAAAAATTTGGTGATGGAAATGGAAATGGTGATACAATGGTGATGAAATGGTGATGAAATTGTGGTGAAAATGGTGATGGAAATGGCGATGGAAATGGTGATGGAAATGGAAATGGTGATGAAATGGTGATGAAATGGTGATGGAAATGGTGATGAAATGGTGATGAAATGGTGATGAAATGGTGATGGAAATGGTGATGAAATGGTGATGAAATGATGATTAAATGGTAATAAAATGGCGATAAAATGGTGATGAAATGGTAATAAAATGGCGATAAAATTGTGATGAAATGGTGATTAAAAACATGGTAATGAAATGGTGATAAAATGGTGATGGAATGGTGATAAAATGGTGATGGAAATGGTGATAAAAAAAATTGGTGATAAAAAAATTAGTGATAAAAAAATTTGGTGATGGAAATGGAAATGGTGATACAATGGTGATGAAATGGTGATGAAATGGTGGTGAAAATGGTGATGGAAATGGTGATGGAAATGGAAATGGTGATACAATGGTGATGAAATGGTGATGGAAATGGTGATGAAATGGTGATGAAATGGTGATGAAATGGTGTTGGAAATGGTGATGAAATGGTGATGAAATGATGATTAAATGGTGATGAAATGGTGATGAAATGGTGATGAAATAGTGATTAAATGGTGATGAAATGGTGATGAAATGGTGATGAAATGGTGATGAAATGATGCTTAAATGGTAATAAAATGGCGATAAAATGGTGATGAAATGGTAATAAAATGGCGATAAAATGGTGATGAAACAGTGATTAAAAACATGATAATGAAATTGTGATAAAATGGTGATGGAATGGTGATAAAATTGTGATAAAATAATGAATAAATGGTGATAAAATTGAATGATGATAAAATGATGATAAAATCAAATGGTGATAAAATCAAATGATGATAAAATAAAATGATGATGAAATGGTTATAAAATTTTGAAAAAATTTGATGAAATGATGATAAAAAAAATTGTGATAAAAAAGTTGTGATGAAAAAAATTGGTGATGAAAAAAATGGTGATAAAATGGTGATGGAAATGGTGATGGAAATGGTGATGGAAATGGTGATTAAAATGGTGATGTAAGTGGTGATGGAAATGGTGATAAAAATGGTTATGGAAATGGTGATAAAAAGGTGATGAAATGGTGATAAAAAAAATTAGTGATAAAAAAATTAGTGATAAAAAAATTTGGTGATGGAAATGGAAATGGTGATACAATGGTGATGAAATGGTGATGAAATGGTGGTGAAAATGGTGATGGAAATGGCGATGGAAATGGTGATGGAAATGGAAATGGTGATGAAATGGTGATGAAATGGTGATGGAAATGGTGATGAAATGGTGATGAAATGGTGATGGAAATGGTGATGAAATGGTGATGAAATGATGATTAAATGGTAATAAAATGGCGATAAAATGGTGATGAAATGGTAATAAAATGGCGATAAAATTGTGATGAAATGGTGATTAAAAACATGGTAATGAAATGGTGATAAAATGGTGATGGAATGGTGATAAAATTGTGATAAAATAATGAATAAATGGTGATAAAATTGTATGTTGATAAAATGATGATAAAATGGTGATAAAATCAAATGATGATAAAATGGTGATAAAATAAAATGATGATGAAATGGTTATAAAATTTTGATAAAATGTGATGAAATAAAAGGTTGATAAAATGGCGATGAAATGGTGATAAAATGATGATAAAAAAAATTGTGATAAAAAAATTGTGATGAAAAAAATTGGTGATGAAAAAAATGGTGATAAAATGGTGATGGAAATGGTGATAAAAAAAATTGGTGATAAAAAAATTAGTGATAAAAAAAATTGGTGATGGAAATGGTGATACAATGGTGATGAAATGGTGATGGAAATGGAAATGGTGATGAAATGGTGATGAAATGGTGATGGAAATGGTGATGAAATGGTGATGAAATGGTGATGAAATGGTGTTGGAAATGGTGATGAAATGGTGATGAAATGATGATTAAATGGTAATAAAATGGCGATAAAATGGTGATGAATAGGTAATAAAATGGCAATAAATTGGTGATGAAATGGTGATTATAAACATGGTAATGAAATGGTGATAAAATGGTGATGGAATGGTGATAAAATTGTGATAAAATAATGAATAAATGGTGATAAAATTGTATGTTGATAAAATGATGATAAAATGGTGATTAAATCAAATGATGATAAAATGGTGATAAAATAAAATGATGATGAATTGGTTTAAAATTTTGATAAAATGTGATGAAATAAAAGGTTGATAAAATGGCGATGAAATGGTGATAAAATGATGATAAAAAAAATTGTGATAAAAAAATTGTGATGAAAAAAATTGGTGATGAAAAAAATGGTGATAAAATGGTGATGGAAATGGTGATGGAAATGGTGATGGAAATGATAATGGAAATGGTGATGAAATGGTGATGAAATGATGATTAAATGGTAATAAAATGGCGATAAAATGGTGATGAATAGGTAATAAAATGGCAATAAATTGGTGATGAAATGGTGATTATAAACATGGTAATGAAATGGTGATAAAATGGTGATGGAATGGTGATAAAATTGTGATAAAATAATGAATAAATGGTGATAAAATTGTATGTTGATAAAATGATGATAAAATGGTGATTAAATCAAATGATGATAAAATGGTGATAAAATAAAATGATGATGAATTGGTTTAAAATTTTGATAAAATGTGATGAAATAAAAGGTTGATAAAATGGCAATGAAATGGTGATAAAATGATGATAAAAAAAATTGTGATAAAAAAATTGTGATGAAAAAAATTGGTGATGAAAAAAATGGTGATAAAATGGTGATGGAAATGGTGATGGAAATGGTGATGGAAATGATAATGGAAATGGTGATGAAATGGTGATAAAATGGTGATAAAATTGGAATAGTATAAAATATAAAATAACCCAAAAATTGGTGATAAAAATAATGGTGATGGAAATGATGATGGAAATGGTGATGGAAATGGTGATGGAAATGGTGATGGAAATGGTGATGGAAATGGTGATGTAAAGGGTGATGGAAATGGTGATAAAAATGGTTATGGAAATGGTGATAAAAAGGTGATGAGATGGTGATAAAAAAAATTAGTGATAAAAAAATTAGTGATAAAAAAATTTGGTGATGGAAATGGAAATGGTGATACAATGGTGATGAAATGGTGATGAAATGGCGATGAAATGGTGATATAAAAAAATGGTGATTACAAAAATGGTGATGGAAATGGTGGTGGAAATGGTGATGGAAATGGTGATGGAAATGGAAATGGTGATGAAATGGTGATGAAATGGTGGTGGAAATGGTGATGAAATGGTGATGGAAATGGCGATGGAAATGGTGATGGAAATGGAAATGGTGATACAATGGTGATGAAATGGTGATAAAATGGTGATAAAATTGGAATAGTATAAAATATAAAATAACCCAAAAATTGGTGATAAAAATAATGGTGATAAAAGAAATGGTGATAAAAATGGTGATGGAAATGATGATGGAAATGGTGATGGAAATGGTGATGGAAATGGTGATGTAAATGGTGATGTAAATGGTGATGGAAATGGTGATAAAAATGGTTATGGAAATGGTGATAAAAAGGTGATGAAATGGTGATAAAAAAATTGGTGATGAAAATGGTGATGAAAATGGTGATGGAAATGGTGATGGAAATGGAAATGGTGATACAATGGTGATGAAATGGTGGTGAAAATGGTGATGGAAATGGCGATGGAAATGGTGATGGAAATGGAAATGGTGATGAAATGGTGATGAAATGGTGATGAAATGATGATTAAATGGTAATAAAATGGCGATAAAATTTTGATGAAATGGTAATAAAATGGCGATAAAATGGTGATGAAACAGTGATTAAAAACATGATAATGAAATTGTGATAAAATGGTGATGGAATGGTGATAAAATTGTGATAAAATAATGAATAAATGGTGATAAAATTGAATGATGATAAAATGAAATGGTGATAAAATCAAATGATGATAAAATAAAATGATGATGAAATGGTTATAAAATTTTGATAAAATGTGATGAAATGATGATAAAAAAAATTGTGATGAAAAAAATTGGTGATGAAAAAAATGGTGATAAAATGGTGATGGAAATGGTGATGGAAATGGTGATAAAATGGTGATAAAATTGGAATAGTATAAAATATAAAATAACCCAAAAATTGGTGATAAAAATAATGGTGATAAAAGAAATGGTGATAAAAAAATGGTGATGGAAATGATGATGGAAATGGTGATGGAAATGGTGATGGAAATGGTGATAGAAATGGTGATGTAAGTGGTGATGGAAATGGTGATAAAATGGTGATGGAATGGTCATAAAATTGTGATCAAATAATGAATAAATGGTGATAAAATTGAATGATGATAAAATGATGATAAAATGGTGATAAAATAAAATGATGATGAAATGGTTATAAAATTTTGATAAAATGTGATGAAATAAAAGGTTGATAAAATGGCGATGAAATGGTGATAAAATGATGATAAAAAAAATTGTGATAAAAAAATTGTGATGAAAAAAATGGTGATAAAATGCTGATGGAAAAGGTGATGAAATGGTGATAAAATGGTGATAAAATTGGAATAGTATAAAATATAAAATAACCCAAAAATTGGTGATAAAAATAATGGTGATAAAAGAAATGGTGATAAAAATGGTGATGGAAATGATGATGGAAATGGTGATGGAAATGGTGATGGAAATGGTGATGGAAATGGTGATGGAAATGGTGATGTAAATGGTGATGGAAATGGTGATAAAAATGGTTATGGAAATGGTGATAAAAAGGTGATGAAATGGTGATAAAAAAATTGGTGATGAAAATGGTGATGAAAATGGTGATGGAAATGGTGATGGAAATGGAAATGGTGATAAAATGGTGATGAAATGGTGATGAAATGGTGGTGAAAATGGTGATGGAAATGGCGATGGAAATGGTGATGGAAATGGAAATGGTGATGAAATGGTGATGAAATGGTGATGAAACAGTGATTAAAAACATGATAATGAAATTGTGATAAAATGGTGATGGAATGGTGATAAAATTGTGATAAAATAATGAATAAATGGTGATAAAATTGAATGATGATAAAATGAAATGGTGATAAAATCAAATGATGATAAAATAAAATGATGATGAAATGGTTATAAAATTTTGATAAAATGTGATGAAATGATGATAAAAAAAATTGTGATGAAAAAAATTGGTGATGAAAAAAATGGTGATAAAATGGTGATGGAAATGGTGATAAAATGGTGATAAAATTGGAATAGTATAAAATATAAAATAACCCAAAAATTGGTGATAAAAATAATGGTGATAAAAGAAATGGTGATAAAAAAATGGTGATGGAAATGATGATGGAAATGGTGATGGAAATGGTGATGGAAATGGTGATAGAAATGGTGATGTAAGTGGTGATGGAAATGGTGATAAAATGGTGATGGAATGGTCATAAAATTGTGATCAAATAATGAATAAATGGTGATAAAATTGAATGATGATAAAATGATGATAAAATGGTGATAAAATAAAATGATGATGAAATGGTTATAAAATTTTGATAAAATGTGATGAAATAAAAGGTTGATAAAATGGCGATGAAATGGTGATAAAATGATGATAAAAAAAATTGTGATAAAAAAATTGTGATGAAAAAAATGGTGATAAAATGCTGATGGAAATGGTGATGAAATGGTGATAAAATGGTGATAAAATTGGAATAGTATAAAATATAAAATAACCCAAAAATTGGTGATAAAAATAATGGTGATAAAAGAAATGGTGATAAAAATGGTGATGGAAATGATGATGGAAATGGTGATGGAAATGGTGATGGAAATGGTGATGGAAATGGTGATGGAAATGGTGATGTAAATGGTGATGGAAATGGTGATAAAAATGGTTATGGAAATGGTGATAAAAAGGTGATGAAATGGTGATAAAAAAATTGGTGATGAAAATGGTGATGAAAATGGTGATGGAAATGGTGATGGAAATGGAAATGGTGATACAATGGTGATGAAATGGTGATGAAATGGTGGTGAAAATGGTGATGGAAATGGCGATGGAAATGGTGATGGAAATGGAAATGGTGATGAAATGGTGATGAAATGGTGATGAAATGGTGATGGATATGGTGATGAAATGGTGATGAAATGGTGATGAAATGGTGATTAAATGGTGATGAAATGGTGATGAAATGGTGATGAAATGGTAATAAAATGGCGATAAAATGGTGATAAAATGGTGATTGAATGGTGATAAAATTGTGATAAAATAATGAATAAATGGTGATAAAATTGAATGATGATAAAATGATGATAAAATCAAATGGTGATAAAATCAAATGATGATAAAATAAAATGATGATGAAATGGTTATAAAATTTTGATAAAATGTGATTAAATGATGATAAAAAAAATTGTGATAAAAAAATTGTGATGAAAAAAATTGGTGATGAAAAAAATGGTGATAAAATGGTGATGGAAACGGTGATGGAAATGGTGATAAAATGATGATAAAATTGGAATAGTATAAAATATAAAATAACCCAAAAATTGGTGATAAAAATAATGGTGATGAAAGAAATGGTGATAAAAAAATGGTGATGGAAATGATGATGGAAATGGTGATGGAAATGGTGATGGAAATGGTGATTAAAATGGTGATGTAAGTGGTGATGGAAATGGTGATAAAAATGGTTATGGAAATGGTGATAAAAAGGTGATGAAATGGTGATAAAAAAAATTAGTGATAAAAAAATTAGTGATAAAAAATTTGGTGATGGAAATGGAAATGGTGATACAATGGTGATGAAATGGTGATGAAATGGTGGTGAAAATGGTGATGGAAATGGCGATGGAAATAGTGATGGAAATGGAAATGGTGATGAAATGGTGATGAAATGGTGATGGAAATGGTGATGAAATGGTGATGAAATGGTGATGAAATGGTGATGGAAATGGTGATGAAATGGTGATGAAATGATGATTAAATGGTAATAAAATGGCGATAAAATGGTGATGAAATGGTAATAAAATGGCGATAAAATTGTGATGAAATGGTGATTAAAAACATGGTAATGAAATGGTGATAAAATGGTGATGGAATGGTGATAAAATTGTGATAAAATAATGAATAAATGGTGATAAAATTGTATGTTGATAAAATGATGATAAAATGGTGATTAAATCAAATGATGATAAAATGGTGATAAAATAAAATGATGATGAAATGGTTATAAAATTTTGATAAAATGTGATGAAATAAAAGGTTGATAAAATGGCGATGAAATGGTGATAAAATGATGATAAAAAAAATTGTGATAAAAATAATGGTGATAAAAGAAATGGTGATAAAAAAATGGTGATGGAAATGATGATGGAAATGGTGATGGAAATGATGATGGAAATGGTGATGGAAATGGTGATGTAAATGGTGATGGAAATGGTGATAAAAATGGTTATGGAAATGGTGATAAAAAGGTGATGAAATGGTGATATAAAAAAATGGTGATTACAAAAATGGTGATGGAAATGGTGGTGGAAATGGTGATGGAAATGGTGATGGAAATGGAAATGGTGATGAAATGGTGATGAAATGGTGGTGGAAATGGTGATGAAATGGTGATGGAAATGGCGATGGAAATGGTGATGGAAATGGAAATGGTGATACAATGGTGATGAAATGGTGATAAAATGGTGATAATATTGGAATAGTATAAAATATAAAATAACCCAAAAAATGGTGATAAAAATAATAGTGATAAAAAAATGGTGATAAAAAAATGGTGATGCAAATGATGATGGAAATGGTGATGGAAATGGTGATGGAAATGGTGATGGAAATGGTGATGTAAATGGTGATGTAAATGGTGATAAAAATGGTTATGGAAATGGTGATAAAAAGGTGATGAAATGGTGATAAAAAAATTTGGTGATAAAAAATTGGTGATGGAAATGTTGATGGAAATGGTGATGGAAATGGTGATAAAAATGGTTATGGAAGTGGTGATAAAAAGGTGATGAAATGGTGATTAAAAAAACTGGTGATAAAAAAAATTGGTGATAAAAAAATTGGTGATGGAAATAGTGATGGAAATGGTGATGGAAATGGTGATAAAAAAATGGTGATTAAAAAAACTGGTGATAAAAATAATGGTGATGGAAATGGTGATGAGAATGGTGATGGAAATGGTGATGGAAATGGTAATGGAAATGGTGATAAAAATAATGGTGATGGAAATGGTGATAAAAAGGTGATGAAATGGTTAAAAAAATATTGGTGATAAAAAAATTGGTGATAAAAAAATTGGTGATAAAAAAATTGGTGATGGAAATGGTGATGGAAATGGTGATGGAAATGGTGATGGAAATGGTGATAAAAAAAATGGTGATAAAAAAAAATGGTGATTACAAAAATGGTGATGGAAATGGTGGTGGAAATGGTGATGGAAATGGTGATGGAAATGGAAATGGAAATGGAAATGGTGATGAAATGGTGGTAAAATGGGGATGAAATGGTGGTAGAAATGGTGATGATGTAAATGGTGATGGAAATGGTGATGGATATGGTGATGGAAATGGTGATAAAATGGTGATGAAATGGTGATGAAATGGTGATGAAAATGGTGATGAAATGGTGATGAAATGATGATTAAATGGTAATAAAATGGCGATAAAATGGTGATGAAATGGTGATAAAATGGTAATAAAATGGCGATAAAATGGTGATTAAAAACATGGTAATGATATGGTGATAAAATGGTGATGGAATGGTGATAAAATTGTGATAAAATAATGAATAAATGGTGATTAAATTGAATGATGATAAAATGGTGATAAAATCAAATGATGATAAAATTGTGATAAAATAAAATGATAATGAAATGGTTATAAAATTTTGATAAAATGTGATGAAATAAAAGGTTGATAAAATGGCGATGAAATGGTGATAAAATGATGATAAAAAAAATTGTGATAAAAAAATTGTGATGAAAAAAATTGGTGATGAAAAAATGGTGATAAAATGGTGATGGAATGGTGATGGAAATGATGATGGAAATGGTGATGAAATTGTGATGAAATGGTGATAAAATGGTGATAAAATTGGACTAGTATAAAATATAAAATAACCCGAAAATTGGTGATATAAATAATGGTGATAAAAATAATGGTGATGGAAATGATGATGGAAATGGTGATGGAAATGGTGATGGAAATGGTGATAAAAATGGTTATGGAAGTGGTGATAAAAAGGTGATGAAATGGTGATAAAAAAAAATTGGTGATAAAAATTGGTGATGGAAATGGTGATGGAAATCGTGATAAAAAAAATGGTGATTAAAAAAACTGGTGATAAAAATAATGGTGATGGAAATGGTGATGAGAATGGTGATGGAAATGGTAATGGAAATGGTGATAAAAATGGTGATGGAAATGGTGATAAAAAGGTGATAAAAAATATTGGTGATAAAAAAATTGGTGACAAAAAAATTGTTGATGGAAATGGTGATGGAAATGGGGATGGAAATGGTGATGGAAATGGTGATAAAAAAAATGGTGATAAAAAAAATGGTGATTACAAAAATGGTGATGAAATGGTGGTGGAAATGGTGATGGATATGGTGATGAGAATGGTGATGGAAATGGAAATGGTGATAAAATGGTGATGAAATGGTGATGAAATGGTGATGGAAATGGTGATGAAATGATGATTAAATGGTAATAAAATGGCGATAAAATGGTGATGAAATGGTGATTAAATGGTAATAAAATGGCGATAAAATGGTGATGAAATGGTGATTAAAAACATGGTAATGAAATGGTGATAAAATGGTGATGGAATGGTGAAAAATTGTGATCAAATAATGAATAAATGGTGATAAAATTGAATGATGATAAAATGATGATAAAATGGTGATAAAATCAAATGATGATAAAATGGTAATAAAATAAAATGATGATGAAATGGTTATAAAATTTTGATAAAATGTGATGAAATAAAAGGTTGATAAAATGGCGATGAAATGGTGATAAAATGATGATAAAAAAAATTGTGATAAAAAAATTGTGATGAAAATAATTGGTGACGAAAAAAATGGTGATAAAATGGTGATGGAAATGGTGATGGAAATGATGATGGATATGGTGATGAAATTGTGATGAAATGGTGATAAAATGGTGATAAAATTGGAATAGTATGAAATATAAAATAACCCAAAAATTGGTGATAAAAATAATGGTGATAAAAAAATTGGTGATGGAAATGGTGATGGAAATGGTGATGGAAATGGTGATGGGAATGGTGATGGAAATGGAAATGGAAATGGTGATAAAATGGTGATAAAATGGTGATGAAATGGTGATAAAATGGTGATAAAATTGTGATAAAAAGGTGATAAAACGGTGATAAAAAAAATGGTGATGGAAATGGTGGTGGAAATGGTGATGGAATTGGAAATGGTGATGAAATGGTGGTAAAATGGTGATGAAATGGTAATGAAATGGTGGTGGAAATGGTGATGAAATGGTGACGGAAATGGTGATGGAAATGGTGATGGAAATGGTGATGGAAATGGAAATGGTGATACAATGGTGATGAAATGGTGATGAAATGGTGATGGAAATGGTGATGGAAATGGTGATGGAAATGGTGATGGAAATGGTGATGGAAATGGTGATGGAAATGGAAATGGAAATGGTGATGAAATGGCGATAAAATGGTTATGAAATGGTGATAAAATGGTGATAAAATTGTGATAAAAAGGTGATAAAATGGTGATAAAAAAATGGTGATGGAAATGGTGATGGAATGTGTTAGAAATGGTGATGAAAATGGTGATGGAAATGGTGATAGAAATGATGATGGAAATGGTGATGGAAATGGTGATGGGAATGGTGATAAAATGGTTATGAAATGGTGATGCAATGGTTATGGAAATGGTGTTGAAATTATGATGAAATGGTAATAAAATGGTTATGAAATGGTGATGCAATGGTTATGGAAATGGTGTTGAAATTATGATGAAATGGTAATGAAATGGTGATGAAACGGTGATGAAATGGTGATGAAATGGTGATAAAATTGTGATGGAATGGTAATGAAATGGTGATGAAATGGTGATGAAATGGTGACGAAATGGTGATGAAATGGGGATGAAAAGGTGATGAAATGGTGATGAAATGGTGATGAATTGGTGATGAATTGTTGATGAAATGGTGATGGATATGATGATGGAAATGGTGATGGAAATGATGATGGAAATAGTGATGAAAATGGTGATAAAAAGGTGATGAAATGGTGATGAAATGGTGATTAAAAAATGGTGATGGAAATGGTGATGGAAATGGTGATAAAAAAAATGGTGATAAAAAAAAATGGTGATTACAAAAATGGTGATGGAAATGGTGGTGGAAATGGTGATGGAAATGGTGATGGAAATGGAAATGGAAATGGTGATGAAATGGTGGTAAAATGGTGATGAAATGGTGGTAGAAATGGTGATGATGTAAATGGTGATGGAAATGGTGATGGATATGGTGATGGAAATGGTGATAAAATGGTGATGATATGGTGATGAAATGGTGATGAAAATGGTGATGAAATGGTGATGAAATGATGATTAAATGGTAATAAAATGGCGATAAAATGGTGATGAAATGGTGATAAAATGGTAATAAAATGGCGATAAAATGGTGATTAAAAACATGGTAATGATATGGTGATAAAATGGTGATGGAATGGTGATAAAATTGTGATAAAATAATGAATAAATGGTGATTAAATTGAATGATGATAAAATGGTGATAAAATCAAATGATGATAAAATTGTGATAAAATAAAATGATAATGAAATGGTTATAAAATTTTGATAAAATGTGATGAAATAAAAGGTTGATAAAATGGCGATGAAATGGTGATAAAATGATGATAAAAAAATTGTGATAAAAAAATTGTGATGAAAAAAATTGGTGATGAAAAAATGGTGATAAAATGGTGATGGAATAGTGATGGAAATGATGATGGAAATGGTGATGAAATTGTGATGAAATGGTGATAAAATGGTGATAAAATTGGAATAGTATAAAATATAAAATAACCCGAAAATTGGTGATATAAATAATGGTGATAAAAATAATGGTGATGGAAATGATGATGGAAATGGTGATGGAAATGGTGATGGAAATGGTGATAAAAATGGTTATGGAAGTGGTGATAAAAAGGTGATGAAATGGTGATAAAAAAAAATTGGTGATAAAAATTGGTGATGGAAATGGTGATGGAAATGGTGATAAAAAAAATGGTGATTAAAAAAACTGGTGATAAAAATAATGGTGATGGAAATGGTGATGAGAATGGTGATGGAAATGGTAATGGAAATGGTGATAAAAATGGTGATGGAAATGGTGATAAAAAGGTGATAAAAAATATTGGTGATAAAAAAATTGGTGACAAAAAAATTGTTGATGGAAATGGTGATGGAAATGGGGATGGAAATGGTGATGGAAATGGTGATAAAAAAAATGGTGATAAAAAAATGGTGATTACAAAAATGGTGATGGAAATGGTGGTGGAAATGGTGATGGAAATGGTGATGGAAATGGAAATGGAAATAATGATGAAATGGTGGTAAAATGGTGATGAAATGGTGGTGGAAATGGTGATGAAATGGTGATGGAAATGGTGATGGATATGGTGATGAGAATGGTGATGGAAATGGAAATGGTGATAAAATGGTGATGAAATGGTGATGGAAATGGTGATGAAATGGTAATAAAATGGCGATAAAATGGTGATGAAATGGTGATTAAATGGTAATAAAATGGCGATAAAATGGTGATGAAATGGTGATTAAAAACATGGTAATGAAATGGTGATAAAATGGTGATGGAATGGTGAAAAATTGTGATCAAATAATGAATAAATGGTGATAAAATTGAATGATGATAAAATGATGATAAAATGGTGATAAAATCAAATGATGATAAAATGGTGATAAAATAAAATGATGATGAAATGGTTATAAAATTTTGATAAAATGTGATGAAATAAAAGGTTGATAAAATGGCGATGAAATGGTGATAAAATGATGATAAAAAAATTGTGATAAAAAAATTGTGATGAAAATAATTGGTGACGAAAAAAATGGTGATAAAATGGTGATGGAAACGGTGATGGAAATGATGATGGATATGGTGATGAAATTGTGATGAAATGGTGATAAAATGGTGATAAAATTGGAATAGTATGAAATATAAAATAACCCAAAAATTGGTGATAAAAATAATGGTGATAAAAAAATTGGTGATGGAAATGGTGATGGAAATGGTGATGGAAATGCTGATGGGAATGGTGATGGAAATGGAAATGGAAATGGTGATAAAATGGTGATAAAATGGTGATGAAATGGTGATAAAATGGTGATAAAATTGTGATAAAAAGGTGATAAAACGGTGATAAAAAAAATGGTGATGGAAATGGTGGTGGAAATGGTGATGGAATTGGAAATGGTGATGAAATGGTGGTAAAATGGTGATGAAATGGTGATGAAATGGTGGTGGAAATGGTGATGAAATGGTGACGGAAATGGTGATGGAAATGGTGATGGAAATGGTGATGGAAATGGAAATGGTGATACAATGGTGATGAAATGGTGATGAAATGGTGATGGAAATGGTGATGGAAATGGTGATGGAAATGGTGATGGAAATGGTGATGGAAATGGAAATGGAAATGGTGATAAAATGGTTATGAAATGGTGATAAAATGGTGATAAAATTGTGATAAAAAGGTGATAAAATGGTGATAAAAAAATGGTGATGGAAATGGTGATGGAATGTGTTAGAAATGGTGATGAAAATGGTGATGGAAATGGTGATAGAAATGATGATGGAAATGGTGATGGAAATGGTGATGGGAATGGTGATAAAATGGTTATGAAATGGTGATGCAATGGTTATGGAAATGGTGTTGAAATTATGATGAAATGGTAATAAAATGGTTATGAAATGGTGATGCAATGGTTATGGAAATGGTGTTGAAATTATGATGAATTGGTAATGAAATGGTGATGAAACGGTGATGAAATGGTGATGAAATGGTGATAAAATTGTGATGGAATGGTAATGAAATGGTGATGAAATGGTGATGAAATGGTGACGAAATGGTGATGAAATGGGGATGAAAAGGTGATGAAATGGTGATGAAATGGTGATGAATTGGTGATGAATTGTTGATGAAATGGTGATGGATTTGATGATGGAAATGGTGATGGAAATGATGATGGAAATAGTGATGAAAATGGTGATAAAAAGGTGATGAAATGGTGATGAAATGGTGATTAAAAAATGGTGATGGAAATGGTGATGGAAATGGTGATAAAAAGGTGATGAAATGGTGATAAAAAAATGGTAATAAAAAATATGGTGATAACAAAAATGGTGATGGAAATGGTGATGGAAAAGGGGATGGTAATGGTGATGAAATGGTGATGGAAATGGTGATGAAATGGCGATGAAATGGTGATGAAATTGTGATAAAAACGTGATAAAATGGTGATAAAAAAATGGTGATGGAAATGGTGATGGAAATGGTGATGGAAATGGTGATGGAAATGGTGATGAAATGGTGATGAAATGATGATGAAATGGTGATGCAATGATGATGGAAATGGTGATGAAATTGTGATGATATGGTAATGAAGTGGTGATGAAACGGTGATGAAATGGTGATGGAAATTGTGATAAAAAAAGGTTATACAAAAATGGTGATAAAAAAAATGGTGATGGAAATGGTGATAGAAATCGTGATGTAATGGTGATGAAATGGTGATAAAAAAAATGTTGATAAAAAAAATGGTGAAGGAAATGGTGATGGAAATGGTGATAAAAAGGTGATGAAATGGTGATGAAATGGTGATGAAATTATGATGAAATGGTAATGAAATGGTGATGAAACGGTGATGAAATGGTGATAAAGAAAGGTGATAAAAAATGGTGATAACAAAAATGGTGATAAAAAAATGGTGATGGAAATGGTGATGAAATGGTGTTAGAAATGGTGACAGAAATGGTGGTGAAATTGGTAAGCAATATTTTATTCAAAACACTCTGCAAATTGAAATAAAAACATATAATAAACTCATTGCAATACAAACACATACTTTACTCTTTTGCTTGAGGCAAAAAGCTGGGGCGGTAGCTGAATGCTGGTGGAATGTGGTTGGTGGTGGTATTTGTTAGTTGGTTGCTGGAGACATCTGGAACATCTATAAATATATAAACTGGAAAAGAGCAATCAGGCATTTTATTTTAGTTTAAACACTCTTCAAATCGGCATAAAAAATATATATAGTAAAATCATTGCAATACCAACACACATACGTTATTACTCTTTTGCTCGTGGCAAAAGGCTGGGGCGGTAGCTGGAAGCTGGTGGAATGTGGTTGGTGGTGGTATTTGTTAGTTGGTTGCTGGAGACGTCTGGAACATCTATAAATATATAAACTGGAAAAGAGCAATCAGGCATTTTATTTTAGTTTAAACACTCTTCAAATCGGCATTATAAATATATAATAAACTCATTGCAATACAAACACATACTTTACTCTTTTGCTCGTGGCAAAAAGCTGGGGGCGGTAGCTGAATGCTGGTGGAATGTGGTTGGTGGTGGTATTTGTTAGTTCGTTGCTGGAGACGTCTGGAACATCTATAAATATATAAACTAGAAAAGAACAATCAGGCATTTTATTTTAGTTTAAACACTCTTCAAATCGGCCTAAAAAAATATATAGTAAAATCATTGCAATACCAACACACATACGTTATTACTCTTTTGCTCGTGGCAAAAGGCTGGGGCGGTAGCTGGAAGCTGGTGGAGTGGTTGGTGGTGGTATTTGTTTGTCGGTTGCTGGAGACGTCTGGAACATCTATAAATATATAAACTGGAAAAGAGCAATCAGGCATTTTATTTTAGTTTGAACACTCTTCAAATCGGCATAATAAATATATAGTAAAATCATTGCAATACCAACACACATACGTTATTACTCTTTTGCTCGTGGCAAAAAGCTGGGGGAAGGTGGCTGGTGGAAGGTGGTGGGAGGTGGTGGAAGGTGGTGGTATTTGTTAGTTGGTGGCTGGAGTGGTCTGGAACATCTATAAAATATAAACTAGAAAGAACAATCAGGCATTTCTTTAACAAATCTGCATAAATATATGTAATAACATCATTGCAATACAAATACACTGGCTGGTGACATGTGGCTAGTGGATGATGGAAAACCTGTAACACCTGCAATATATAAACTAGAAATGAGCAATCAAAACTTGTTTTTCAATTGATACCAGTACTACACCATTTTTGGTTCTTCTTCTGTTTAGTTCATAACATGGTTCCTTTCGTTCTTCGGTCGATCTGCCGTCTTGGTCCTCGTCCGCATTGTCATCATTCTAGAAGCAAACCAGTAGAGTTGTACATTAAGTTTCTCTTTAATTTTAGTTCGAGTATGTCCTAAATTTAAATTGCAATATTCGTAATAATGCTGGTTGCTAAATTAGGGAAATCCTTGCAGGTTTCCTGGTACCAGCAGACGTATCCAAGAAAGAAAGTCCCATCAAACAAGAAACGTTCTAGAACATACCGTCAAAAATTTCATCTTCAAGTAAATATATTGACATTTTGCAGCAAAATAAGAAATATCTTAAGTGTAATTAGTGAGGAAATTAACTTTGTGCTGCAAAACGCCAACATTACTATTTATCAAATGTCACCCATTTCAACATTTGGGAACAAAAAGATAACTTATGCTCACATCATTACCACTGACAATTTGCAGCAAAAATTGATCACGTCATTTCAACATATTCAACAAAAGGTTCGATTACGCTTCCATCAGAATGCTATCAGTTCAGCATTTTGCAGCAATAATCCAGAAAAGGATTTTAACATTTTGACGGCACCTTTACTTGTTCATAGGTTACTACAACTGGATTAATCGACAGTAACTGTTAAAATTTGGTTTCTTGTCATAACATTAATAGACGTATAGCCTACTTAACCGCATGAACAAGTATGGTAAAAGATAACATGTTTCTCGTCTTAAATATGAATGGTATCTAAGAACATCAGTTAGTAGTAGAGCATTTTAGCTAGAGTTTGTACTCCTCTTTTTAAAGGTGACAATAATCCTAAAATCATTCTTGGTTCATGTGATATGCCATGCATGACTTCTCCAAACATCTAAGCAAAAATCTGATTCATTTGGGACATATGATATAGATTTAATGCTTCATTACACACAAGGCTGGATAACTAACCAACAAGGGCGGCGGAACCGGGGGGGCACAGGGGGCACGTGCCCCCCCACTTTTCCTCAGGTTAAAAATGTGCCCTTTTTCTACATAAAAATTGAGGTGTCTCAAGTTAGCAAGAGGCCAGGGAACCAGAATGAACACTCGGGAAGGGCCGTTTCCGGCCATCTGAGGGGTTTGTAAAACCAAAAATTTTCTTGTACGCTCCGCGCCAACCGATGGTGGCGCTCCGCTCAGATAGTCGTGCATATAACTTTGCAAAGAGTTATAAAGGGTACTAAATATAAGGCTGCATCAGTCAAATCGAATTTCTGCAAAGTGCCTTTTGATGTCGGTGCCCCCCCCCAGATTAAAAGTGCTTCCGCCGCCCTTGCTAACCAAGTTTACATATATGACATCATAGAGCCAATTGTGATTCATTGTTTTTCTATTGTCCTTTAATAATTACATCTGTTATGTTTGCATAAATGATGGCTTTTGTGTAAATTTGTTTTTGAACAAATGCTGAATCTAAAATATTGAACCTCTTTAACACGATCAACAGCTAGTTTACCTAGGGATTGTGTCGAAAGAAAACCAAAGAGAAAGTATGAATGAAGAGAATCCAAGACAGAGATGGACCAAACACCATGGAAGTACAGGGATGTGCCCACACTGGGCGGCACTGGGTGGCCCCGCCCAGCACTAAAAATTACCGCCCAGCACTGTCTTAAAAATCGTGAATCCCGCCTAGCACTATTTTCATCTAAAATCCCGACATTCCTAACATTATATTCAACATAAATTGGGCCTGGTCTATGCCAAAATCATACAGACTAATAATGCATCAGTTACGCATGCGAGAAACATTACTTACGGCTCTCAATCGGTCCCTTGTAAAATCTCTTTGAAACAAACTAATAACTTTTACCAGGTACATAATATATTTCACTAAAAAAAAAATTAAAAAAGGAAATTTTTAGCAAAACTAGTACTTGTGTATGTGCTTAAAAAGCTACACAAGTGCCAGCATTTGGCATCTGAGCACCTTCAAAAATCGGGGGGATGGGGACACACCCTCCCCCTTACACCCCTCCCCCAGGACGGCGATCAGTATACCCGGCACTCAGAAAATCCTGGGCAGTATATGCTCTACTGACATATTTCTCCCTTTGCATCTTTACAAACAGTAGACCAGGAATATGTGACTACACATTCCTGGATGTAAGCTGATCTTTACTTGCTATAGGCTTATACAGATTAGGCCTACTCTTAGCATAACCATTGAGTAAAGGCCAACAACGTTGCACTTAAATTATCTGACATCATTGCCTTCTGTTTACATGCATATGGTGTTATAATTATTTTACAGTTACGCACATTATTAACAATTTCTTTAAGATATGTTGCATTCCTCAGCCAAAACAAAGGAAAAGTAACTTAATTAAGATACTCTATTTACATTCCTCAACTCACCTTCTATGCCTTCACTGCAAAGCAGCCCGCATTCGTCTCTTCCGAAAGTCTAAGTTGAAGTTCCCGCCAAGCGCGTCTGTCGCGTGCCTTGCCTCATGAATATGGATGTCTTTCATCGAAGTCAGTCAACCACACTTAAGCTGTTGGAAGCTAGACCAAGTATCCCCTGTGCGTTCTGCGTATCTTTTCTTGTGGTTGAGTGACTTCGTCAATGGGTATATTTTGGGATAGTTTAGTTTAGTAGAAAAAAAGGATCAGGAGGGACACTTAAGTCCCCATCAAAGACCCTATAGAGAGAGGGAAAAAAAACTGAAGACACAAACACTCAAACCCGATTACAATGCTTAAAGTGCTTGTCCAAAGCATTCTTAAACCCGTTGACACTACTTGCAAGTACAACTTTCTCAGGCAAACCATTCCACTCATTCACAACCCTATTAGAAAAAAAGTTATGCCGAATATTAATCCTACTATGCGACTTTTGGAGTTTAAGACAATGACCTCTAGTACAACTACTGTTAGCAAACATGAAAAAGTCGGTAAAGGATAAATTGTCGAAACCATACACAATCTTGAAAACCTGGATCAAGTCCCCATGTAACCTCCTAAGCTCCAGTGTGGATACATGCACTCCACGGCAGTGCTAGATCAAACAGCTGGATCATATCTAGTAGCGGCAAATGATAATTTTCTCCGCTTCAGATAGTAACCAGTCCAAGTATATAACAATTTTATTAATAATAAGAATCAATTAAACACCTATGTTCAACATTTCTACGTTTTAGGTGGAATTTTGTCCTAAAAAGTCACATTTTCAATAAAGGCCGAATGAATAAAATATATTTACTGATAAAAAACCGAAATTTGGCATACAATTCAAAAAGCCACTTTATTAGACAATTTGGCAAAAAAATGTAAAATATCAACAAATAGCTGAAATGAAATTGAATTGAATATTTCAATATGAACAGTCGACGTTTCTAGATATAAAAAAGTCTCCAAATTTCGAGGAAGCCGAAATTTCAGAAACAAAATGTCAGCTGAATTTGAAGTAAAAGTGTCGCCTAATCCCCTCTCATGATTAACTTCTAACCGTGCAAATAGATTACGTCATTGGAACCGGCACTCCTAATTGGTCAAAAGTAGTACCAGTAATTAGTATAGGACACTATGATACATTGCCGAGATGAGACGAGACCGGAAATAAGGTTGCTAAAGGCCGATTATTCGTTCCAAATGAAGCAAGGAAAGTTGTTGTGTTCAGGGTATTCAGAGATATAGTTGAAACCGGTAGGCATTAATTTTGGAGTATATATTGAGTATGTTTAGAACTTCTCATAAAAAGATATCATACGGAGAGGCGGTTGACGGTTGTACATACGCGACTTCGGTCAGCCTACAGATAATAATAGTATTACTATCAAGATACTACACCTTGCTATATATGACTAGGCCCGTAGTACTTCGCCTAGTTATTGCCTATACTATAGGCTTGGCCATAGTTTAAGTAACAATACATATTGAGGAAGGTAGGACTAGGCCTAACGTTAGGCCTTTACTTCTTGGGAACTTGTGAACTAGTACTAGTAGTGCATACTTGCGGTACGGATGTTTGCCTACACAACTAGTGGACTAGTAGTATAGCTAGTACGTACTTGGGGTAGCGGTGTTTAGGCATACAACTCCACACGCAACATTAGTGTTAACCGCCCTAGGCCTACCCATAATATTAATACTTAATATGCATATGGGACATACCCTGATGCTCTTATAACCGCTAAAAAACAAATTTTCAAGAATGGAGACAATACTATTGCTGAGAATCAGTCTATCACCTGGATCTGGACTATGCCTATTTAGTTACTTATTTTTACTATTAATAATGGCGTATGAGGAAATGCGCCATTTTGTGGTATGACTCCCAGGACGGCAAGTCGAGAAACTCACATGCAGTCGCGGCGGATAGCTTCCTTCGCCTATAGTATGTCCGGGGACATTTTGGGACATTGTTCCTATAGGCCTATATCTGAGGCCCTGGGGTCATTCCTTGACCAACTTGGTGCAATATAATGGTGCCCATTTTTGAAGTAAATGTATTCACAGATAGTTAGTTGTCATCACTCTGAACAAATGAGGGGTATTCTATCTTGAAACATAGGGCAAAATAGGGCTAGGGTTTCCAGTTCGCCGCTTCATATTTGTCGACTTGCACTAGGTTCTAATGCTCAGGTCAATTGGAATCACTAATAACAGAAATAATCCACCAAAAATTAAGGCCGCATGAACTTTATTTCAGATTTCCTGAGTGACGAATTGGTAATTTTCTCCCAAAATCACGCAACTTGATGGCTGCTATCCAGCCAGGCAAGTGCCATCTCCAGCGATCTGGCAGGTATTGGAATCTGAAATTTTCTTGGTACGCTGCTCGCCAACCGATGGTGGCGCTCCGCGTAGATAGCATTTTCGGCCGAAAACTCGAATCGATTATGTCACCCCCCCCCCCCCGCGTGTCAAATTGGATTGACGCCCCGGCTTACAAGGCCTGGGAAGTGTCATTTCCGACGATCTAGGAGGCCTTTTTAGATAAAAAATTTAGCTATATTTAGCAAAAATCAACTCAAGCCCTGCCCACTAATAAAGTAAAATAGCTAAATGTTCATAATATCACATTGAACATACATTATCACGTACCCGCTATCTACCAACACCTTCACACAAAGTATGATTCAATTCTAAAATGTTTACATTTGACCCTATGACCTCATTATTATATATTAGATGAGCACCAAAATCAAAAGGGTTCTTCTACTCACCACGGCACATAAATGTTTCAAGTATGGCTTTAATCCAACATCTCATTGTCCAGTTACCGTGTTGACAAGCTATTTTAGTGAAAATCAACTTAAGCCCGCCCACTCATAAATATGCATAATATTAACTTGAACATACTGTATATCAAAATGTATGTATATTAGATCCTCCTGCAAGCAGGAACTCGCGAAGAAGCCTAATTGGCTTATCAAAGCCGCAAGCTGACCGAAGTCAGTCTCTTACATTCATATTTAACGTCCATGATTATGAATTGTTAATTTTCAACAACTCTGTAACTGGACGACATACATTAATCTGGGAGTGACTCGAACCGGGGACCTTATGATTGAAAGGCACCGGCGTTAACCACTGAGCTATCACTCCACATGTACCTGCTATCTACCAACATATTAATGCCAAGTATAAATAAATTCTGACATTTGGTTGGGGAGTTATTAGCACTTGAATATTTTGACGTTTGACCCCATTACCTCATTGTTATGAAATGAGCATCAAAATCAATAGGGTTCTACTTAATATGGCCCATCTATGTACCAAGTTTGACTCAATCCAACTTGCCATTCTTGAGTTATCATGTTAATGAGCCAAGGGCGTCACTTACACAAACACACACACGCACACGCATACACCCACACATACACACAGTGGCGGAGCGTCCATACAGTCAGGGGGCGGAAGCCCCCGCCTGATGGACTGCTGGCGCCCTTTTCAGCCTTTTACCACTTTTTACTTGCGCTCTCATCTACCTATTGACATTTGTCACATTAACTGCAAATTAGCAAGGCTTGGAAAGGGTTATTTCTTGTGATCTAGGGAGTATCTTTACTCAAAAACTTTCTGTACGCTCCTCGCCAACCTGCGGTGGCGCTCAGCTTAGATAGTGTCGAAAGCGCCCCTACAGACTATTGTTGCCCCCCTGACCAATACCCCTAGTTCCGCCACTGCTTACACACATACATACACGCATACATACATACACACACACACACATACACACGCACACATACTCTCCGCCTGCATGAATGCATAGGTTACGATTATCATCGAAACCAAAACATGACAGTTAGACCGTCGCTCCCAGGGGCCTTTTCATTCTTCATTGAAGAAAGAGCACTAAAACATCCCTCTAAATCTAAAGGTCCCTCGCAAGAACTTGAATCATCTTGGTTCAACTGAAGGTGATCTAGTTCATTAAAGAAGCTAGAGGGGGAGCAATGGTTAGAAGTATATAATGTCTTATAAAAATCTTTAATATTGATTAGAATATCAGTACTCTCTGAATACATTTGGCCGTTTTCTCCAATGAGATTACGAATTGTATTATTACTCCTATTTCCTTTTTCTAGATTAAGAAAATACCTTGTATTTTTTTCTCTTCTTCTACCCATCTTGCACGAGATCTTATAATAGTTCTTTACAACTTATCATCGTAGAAGGTTAAAAGCTCGGTTTGAGCGTTTCTTAGCTTAAAATGATAAAATGAATAGTTACGAATAGTTAAACTTACTTTAAATATCTGTGGCTTACAATACTTACGAGTAGTTAAATTGACTTATGAATATATGTGGCTTAAAATACTTACGAATAGTTAAACTTACTGATGAATATATGTGGCTTACAATACTTACGAATAGTTAAACTTATTGATGAATATCTGTGGCTTACAATACTTACAAATAGTTAAACTTACTTATGCATATATGTGGCTTACAATACTTACGAATGGTTAAACTTACTTATGAATATCTGTGGCTTACAATACTTACGAATGGTTAAACTTACTTATGAATATCTGTGGCTTACAGTACTTAAGAATAGTAAAACCTACTTATGAATATAGGTGGTTTACAATACTTATGAATAGTTCAAGTTAATTATGAATTTATGTGGCTTACAATACTTACGAATAGTTAAACTTACTTATGAGCATCTGTGGCTTACAATACTTACAAATAGTCAAACTTACTTATGTATATATGTGGCATAAAATACCAACGAATAGTTTAACTTACTTATGAATATCTGTGGCTTACAATACTTACGAATGGTTAAAACTTACTTTAATATCTGTGGCTTACAGTACCTACGAATAGTTAAACTTATTTATGAATATAGGTGGCTTACAATATTTACGATTAATTAATTTACTTTAAGTATCTGTGGCTTAAAGTACTAACGAATAGGTAAATTGACTTATAAATATATGTGGCTTACAATACTTACGAATAGTTAAACTTACTACTGTATATATGAGGCATAAAATACCAACGAATAGTTAAACTTACTTAGGAATATCTGTGGCATAGAAATACTTCCGAATAGTTCAAGTTAATTATGAATATATGTGGCATACATTACTTACGAATAGTTCAACTTACGTAAGAATATCTGTGGCTTAAAATACTTACAAATAGTTAAACTTACTTATGAATATTTGTGGCTTAGAACACATACGTATAGTTAAACTTACTTATGAATATCTGTGGCTTACAATACCAACGAATAGTTCATCTAACTTTTGCATATATATGGCTTACAATACTTACGAATGGTTAAACTTACTTAGGAATATCTGTGGCATAGCAATACTTCCGAATATTTCAAGTTAATTATGAATATATGTGGCTTACATTACTTACGAATAGTTAAACTTACGTAAGAATATCTGTGGCTTACAATACTTACCAATAGTTAAACTTACTAATGAATTTCTGTCGTTTTAAATACTTAGGAATGGTTAAACTTACTTATGTATATATGTGGCATAAAATACCAACGAATAGTTAAACTTACGTATAAATATCTGTGGTTTACCTTACTTACAAATAGTTAAACTTTCTTAAGAATATCTGTGGCTTACAATACTTACAAATAGTTAAACTTACTTATGTATATATGAGGCATAAAATACTTACCAATAGGTAAAACTTACTTATGAATATATGTGGCTTACAATACCAACGAATAGTTCATCTAACTTTTGCATATATATGGCTTACAATACTTACGAATGGTTAAACTTACTTAGGAATATCTGTGGCATAGCAATACTTCCGAATATTTCAAGTTAATTATGAATATATGTGGCTTACATTACTTACGAATAGTTAAACTTACGTAAGAATATCTGTGGCTTACAATACTTACCAATAGTTAAACTTACTAATGAATTTCTGTCGTTTTAAATACTTAGGAATGGTTAAACTTACTTATGTATATATGTGGCATAAAATACCAACGAATAGTTAAACTTACGTATAAATATCTGTGGTTTACCTTACTTACAAATAGTTAAACTTTCTTAAGAATATCTGTGGCTTACAATACTTACAAATAGTTAAACTTACTTATGTATATATGAGGCATAAAATACCAACGAATAGTTAAACTGACTTATGCATATATGTGGCTTACAATACTAACAAATAGTTAAACTTACTTATGTATATATGTGGCATAAAATACCAACGAATAGTTAAACTTACTTTTAAATATATGTGGCTTACATTAATTACGAATAGTTCAACTTACGTAAGAATATCTGTGGCTTTCAATACTTACAAATAGTTCAACTTACTTATGAATATTGGTGGCTTAAAACACTTACGTATAGTTTAACTTACTTATGAATTTCTGTGGCTTACAATACTTAGGAGTAGTTAAACTTACTTATGAATATCTGTGGCTTACAATACTAACAAATAGTTTAACTTACTAATGTATATATGATGCATAAAATACCAACGAATAGTTAAACTTACTTATGCATATATGTGGCTTACAATACTAACAAATAGTTAAACTTACTTATGTATATATGTGGCATAAAATACCAACGAATAGTTAAACTTACTTTTAAATATATGTGGCTTACATTAATTACGAATAGTTCAACTTACGTAAGAATATCTGTGGCTTTCAATACTTACAAATAGTTCAACTTACTTATGAATATTGGTGGCTTAGAACACTTACGTATAGTTTAACTTACTTATGAATTTCTGTGGTTTACAATACTTAGGAGTAGTTAAACTTACTTATGAATATCTGTGGCTTACAATACTAACAAATAGTTTAACTTACTAATGTATATATGATGCATAAAATACCAACGAATAGTTAAACTTACTGATGCATATATGTGGCTTACAATACTTACGAATGGTTAAACTTACTTAGGAATATCTGTGGCATAGATATACTTCCGAATAGTTCAAGTTAATTATGAATTCATGTGGCATACATTACTTACGAATAGTTAAACTTACGTAAGAATATCTGTGGCTAACAATACTTACAAATAGTTCAACTTACTTATAAACATTTGTGGCTTAGAACACTTACGTATAGTTAAACTTACTTATGAATATCTGTCGCTTAAAATACTTACAAATAGTTAAACTTACTTATGAATATCTGTCGCTTTAATTACTTAGGAATGGTTAAACGTACTTGAATATATGTGGCTTACAATACCAACGAATAGTTAAACTTACTTATGCATATATGTGGCTTACAATACTTATAAAAAGTTAAACTTACTTATGTATATATGTGGCATAAAATACCAACGAATAGTTAAACTTACCCATGAATATATGTGGCTTACATTACTTACGAATAGTTAAACTTACGTAAGAATATCTGTGGCTTATAATACTTAAAAATAGTTCAACTTACTTCTAAATATTTGTGGCTTAGAACACTTACGTATAGTTAAACTTACTTATGAATATCTCTGGCTTATAATACTTAGGAATAGTTAAACTTACGTATGAATATCTGTCGCTTTAATTACTTAGGAATGGTTAAACTTACGTAAGAATATCTGTGGCTTACAATACTTACAAATAGTTCAACTTACTTATGAATATTTGTGGCTTACAACACTTACGTATAGGGGCCAAAGCCAAAAATGGTCATCACTATACCTAGAATTTGAACATTGCCACTTAGGCTCATTTCACCCATGGTTATGAGAACAACTAACCAAAGTTCTGTAATCATTAAAAAAAATTACGATAATTCGCATAACCGTGGAATGCGGTCATTCCAAAATGCAGGTAGCACGATCCTAATGTGGTGGGACGGAATTTTAGAAAAATGAGGTAATTACATATGGGAACAAAGTTGAAGTTTTCTGTTTTTGACGTTATAAATGGCCATTAATTAGGATACTTTATGCACTATAAAATGTATCAATAGTAGTTCTTGAATGAAGAAAAAAATAAAACGAAAGTGTTCAATTCCGTCCCACCACATTTTTGAACATATTTTTTTATTTTCCAAGGGGGAAAAAAATGATAATTTTTTTTAAACTCTCCAAACTATCAACTATGTATGCAACTGACACCTCTGAGTGGAGAAAATATAAATATTTCATTCTGGATAGACAGGGGGGTAGTCCAACATTTTCGTGGTGGGACGGAAACAAGTTGTGGTGGGACGGAATTTTAAATGAAGGGCATCTTCAAACAGGATGTCTGGTCCAAAATTTTCCTCTGTCACTCAAGATTACAAACTTATTCAGACTCCTTGAACACCCGACCTAATAACAATGTGATCAATTGATTATGCTTCAAAATGTTACGTATCTGGATATTCCATACATACTGTACACATCACATCAGTTTTGAATCTGATGTGTCAAAACAACACATTTTTGGAAAATTGAGATTGGGTTTTTTATCATGCATAAAAAATCCCATCACTATAGAAATAGTCCTAGTTGTTCACCCCAGGTTTCTTTTTTGGCCCTCTTGGAGTCTTGGCTTTCCTAAACTATCCATTCTAAAACGTGTGCTTTTGAATTGATATCATCTGCTGATGAGCAATAATCCATGTGCACAAGAAAAGTCAAGTTGTTATGGTACTCACGTGAATCATACAAGATAGAAGAGCTAGATTGCAAGAATTAAGGTAAGAATTCATTCTGCTTCTCAATAGTAACAAGAAAACCAAGAGGTTTTGAGATTCCTTGGCATCTAAATATTACTGTAGGTTCATTGTGTACACTTGGTTCCGACCTTTTATGAATATTAATGTAGCATCAACACAAATGTTGTTCCTTGCTATCAGCTCAAGTTTGATGAACAAATTGATATTTTAAAGAATTTGCTTTAAGCTCTACCACTCATTAATATTCATGCCCCCTCATTAATAGTATTGGGGTAGAATTCCGACTTGCAGCTGGAAGGTTAAAGGTTCGACTCCTGGCCGGGTCATACTGAAGATTTGTTGAAAATCACTCTAAGCCCCGCCCACTCATTAATATTCATGATATTAGCACCAAAATAAATAGGGATCGTCTACTCATGATGGGTAACCTATGTACCAAGAATGAGATCAATCTACCTTGGGATTGCTGAGAAAACCTAATTTCAAGCTTTTTTGCGAAAAACAACACTTAGCCCCGCCCCTCATGAATAATAATGAGATTGGACAAACTGTCACCATATTCATATAGAGGACTTTCCTCTTGTACCACCAAACCAAGTTCCATGAAAATTGAACTTACGGTTGCGAAGATATTGACATTTGTTGAAAATCACTCTAAGCCCCGCCCACTCATTAATATTCATGATATTAGCACCAAAATAAATAGGGATCGTCTACTCATCATGGGTAACCTATGTACCAAGAATGAGATCAATCTACCCTGGGATTGCTGAGAAAACCTAATTTCAAGCTTTTTTGCGAAAAACAACACTTAGCCCCGCCCCTCATGAATAATAATGAGATTGGACAAACTGTCACCATATTCATATAGAGGACTTTCCTCTTGTACCACCAAACCAAGTTCCATGAAAATTGAACTTACGGTTGCGAAGATATTGACATTTGTTGAAAATCACTCTAAGCCCCGCCCACTCATTAATATTCATGATATTAGCACCAAAATAAATAGGGATCGTCTACTCATCATGGGTAACCTATGTACCAAGAATGAGATCAATCTACCTTGGGATTGCTGAGAAAACCTAATTTCAAGCTTTGCGTCACACACACACAGACACACACACACACACACATACATACACACATACACACGCAGTCATGACCGCATAGATTCCTACGGCTACTGCCAAGGAATCAATAAATTAGTTTACCTCCAGTTTATTGTTATAGGCAATTCAGACAATTTGGTAGTGATAATTATGATTTAGCCTAAGCTGTTGCCTAACAGACTATGTTATACAGTAAAGGTTTAAAACAAAACTTATACTATACTGAGAGGTAGAAATGTGTAGCCTCCAGTACTAATGCAAGGAAGCAAACCTGTTAGATGAAATATTACATATTTTGCATGAGTTGTCTAGCCTAGCAAATTTATGTTTTAGCCTAAGCTGTTGCCTAACACCATATGGGATGATGCCTAAGCTGTTGCCGTCTAACATACTACTGTAAGTTGGATTTTGAAACTTGTAGCCTAAGATGCAGAAAAAGTGAACCAAAACACCATGTAGGCTAGTTGAAATATATTGTGCAGGAAGTGTATACTGTCTATGCCTGTTATTCAGCCTGTTCATAACTGCACATTATGAGGCCAATCTCATGACATATTGCATTTGTAATACACAATTCACAGGATGGTGAAGCCATCTTATTCTTTCTTTCTATTCACATGTTGGCATATGGGGAGGGACCACGATTGCTTCCTGGTTCCCCAACTTCTTAATAATTAAGCCAGAGATGTGTGTGGCTATTTCCCCCACCCCAGCCCCCTTTTCATGCATCCCGCTAGTAAGAATGTCCTTTTATCTCTCTTTGCAAAACAGATCAATATGGAAAATCCTGAGCCTCAAAATGTGTCTGCTAGCAGATACATACTTATAGGAAGAAAAAGAAGGAGAGAACGGGTGCTGAGGCATTTCGAGAATGGGAGCGGAGTAGGAAGGAAAGGCAAAGGGCCAACCAGAAGGCAAATAATCCAGCAGCGTACAAAGCATCCATACCAAATGTTCGAAATAACTTCCCGACTGAATTAGTCCAAGATACCATCGAGCATATTAAAAAATCATTTCACTCCAGCATAAATTTCATTGTTGCTTATGAACTTCTTGTGAGAGAAAACATAATTGTTTAATGTTTTCGTACCTAATCAACAGCCTTTACATTGGAAAAAAATTCCGTCCCACCACATTCCGTCCCACCACATTGACACACTTTCGGTAAAATTAACACAATTCTTATGCGTGAAGTATAATTTCTGCCATTGTTTCCTTAATGGTAGAAGAATAGTTCACCTCCGTTTCAGTGTTAATAATTACTATTATATTGTACTACTTTTGATAATAATTACATAAAGGTTACATGTTCATGATTTCATGACATTTATCATTCCGTCCCACCACGTCAATATATTTGTGTTACCATGGCAACATCTTCAAATTTGTGTCTGTTTTTTTTGTGTCTGGTTGCAGTCTGTGACTGACCTGTTTGTGTGGATATCCTGATTCCTTCATATATGCTACATATAAAGAGGTATTATTTAAATGGTCTATCAAATTCCGTCCCACCACAATACGGTAATTTTGGCTTTGGCCCATAGTTAAACTTACTTATGAATATCTGTGGCTTAAAATACTAACAAATAGTTTAACTTACTTATGAATATCTGTCGCTTTAATCACTTTGGAATGGTTAAACTTACTTATGAATATTTGTCGCTTTAATTACTTAGGAATAGTTAAACTTACTTATGAATATATGTAGCTTACAATACCAACAAATAGTTAAACTTAGTTATGAATATATGTGGCTTACATTACTTACGAATAGTTAAACTTACGTAAGAATATCTGTGGCGTACAATACTTACAAATAGTTAAACTTACTTATGAATATTTGTGGCTTAGAACACTTACGTATAGTTAAACTTACTTATGAATATCTGTGGCTTAAAATACTAAGGAATAGTTAAACTTACCTATGAATATCTGTCGCTTAAAATACTTAGGAATGGTTAAACTTACTTATGAATATATAAGGCATAAAATACTAACGAATGGTTAAACTTACTTAGGAATATCTGTGGCATAGAAATACTTCCGACTAGTTCAAGTTACATTTGAGAATATGTGGCTTACATTACTTACGAATAGTTAAACTTACGTAAGAATATCTGTGGCTCACAATACTTACAGATAGTTAAACTTACTTATGAATATATGTGGCTTACAAAACCAACGAATAGTTAAACTTACTTATGCATATATGTGGCTTACAATACCTAGGAATGGTTAAACTTACTTATGTATATATGTGGCATAAAATACCAACGAATAGTTAAACTTACTTATGAATATATGTGGCTTACAATACTTAGGAATAGTTAAACTTACGTATGAATATGTCGCTTAAATTACTTAGGAATGGTTAAACTGACGTAAGAATATCTGTAGTTTACAATACTTACAAATAGTTCAACTTACTTATGAATATTTGTGGATTAGAACACTTACGTATAGTTAAACTTACTTATGAATATCTGTGGCTTACAATACTTACAAAAAGTTCAACTTACTTATGAATATATGTGGCTTAGAACACTTACGTATAGTTAAACTTACTTATGAATATCTGTGGCTTACAATACTTACAAATAGTTCAACTTACTTATGAATATATGTGGCTTACAAAATCAACGAATAGTTAAACTTACTTATGCATATAAGTGGCTTTTAATACCTAGGAATGGTTAAACTTACTTATGAATATATGTGGCTTAGAACACTTACGTATAGTTAAACTTACTTATGAATATCTGTGGCTTACAATACTTACAAATAGTTCAACTTACTTATGAATATATGTGGCTTACAAAACCAACGAATAGTTAAACTTACTTATGCATATAAGTGGCTTTTAATACCTAGGAATGGTTAAACTTAGTTATGTATATATGTGGCATAAAATACCCACGAATAGTTAAACTTACTTATGAATATATGTGGCTTACATTACTTACGAATATTTAAACTGACGTAAGAATATCTGTAGCTTACAATACTTACAAATAGTTCAACTTACTTATGAATATTTGTGGCTTAGAACACTTACGTATAGTTAAACTTACTTATGAATATCTGTCGCTTAAAATACTTAGGAATGGTTAAGCTTACTTATGTATATCTGTGGCTTAAAATACCTAAGAATAGTTAAACTTACTTAAAGTTACTTATGAATATCTGTTTTTTACCTTACTTACGAATAGTTAAATTCCCTTATAAATATATGTGGCTTAAAATACCTAAGTATAGTTAAACTTTCTTATGAATATCTGTGGCTTACAATAGTAACGAATAGTTAAAGTTACTTATGAATATCTGTTGTTTACCTTACTTACGAATAGTTAAATTCACTCATAAATATATGTGACTTAATATACTTAAGAAAAGTTAAACTTACTTAAGCATATATTTGGCTTACAATACTTACGAATGGTGAAACTGAGTTAGGACTATATGTGGCTTACAATACTTATGAATAGTAAAACTTAATTATGAATATATGATACCATACTGTCATTGATGTCATTAAATAAAGTAGAATAATAAATAGAGGTGAAATGGTAAAATGGTTAATGGGGGAAATGGTAAAATGGTGAAATGGTCAAATAGGTCAAATGGTCAAATAGTAAAATAGTTAAACTTACTTATGAATACTTGTGGCTTAGAACACTCACGTATAGTTAAACTTACTTATGAATATCTGTGGCTTACAGTACTTAGGAATAGTTAAACTTACTTATGAATATCTGACGTTTAAAATACTTAGGAATAGTTAAACTTAATATGAATATTTGTGGCTTAAAATACCTAAGAATAGTTAAACTTACTTATGAATATCTGTGGCTTACAATACTTAAGAATAGTTAAACTTACTTAATATGAATATCTGTCGCTTAAAATACTTCGGAATGGTTAAACTTACTTATGTATATCTGTGGCTTAAAATACTTAAGAATAGTTAAACTTACTTATGAATATCTGTGGCTTACAATAGTAACGAATAGTTAAAGTTACTTATGATTATCTGTTGTTTACCTTACTTACGAATAGTTAAATTCCCTTATAAATATATGTGGCTTAAAATACCTAAGAATAGTTAAACTTACTAATGAATATCTGAGGCTTACAAGAGCAATGAATAGTTAAAGTTAATTATGAATATATGTGGCTTACATTACTTACGAATAGTTAAACTTACGTAAGAATATCTGTAGCTTACAATACTTACAAATAGTTCAACTTACTAATGCATATATTTGGCTTACAATACTTACGAGTGGTTAAACTGACTAAGGACTATATGTGGCTTACAATACTTATGAATAGTTAAACTTACTTATTAATATATGTTACCATACTGTCATTAATGTCATTAAATAAAGTAGAATAATAAATAGAGGTGAAATGGTTAATGGTGAAATGATAAAAGAAATGATAAAATGATAAAATGATAGAATGATAGAATGGTAGAATGGTAGAATGGTAAAATTGTAAAATGGTAATATGGTTATATGGTAATATGGTTATATGGTAAAAGGGTGAAATGATAAATAGTGAAGTGGTGAAGTGGTGAAATGGTAATTTTTTATGCAATATGCAATATTTTATTCAAACCACTCTTTCAAATCGGAATAAAAAGATATAATTAACTCATTGCAATACAAACACACATACACATACATAAAAGGCTGGGGGAGTTAGCTGGAAGCTGGTGGAAGGTGTTTGGTGGTGGTATTTGTGAGTTGGTTGCTGGAGACGTCTTGAACATCTATAAATATATAAACTAGAAAAGAACAATCAGGCATTTTATTTTAGTTCAAACATTCTTCAAATCGGTATAAAAATATATAGTAATATCATTGCAATACCAACCCACATACTTTACTCTTTTGCTCATGGCAAAAGTCTGTGGGAAGGTAGCTGTTGGAAGGTGGTTGGTATTTGTTAGTCGGTGGCTAGGGACGTCTGGAACATCTATAAAATATAAACTAAGAAAGAAAAACCAGGCATTCCTTTAACAAAGCATGTCATATTTTATTTTATTTAAAACACTCTTGAAATCGGCATAAAAATATATTGTAAAATCATAGCAATACCAACATACATTTTTACTCTTTTGCTCGTGGCAAAAGGCTGGGGGGAGGTAGCTGGTGACTGGTGGAAGGTGGTTGGTGGTGGTATTTGTTAGTTGGTGGCTGGAGTGGTCTGGAACATCTATAAAATATAAACTAGAAAGAACAATCAGGCATTTCTTTAACAAATCTGCATAAAAATATATAATAACATCATTGCAATACAAACACACATAATTTATTACTCTTTTGCTTGTGGCAAAAAGGAAAGTGGCTGTTGGCTGGTAGCATGTGGCTGGTGGATGATGCAAAACCTGTAACACCTGCAATATATAAACTAGAAATGAGCAATCAAAACTTTCTTTTTCAATTGATACCAGTACTACACCATTTTTGGTTCTTCTTCTGTTTAGTTCATAACATGGTTCCTTTCGTTCTTCGGTCGATCTGTCGTCTTGGTCCTCGTCCGCATTGTCATCACTCTAGAAGCAAACCAGTAGAGTTGTACATTAAGTTTCTCTTTAATTTTATTTCGAGTATGTCCTAAATTTAAATTGCAATATTCGTAATAATGCTGGTTGCTAAATTAGGGAAATCCTTGGAGGTTTCCTGGTACCAGCAGACGTATCCAAGAAAGAAAGTCCCATAAAATAAGAAACGTTATAGAACGTACCGTCAAAAATTTCATCTTCAAGTAAATATATTGACATTTTGCAGCAAAATGAGAAATTTCTGAAGTGTAATAAGTAAGGAAATCAACTTTGTGCTGCAAAACGCCAACATTACTATTATCAAATGTCACCCACTTCAACATTTGGAAACAAAAAGATAACTTATGCTCACATCAGAAATTCATCATTACCACTGACAATTTGCAGCAAAATTTGATGACGTCAATTCAACATATTCAACAAAAGGTTTGATTACGCTTCCATGCTATCAGTTCAGCATTTTGCAGCAATAATCCAGAAAAGGATTTTAACATTTTGACGGCACCTTTACTTGTTCATAGGTTACTACAACTAGATTCATCGACAGTAATTGTTAAAATTTGGTTTCTTGTCATAACATACCGCATGAACAAGTATGGTAAAAGATAACATGTTTCTCGTCTTAAATATGAATGGTATCTAAGAACATCAGTTAGAAGTAGAGCATTTTACCTAGAGCTTTTTAAAGAAGACAACAATCCTAAAATCATTCTTGGTTCATGTGATATATGCCATGCATGACTTCTCCAAACATCTAAGCAAAAATCTTATTGCATTTGGGAGATATGATATCGATTTAATGTATCTTTACACACAAGGCTGGATAACTAACCAAGTTTACATATGACATCATCGAGCCACATGTGATTCATTGTTCTTCTATTGTCCTTTAATTATTACATCTGTTATGTTTGCATAAATGATGGCTTTTGTGTAAATTTGTCTTGAACAAATGCTGAATCTAAAATATTGAACCTCTTTAACACGATCAACAGCTAGTTTACCTTGGGATTGTGTCGAAAGAAAACCAAAGAGAAAGTATGATTGAAGAGAGTCCAAGACAGAGATGGACCAAACACCATGGAAGTACAGGGGTGTGCCCACGCTGGGCGGCACTGGGTGGCCCCGCCTAGCACTAAACATTACCGCCCAGCACTGTCTTAAAAATCGTGAATCCCGTCCAGTACTATTTTCATCTAAAATCCTGGCATACCTAACATTATATTCAACATATATTGGGCCTAGCCTATGCCAAAATCATACAGACAAATAATGCATCAGTTACGCTTGCGAGAAACATTACTTACGGCTCTCAATCGGTCCCTTGTAAAATCTCTTTGAAACAAACTAATAACTTTTACCAGGTACATAATATATTTCACTAAAAAGAATTAAAAAAGGAAATTTTAGCAAAACTAGTACTTGTGTATGTGCTTAAAAAGCTACACAAGTGCCAGCATTTGGCATCTGAGCACCTTCAAGAAATCGGGGGGATGGGGACACCCCCTACCCTTACATCCCTCCCCCAGGACGGCGATCAGTATACCCGGTACTCAGGAAATCCTGGGCACATCCCTGGAAGTATATGCTCTACTGACATAGTTCTCCCCTTGCATCTTTACAAACAGTAGACCAGGAATATGTGACTACACATTCCTATATGTAAGCTGATCTTTACTTGCTATAGGCTTATACCGATTAGGCCTACACTTAGCATTACCATTGAGTAAAGGCCAACAACGTTGCACTTAAATTATCTGACATCATTGCCTTCTGTTTACATGCATATGGTGTTATAATTATTTTACAGTTACATTAGCAATCTCTTTAAGATGTATTGCTGCATTCCTCAGCCAAAACAAAGGAAAAGTAACTTAATTACCCAGCAAATACAAAACGTTATCATAACATTTTTAAAAGAGCCTCTAAAGTATGTTTTTATAACGTTAAATGTGGTGTTATAAAAACGTCGGCATAACGTTTTTATGGGATATTAATGTTATTTTAATGTTTTAATGAAAAAATGTTTTGAAATAATAGCATGAAAACGTTTTCGTGACATATTTATTACACCACAAATAACATTATCAAAACAAAAAACGAAACGTTTTAATAACGTTTTAAAAACGTTTTTGTGTTTGCTGGGTAAGATACTCTATGTAGATTCCTCAACTCACCTTCACTGCAAAGCAACCCGCATTAGTCTGTATACAAGGTTACACCGTGACTGCTTCTCTTCCTAAAGTCTAAGTTGAAGTTCCCGCCCAGCGCGTCTGTCGCGTGCCTTACCTCATGAATATGGATGTTTTCTTGTCCTGTCTTTCATCGAAGTCAGTCAACCACACATACTAAGCTGTTGGAAGCTAGACCATGGAGCTATGAACAGATTATAGCTCCATGGCTAGACCAAGTATCTCCTGTACGTTCTGCGCATCTTCTCTTGTGGTTGAGTGACTTCGTCACGTCAAAGGGTATATTTTGGGATATATGCACTCCACGGCAGTGCTAGATCAAACATCTGGATCATTTCTATTAGCGGCAAATGATAATTTTCTCCGCTTCAGGTAGTAACCATTCCAAGTATATAACAATTTTAATAATAATATCCTGCTAGGATCGAAATGTCAGGCCAACTTACTTTTACACATTCTATTACACAGGCTCTCTAGTGGATAAGCAGTTTGCTAACAGTTTTATTTCATTTTGTTTTTCAGCTGCTCTGTTACTGTATCCCTTCGGGTGATCCTCCTTATCTACTTTGTACTTTGTATTTGTACTTGTATTTGTATTCTTGTGTTTCAGTTTTTCATTTCATTTTTATCATTCACTCATCCCGCTGCTTTCACCATGTCTCACCATTTTCTTTTGTTTCAGAAGCTCAGAAAATTGATGCAGAAATCCCAGCGCTATTCTTTCCATCTTTCCAACTACAGGTTCTACTCTCTCTCTCGCATTATTCCCTCAGGTCTACAGGTTACACACCAACCAGCACTAGGGACACTCCCTCCAGGACTCCAGAGAGAGTGGAACCGAGTCTTACACAGCACCTCCATCCGTCTCATCAACATCCTCACCAAACACTGCCAATTGTCCTTAGATAGCCTCAAAGATGATATCCTGAGGCTGAAGCTTGAATTACAGTCATGCTGCACCGATGATGAATGGACTCAGTACACTAACAAAATTAACTTGTGTTTGTCTCAGCAGAACATTGAACTCACAGAAAGAAGAAATAAGAAAATGACTGACCTTCAGAAAAGACGCAAACGTACCGCTTGCAACCGTTTTAGAAGGCCCCAGACTCCATCTGAGTCTGCACCACCATCCTCAACTGCAGTTGTTAACTTATCTTCTTCTACTCTTACCAGTGCAGACCTTAGGCTTCTCTCCAAAGGACTCAACTTCTGTCCTACTCCTCCAGCATTTGACCAAGCGGAACTGAGTCAAGATCTTACTCATTTCTTTCGCAGAATTCGCCTTCGTGAGTTTTTCCTAGATGATCCTCCAACTGAACGGGAACCCTTCTGCAAGAAAAGTTCTTGGATGCCTCCTAAGAACAGAGTCCCTGTTTTAGAAGCCTACACACAGGTCGTCAGCTCTGAGACTAACCAGTCAAACTCTCCTCTCCGCAGAACACACGACAGCCTTCCAAGAGATGAGCGAACAGCACTCTCCTCACTGATGTCTCGCAGTGACATTATCATCAAGCCAGCCGACAAAGGTTCTGCAGTTGTCATCCAGGATCGACAGGATTACATCAAGGAAGCCATGCGTCATCTCTCCAACAGTGATATTTACACTCTTCTTGATTCTGATCCCACAGATATTTTCTCCCAGCAGATAAAACAGACCATCACTGATATGTACCAGCGGAACCAGATCTCTAAGAAGGCTGTTTCTTTCATTTCTCCCACAGACTGTAAGGCAGCCAGGTTTTATCTCCTGCCCAAAATTCACAAGCCTGGTAACCTGGTAGGCCTATCATCTCGGGCAATGGGTCCCCCACCGAGAAGATATCCTTGTTTGTGGACCACTTCATCAAACCTCTTGTTCCTCAGATTAATTCTTATATCCATGACACTCCAGATTTCCTCAGGAAACTTGAAGATATCAAAAACCAAATCCCCAGTACAGCCATCATCGGTACTTTCGACGTCACTTCTCTGTACACTTACATCCCTCATGCTGAAGGTATCGCAGCCACGTGTGCAGCCCTGTCTAGGAAGGTCCACCCTTGTCCACCCATCTCTGACATCAAAGCTCTCATGCAACAGGTTCTCACCAAAAACAACTTCACGTTCATGGACAAGCATTACCTTCAAAGACACGGGACAGCCATGGGAACCAGGATGGCTCCTTCCTATGCATGCCTGTTTATGTCTAGCCTTGAAGAACGCATGCTCAGTACGGCTCCCTGTCGTCCCCTTATCTGGTGGCGCTACATCGATGACATCTTCATTTGGACCAGTGATGAGGATAGCCTGCTCACCTTCATCAATCACATCAATTCTTTCCACAGCACCATCAAATTCACCTCAGATTACTCTCACCAACAGGTTAACTTTCTCGATGTGACTGTTCGCAAGGAACACGATTCTCTCTCTACAGACTTATACACCAAGCCCACAGACACACACCAGTATCTCCATTCTTCAAGCTGCCATCCCCGTCACTGCAAGTCTGGAATTGCCTACAGTCAAGCACTTCGTCTTCGTCGCATTTGCTCTAACAATTCCTCTTTCATTCGCCATACAGATGCTTTGGAAAAACACCTTATTGCCAGGGGCCATAGTGCCAGAAGGGTGCGTGAAGCCATTCAGAGAGTCCGCTCCCTTTCCAGATCATCTACTTTGGCAGTGAAGGACAAAAAGGGACGAGATTGCGACAACAAGCTGCCCCTCGTTGTTACTTTCCACCCAAATCTTCCTCCCCTTCAGAAAATCACCTCTAACAACCACAACATTCTCCTCACTTCAGATAGACTCCAACGAGCCGTCCCTGAAAAACCCATCATCGCCTACAGACGAGACGACCACGCAACCTATGAGACCTTCTTGTACGTGCTGCTGTTCCACCTCTAACTTCTAACCCCACACCCATTCAGCATGGTACCTTCAAATGTGATCGTACTTCGAGATGCATCGTCTGCAGCCACCACATTGTTGAATCCAATTCCATCACCAGCCACAGCATGCAACTCACACACAAGACTAAGGGTCACATCACTTGCACTACCACCAATGTCATCTATCTGATCTCTTGTAGAGTTTGCGGCATCCAGTATGTTGGCGAAACCAAAACCACCCTAAAGAAGCGATTCTATGGTCACAGATCCACAGTCAACACCATGAAGACTGAGACCCCAGTTGGAGAACATTTTAACCTTCCCAACCATACCATTAACGACATGTCCCTACAGGGGATTGAATCCTTAGGTAGCCGTCCTGACTTAGTACGTATCAGCAGAGAGAGGCTCTGGATGCAACGCCTTCGTACCATTCAACCTCATGGGCTGAACATTCAGGAAGGACATGACTAACTTTCCTCTGTTCCCTACTCCTTCTCCCCTTTCTCCCTTCCCCCCCCCCCCCCTTTCACTCTTCCTCTCACAGCTCTCTTGCCCTCCATTTTTCTTCACACCTTTCTGTCTTTGTCCCTCTCCAGTTTATTCCTTACCCTGTGCCTTTAATCCTCTCTTTGTCCCTCCACAGTTTATCTCCTTCCTCTCCTCTTCTCCTGTTGCTTTCTACTTATAATCCCCTTTCATCCATCTCATTGTGTTCACCGTGCTAATGAACCTGTCTGTATTCTGTGCGTGTTTTTGTCCCCTCTGTTACTGTAACTTGTCATTTAGCCTCTGAAGAAGATCCTGCTAGGATCGAAACGTCAGGCCAACTTACTTTTACACATTCTATTACACAGGCTCTCTAGTGGATAAGCAGTTTGCTAACAGTTTTATTTCATTTAATTTTAATAATAATAAGAATCATTTAAACACCTTATTTGGTCAACATTTCTACGTTTTAGGTGGAATTTTGTCCTAAAATGTCACAATATCAATAAAGGCCGAATGAAAAAGCTATATATACTGATAAAAAACCGAAATTTGACATACAATTCAAAAAGCCCTAAAGTTCAACACTTTATTAGAAAATTTGGCAAAAAATGTAAAATATCAACAAATAGCTGAAATGAAATTTAATTGAATATTTCAAGATGAACAGTCGACGTTTCGAGATAAAAAGTCTCAAAATTTCGAGGAAGCCGAAATTTCATAAACAAAATGTCAGCTGAATTTGAAGTAACTGTGTCGCCCAATCCCCTTCCATATTTATCTTCTAACCATGCGATGATTACGTCATTGAAACCGGCACTCCTAATTGGTCCAAAGTAGTACCAGTAATTATTATAGGACAGTATGATACATTGCCGCGATGAGACGAGACGGGAAATAAGGTTGCTAAATGCCGATTATTGGTTCCAAATGAAACAAGGAAAGTTGTGGTGTTCAGGGAATTCAGAGATTTAGTTGAAACCGGTAGTCATTTATTTTGGAGTTGATATTGAGTATGTTTAGAACTTCTCATAAAAAGATATCATACGGAGAGGCGGTTATACGTACGCGACTTCGGTCAGCCTACATATAATAATAGTATTACTATCAAGATACTACACCTTGCTATATAGGACTAGGTCCGTAGTACTGCGCCTAGTTATTGCCTATACTATAGGCTTGGCCATAGTTTAAGTAACAATACATATTGAGGAAGGTAGGACTATGCCTAACGTTAGGCCTATATACTTCTTGCAAACTTGTAGTACATACTTGCGGTAGGGATGTTTGCCTACAGAACTAGTGAACTAGCAATAGTAGTAGCTAGTACGTACTTAGGGTAGGGATGCATGTTCAGGCATACAATTCCACAGGCAACATGAATGTTATTCGCCCTAGGCCTACCCATAAATATTTACTTAATATGCATGGCTCAAACCTAAAAATGGCATTAACAAGTTTGTTACAAATACTAGGCTGATATCAATATTTTCTTTTATTTTGTTATCACCAAAGATTTGGTACTTGTGGATAACGAGGATGAAGCAGAGATCAACAAAGATGCTGTTGTACATACTCTCAATCTCATTGAAATGGAGCCAAACACAGTCATCATAGTGTTGAAGAGAGATGGGATGTGGGGTAAGTGACAATTTAGCTCCAGCCTATCCAAAATATTCTGTTGACATGAATAATCAGCAGTGTTTCGAAATGTGTGCATACAAGTTGGGGATCTTTTTGACGAGTTTTCCTCAAACACACTAAGCCTACCTTTATTCCCTGATTTCCCCGTTCCAAATCGCAGATTCCCCCTCGGTTGACAGGAGAGTAATTTTACTTTTGAAAGACGTTTGCAACTATGCTGTTAACTTGGATGATTCTTAAACAATCTTTACCTATCAAACAGGTGGCCTGAACAATTATGGGTTGAAGGGAATCACCTCTTGAAAAATATAAGTGGATTTTGCAAGGTCTTTGAGTATCCCTGGCGAGAATTTCAAACACACCAGGACTTGGAAGTACATAAACTCATATTACGAAAAAAGATTAATGAAAGTTCTGTAGGCCTATAATTTATGTTATGTAAGCTCTAATAATGAACCTGTTATATTTATTTCAATTTTCAAGAAAGCTTGTATTTTCCACACCTAAATTTAAAGCTCAGTCATCTTGGCAGTTCTTCAGAAAAGTGCAGGTGGTCGCTGTTTCAGCCGAATGCAGAGTCAACATATCTGAATGCGAAATGCAGGAGATCATTGGTAAACATAGCGGTTGCTAACATGATGGTATGTACATGGGTAAGTATTTTTTATCACGTCATGATTTCATATGAATTTGATGTATACATTAACTTATTTGTAAACATGGATTTATTGAGACTTGTAACCAGTATATATGCCCAATTGATATAAAATTTACATGGTCAACCCATGTTAAGGATATTCTGCTCAGGTCGAGTATCCGCAACATGTTTCAATTTTCCTGCTTAAAGGCATGATTGCATATTGTAATGAACTTGAAAGCATTTCAATGTACACATACAGAAGTTTGAGAAATTCCCTACCAAAGGTACGTATGCAGCTACTGAAGTGAGATGTATGATGTCAAATTGTAGTTAGCAGCTGCCAATTAATTAACATGTAAGATGCATGTTTGGTGGTGAAAAGTACTTTCATTAAGGTAAAAGTTGAGCTGTTGACCTCGCTGCAAGAGTAATCTGACTAAGAGGTCTGTCTGTGTGTTCAAGGGGTGACCAACGGCTCTACTGGCGGATGCGGTGTATCACTACTGAAAAAGATTTAGATCACCAAGGTTGATATCGGTTAGTGTGTGATCATATAACCAGAAAGCCAATGGGCATATTGTGATTCCTTGCCAGTTGAGATTATAATCCCAAGCTTTCGTCATTGTTGAATAAATGATCAGCAAGGTTCTTTCACTGACTGTGGACCTATCTACTAAATATGTTAACTTAACATGTTTACAAGCTATTTTTAGCAAAAGCCAACTCAAGCCCTGCCCACTAATAAATGTTCATAATATCACATTGAACATATCATGTACCCACTATCTACCGACACCTTCACACAAAGTATGATTCAATTCTGAAAATGTTTACATTTGACCCTGTGACCTCATTAATATTCTTGATATGTGCACCAAAATCAATGGGGCTCTTCTACTCACAATGGCGCATATATGTACCAAGTATGACTTCAATCCACTTGTCGTTGTTCTGTTACCGTGTTTACAAGCTATTTTAGTGAAAATCAACTTAAGCCCCACATACACACACACACACGCAATCACCATCGCATATATTCCTTTTACCTTCGGGCAAGGAATCAAAAAGCGATGTTAATCCCACTTAAAGTAGCTGTGCAACTTTAAATAATCACATTAATTAAAACAAAATATGAATACACTTGATATATATTTTTTATCCTTAAGTCTCCTTTATCATTCAGTGGGACTCCACCTACAGATCACTAAAAGAAAATATGCCATTGGCATTAATGTCAACGCGTTTATTATCCTTGCAGACCCACACACACCAATTGGTCATGAAAGTAATAAAGCTTCATTACAATAAACTGATCGACATTTTATTGCAGACAATTAACTTCCAGACAAACTTATTTAGTAGATCCTTGCGACAAGTCATATGTGGAGGCTATATTTAATGTACCACTGCAGGCAGTATATGTGAATGTTTAACAGGGCTGAATTTATGTCATTAGCAAGGTTCTTGCACTCCTACGGAACTGTTTACAAGCTTTTAAATTCTTTTGACCTCAGATGACCTTTGACCTTCACAGGAAAATAGTATGTTGTACTTAACGGTCTCTTGTATTGTGTGTAATGTGGGGTCAATACCAGTGACCTATAATTATATGTAAAACAACACACATGACATTCATCCAACTTTTCAGACTGAACTCCAGTGACATATATCTCAGATGAAATCTAAAACAGGATCCTGGTACTTAAAGTGGATTATTATTAATAGATATATGTTAGTAATTACTTCAGGAAGATTTTTTTCGATGAAAGAAGCAATACAGGGTTCATAGAAGCCAGGGGGCCTCTGCAACCAGAGGCTGGGTTTTGTTTTGCTTACTGTTTTCAGAGCAACATAATTAGCTGTAATCTAGTACATACACTACAAATGAATATAGCCTACTATCTAAGAGAAGAGTAATGGATGTCATCCGCTAGTATGTGAGATGAAATAACAACCCTTATGACAATGACTAATGAATGTAAATTTCAGCAAGTTCAGAAAATTTGGGAAAGATTTGGTTCCAGCTTTGTACAGAACAATTGGACAGGTTTATGGTTTTGACGGTAATCGTAACCAATGCATTCATGCTGCTGAGTGTATGTGCATTGCGTGGGCATGTGTGTGTATATGACGCCTACCTTGTAAATATGATATCTAAAGAAGGATAACTTGACGAGATCTTATGTTTGGTATAGGTGTACCACACTAAGTTGGGACCGGACAAATACCCCCCGGACGATTACCCCCGGACGATTACCACCCGGACAGATACCCCCCGGGCAAATACCATCCCGGACAACTACCCCCCAGGACAACTACCACCCTGACAGATACCCCCGGACAATTACCCCCAAGGACAAAACCCCCCCGGACAACTACCCACACGGACAACTACCTCCTCGGACGAATACCCCTAGATTTACAATTAACAATTGGGTCAGGGTGCCGGTTAAACTGGCACCACTAGGGTCGTTGTGTGCCCTGGCCCTTTTAACCTCCTCCTGACTTTTATAAAGATTCAAACTTTTCATATATTAGCCCTCAAAATCCTGGATAGGGTTTGACAATGGACCGAGGCCGGGGGGGGGGGATGGAAGGTGGGGCATTGCTCACTGATGGTAGTAACTATTAATTTACTATTTGTTATAGTGACACTATTCTGTATTATTAATCTCCCAACAATTCCGGCTTATTGCGACTTACCATTTTCAAGTTTTCTTCTGAGTAATTTTACTTAATGATTTGTTATGTTATGTTATGTTAGTTTTTGTATAGCGCTTTATATGGCACAGCTATCTCAAAGCGCTTTGAATCCCTGGTCATCAGGCTGGCTGCTGAGAATCCAGCACACACACCTTAGTTAGGTACCCATTTATACACCTGGATGGAGAGGGGCAGTCGAGATAAAAGTGCCTTGCCCAAGGACACAACATAATGGTGAGAGCTGGAATCGAACCCACAATCTTGTGATCATATATAAAACAAAAGCATTAGCCACTCGGCCTCCACGCTCCTCTTGTTTTGCCTATTCTAAGCTATTTTTTTCCTGGGAGTGCCCGCCATTTTAGGATGGGAGGAGCAGAAGGGAGGGGCGGGGCAAGCACAACCACGATCCACCCCTCTAGTTTGGTGTGCATGATCATCATCCATACCCCCCATTCATTGTTTCATGGAACGCTGGGCTATCATAGTCAAATCCAGTTACGGTGTAACCCGTTTTACCAGCAGAATTGCCTGTTAGGTTTCATAATAGTGTGTGCGATTGTATGAAACATAAGAAAAGAAAGAGGCTTGAGACGACAACGTCACTACCAATTGAAAAAAACCTATTCACTGGTCTTACTGTTTGCAAAAAGAATGATGATAATCTAAGAAATCAATTTAATTTTCCCTAGATATTATAATTCTACATGCCAACTATAAACAGATTATTGATTGCTACATTGCCCACAAATTGCCACCCATAAGCCAAAGAATAAAAAGTTTTCCTTGTAATAATTTTCACAAAGGCCAGTAGCGTCTGGCGCTTACCCGGGGTTTTTTCATGGGGTTTACCCTCACCTTTTACAGATTTTTTACTGTACGAAAGTGTGCTTAGATGCCAAATGGTGTAATATGTTGCCATTCTTAGGCAAGACTATACTAACATCATTGGAGTTTCCGGTAAATTGGGGCATCCAAATTCATGGTGATGTCACATATACACAATCAGCATTGCGCATGTATTTTTATTTTGAGGTATCAAAGAACTCCACCTCAAGGTTCCCACCCCTACAAAAATGTCTCATAAGGTCCTCGCTTCTTCACGCCTCCATTTTGTGTGTTTGTGACGCTGGCCTCACCAGGTTCAATTCCCATCTCAAGTATGGCTGTCAAAAGCTGTAATGTTAGTTGTTTTTTCAATTTCCGGTGCAGTCAAATAGCTGTACTGCAGTTGTTGTTGATTTCCATTATACTTAAACTAAATTTGCTCACAAAAACTTGATGGCAATATTTTCTACCACCACGAACATAATTTTTCGTGAAAGTATTTTCTGTATTATTTCTGAAGCAAAAACAAAAAGTTCTGGTCAAACAAACTTCTACAAGCTGCTTTGAACTTTCAGCTTTAAATGATAGATTGATACTTTTTTATACTTAAAAACACATGACCAATTGGCAAACAAAACTTCAAAACCTTAACTTTTAGAGGATAAAGATAACAAATATTTAAAAAAAAACTTGCTACACCACAATTTAGCATCTCAACCTTTTTGACTTGTAATTGACAATTAACATTACTAACTTTGCATAACTTATAACCACAATATCTGAAAGCAAACAACATTACATGACCGAAAACATATTACACTTTAATGTACTTCTCAGTGTCTATCTTGGACAATTTCTAATGGAGCATGCACCTTTATGTAATAAAAATGATGAACTTTCCTTGTGCAAAAGTAAACAAAGAAACAAAATTCTTCTAATATCTAGGAATCAAATTAATTAACAAATATAACATCAAAAGAAATCACATACTGTGAAAATCTGGATTCATGTTTTACATAAATCTCAGTTTACTGTTAATTAAGACAATCTATACAATCAAAATATATGTTGAAAAAAAATTGTATTTCTCAAACAGAAACAATGCAATCAGTTGATACTTAATTTCTTTCTCATCTTTCTGATGTCTCAAATCATTGTCCCATACAAGTTACATTAAGTTTTCTCATTTTTCAACTGTTATACATTGCAGAGAACATTTTAAAATCTTTGGAATGCAATTAAGATGCTCTGAAACATATCTCAGAGTTACATTCATGTAGTAACCTCAATGTCTTTGCATAAGTTTAGTCTTAAGTCATGAAGACTATGCTCTATCCATAAAAGATCCACACACTAAAAGGAGTTGTTTGGAACTTGTGTGCTTTCAAATTACTGTGCTGGATGGGCAGGGGCACAACTAACATTTTTGTTATGGGAGAGGAGCTTGTCGTGGGGGAGTGGTATATGAAGGATGAGAATTTGATCCAATGGACTGTGCTTTACAAGCAAAATGATGCATGTTTTGAATGATGTATTGTATTGTATTGAATGATGTATTGAAGAATTGTAACTTTTAAGGTTGTACTATGCATTTAAGTAACATGTTTATGTACTGTAGGAATTTTCTTGTCATATTCTGCCTACTGGTGGAGGGCGGGTGGGGAGGGTGGTTAGTCCTCTATCTCTTTTTTTGTAGAGAGGCTAAGGGCCTCCCCCCGCCCTTCCAGAAACTCACATGATTGTGCCACTGCCACATGAGGAGAGCTCGAACATGGTTTCAAAAGCTAACAAGGCAGCATGATTCACAGGAGGTTCTTCATTGAAGGTTCTTCATATGCGTACAGCTTACAGAGCACAACTTTCACTTGTAAGTATCACCACAATGACGACCTTCTTTCAAGGTACACATCACGCTAGTAGTAGGATCCAGGATACGTGGTTGAGTCTGGAAGCGTCGGATGTGGCTGACTTGCTGCGGTACCCTCTGGAGCAGGGATAGCTCCCGGCACCGAATGAGACTGGGTGGGCGTTGTCCAAGCAGCCGACACCGGTGCACTGAACGTTGTACCTGAATGTCCACCGTTAGGCTGGGCGACATAGGAGGACGACTGAGGCGGTTGCTCGTAGTGGACCACCGGATTTGGCGGCACCGCCTGGGGTGCCATGTTGTATGGGACAGCTTGAGGTACAGCTGGAGGAGGTGGTGGGATTGAAGCTGTAGCTGAGGTATACCCTCCGGGCTGTGGAGTCATTATCGGTGCTACATGGGGAACTTGGTAAGGTATCTGAGGTCTCACAGTATGCCCTGTTTGATGCTCTGGAGGGACCATGACCGGGGCAGCATATGGGGCTTGAACTGGTGGTGGTGGGGGAGGCGGAGCAGAGGTATTTGCATACTGGACAGGTGCCTGGTATTCACCACCACCACCACTATCATGTAAGGGTACAGTGATGAGATTTGTGTTTCTAACGGGTACGTGTTCCATGTGGTAATCACCTTGGGTACCCGTTGCTTGTCCGATGATCGGCTGAGTCAGTCCATAATCAGCTGATGGTGCTTCTACAGCTACTGAGGACCCTACGGAATAGTTCTGAACTTGTTGGTAAGTAGAAGTCCTAGTTTCAAGACGAGGATCTGGTCTACTTTCGCTCCTCTCCCGTTTAGGTTCAGCCCTCTCTCCTCTTGGTTCTGTCCTTGGATCAGAAGGACGGCGGTCTTTGGAGGATTTACTGTGGTCATGTGACTTTTGACCCTGTTTCTTGTGTCTGTGATTGACGTGGGCCTGGAGGTCCCTCTGGGAGAGGTATGTTCTTCTACAACCCGAGTGGCTATGCTTGGGAGCTCCGTACTCACACATGAATATTTGGCCTTGAAGAGACTGTTCAACACGAGAAACACTGTCACCACATCTAGACAGAGAAAAATGAATATTCAGTAAATACATTAATTCTGCTTACATAAGAGACATGAAAAGCATGAGATGAATTTAACCTCTGATGGTGTAAAGTAGCCACCCAACTAACAGTAACATTGCGAAAGTGTTCATCGAAAGTCAGACTTTCACAGAAATTTGACTGAATGCAATGACAATCAGTATTGGTTGGTCATATCACATTTTTAGCAACAATTAATATATCAAGGTTAAACAATTAATTCATAACTGGAGGTCAACAGTATTGGCCAACAACATTAATGCATGCCATAATTACAATAACTTTACAAAAGTAATTTACAGGGGCTTCTGATCCTCCAAATGATTCCCAGGCATCATATAGAGCAGGGTTTCCCTAACTTTATCCCCCCACGAACCCCCTGTGGATGTCAGAGTTGTCCACGAACCCCTAACTTTTCGAGACACAATCTGAGTCTTTATTATACTATAGTACGCATAACAGTGCTTTGTAAAAGATCAATATAGTGTAATATTGTAATGAAAAAAAAATAGAGATGAATAAATATTTATTTGGAAACTTCAAGATCAGATCACGAATTGTATCACGCATCAATCACCCATCACACATGATGAGACAGATGCTCCTGTTTTTTTATCACATGCACGGCATGGTACTACTATGGCAACATATGCGAATGGAACGCGAAAAGAATTTGTCCATAGGTACGACTTTTGCACATTACTAAATTATATGATATATCAGATTTTAGTTCAACAAAAAGTACTCTAGTTTTGACTTTCAGAAAAGTCTCACGAACCCCCTGGGACAGAATCACGCACCACGTGGGGGTTCATCCACCCCAGTTAGGGAACCCCTGATATAAGAGTACCACAAGGTGGTAAATGCTTTGATGAAGGCAGAAGTACTGTGCTGCCTGTCCTTTGACCATGGGAGACCATCATTTGATTCCCCAGCGTATTTGGGGACAATTTTATATTAACTTTAACCCAAACATTACTGCTGCAATGAGTAGGCCAACATAACTTTCTACATCATTTCAAAAGTTGACCCTGTTCTCAATTGTTTTGTTTTTCCCAACATCGGGTAACTCCAGCTCGAATTGGTGCACAAAAGATGGCAGTGGTATGATATAGCCCATGGATTCTTGATCATTGTGCTAGGAAGTCCAGAGAAAAACTAAATCTCACTACATCTATATCGAGCAAAGTGTTGTGTACGTCAATAAGAAGCTTAAAAGGTACACAAATCCAACCATCATGGTTGGCCGATGCAATAGAGATCGCTGTCATGAAAAGACTTAATACCCAAATAGCTAAGAGAAAGTCTTAGTCACTTTGGGATATCACAGATTCAATATTTCTGCACACACAAGGCAAAAGACTTGATCAAGTCCAAATATGACATCATTGATCCACGTTGTTCAATTTGTTACATTTTTCTAACATTTATTACAATGTTCATAATCTGTAATGGAGATTGCAAATGGGTTTTGCAAATGCTGAATCTAATATATCGACACTCTTAACAAGACCTCAGTATGGCACTGGAAGCAGTTTCAACACTGTTCAAATTCTACCTTCAAATTATGACAGGAAAAAACAAAGTGGCTCTATGATATCACAGATTTACAAAATGACAGCTCCCAAACAGCTTTTAAACTAGCATGTCTCCCAACCGAAGCAAGATTTTCTCAGAGCTGTTTTGGGGGACAGATCTCTGTCATTGAAGCCAGAGATGATGACTGGGATTGTGCCCCCTTCACACCTAAAACCACATGTGCTAGCATATCTGTCTGATCAGTACAAAGACTGATGGCCAATTGTTCTTTCCCAGGCAGGATTGAAACCTTCAGTGGGCCAGATTTGGCCAATACCAGCCTATTGAAAACCGATAGCACAGTCCAATTCAATGCTATGCATGACGAGGAACATTACCACACAACTGCTGTTTTTGTACACAGAACATAGCATTTTCAGTATTATTAAGACAAAAAAAAAGAATAAGGATAATTCACAAACCTCAAAACTGCTTGACCAATTGTGAATACTAAACCTATCCCCAAATCTATACCTTCAAAATAAAAGTATTCTACGGGTGTTTACAGTTTCCATGTAACTTACCTTAGACATGTTTTCTCAGTTGTCTTTGCACAGTCGAAACAAAACACATGCTTACACGGAATCTGTTAAGAACAAAAGTAAACAATAAATACATTCTGCTTAGGTTTTCATTCCCCTTACCATCATCATATTTGTTGATGTCATCACCACCACCATCATGGCTATGCAATCCTAATCACATCAAGTTCTTCACCAAACAAACTGTCATTTAAGTATAAATTAGCCAACTAATCAACCTACACCAAAACAAAAATTGCAAAACATGTTAGTCATGGAAGAGTACAGAATTCTGAAGTGGATTTCTTCATCGGCGTACGACAGACACGAAAGCGGAAACCCTCACCACAAATTACAGAACGGCAGAGTTGTAGGTAGTCTCCCTGTTTGGTCTTGTCAGAGTGTCTGAGCACACTGACTGGAGAGGAATACTGTGACTTCTCTTGGAAGAAAACTCAAATTTAATTTGGTCTTTCTTTTTCATGAATAGGTGATTCATGGATAGTTACAAAACCGTCTAAACCTAGTATCATGAAAACTGTAGGCAGTCGAACTATGGGGTTGATTAATAACATTTTCTCGTTGCAAAATAATGACTGAGTTCATGCAGGCTGCTCTGTCTGAAAGTCCATAATGTTGGAAAATGATGACCAGTTTTGGGGAGGTTTCTGTTCCAATTTATTTAACCATCTTTAATTCAACACTATAACAAATAGTATGTATATTTCAATCCATGGCAATATACACAAAGAATTACAACTCCTTAGGGGAAGAAAAAGTACCTAGGAAAATTTCTCTTCTTTCGTATCATAGTTCCATCATAGTTGCTTCTTAAGTGCAGACTATATGATATTTGCAATAAGGATTTATGTATTTACAAAACAATTTCCATTCATGTATATGTGCATTATGCACCTACATAATTGCCTTGAAGTAATAAACAGTAAATCAAATGGAGACTATACTTACCATCCTACCATATATGAGAATAGGAAAATTGCACTTCTCACACAAGTGTAATCTTGGATTTTCAATCTTCTTCCCGATCAAATTGATCTGAAATATGAATTGTAATAAATTAGATGTATATCAATGGAAGCAAGGCTTGTCCATTGAAGAGATCATGTTGAGGTACAGGACAGAGCATCCGAATTAAGACACAAGCAACTCGATCATGTAACATGGTAAAGATGATGGACTGTGGGTTTGCACCTGCTTGTTACACGATTTTTAATTTTCGATAGTTCAAGAATCAAACATACGACAATCACATTTCCATTTCAGAGAAAGTTATAATCACCAATTTCCAACCATGACTCCAAATTATCTTTCTTACAAATTCAAACAAATTTATGAATCATATTTGATACCTTCTGATCCCAAGTTATTGGAAATGCAGCTTCCATCATTGTAAGATATGGTATTCAGGAACCTGAAAGGATAAAAAATAGTCTGAAATTAGCCACTGTACTATAAAATGTGCTTCTTTCCTGTGTGGGACACAGGAGTGCTGACTGAGCCTCAGTGACAGAATGGAAGCTCAGTGGGTTTTGTTATTCTCCTGAAATCTCCCACATATGATGCGTCGTTCTCACAATAAAAACAAAGACTCTAGTACTTGATTCTCTTGACTGAGCCTTCTCATTTTCAGTAAGGCATTTTCTGACAGTGTCAGGGTATTTTACACATCCAGTTTATTTACTCCTGTAGTCTGAGTATTACACAGTACACAAAGTTAGGGAAATGTGAAATTACAATAGCCTAATAATATAACCTTGGCTGTGATGTACTGTATTTTCTTTGTCATGTTCTTCCACGGATTGACATAGACCTACTGGTACGCCTAGGCTAAGGGGGCCTAGTGCCAGGCATAGGCCTCCTAGTTCAATGAGGGCTATCCTACATCTTACTTACATTACAATTACATAAATTACAAAGTTCAACTAACTTTGGCCCTAGGATTAGAGCAGTCTATGTTAGGGTGACAAATCTCGTTTTGCTTTCCTGATTATAAACAATTTATCCCTGCACAATAAAAAATTGTAAGAAGTGGTGTAAAGCAGGTAATAACGTTGTTTAAATTCACCCTATTCAATTATTAGGGGTTACTGTATATCACTGGTTACCATTTCGTCGAATAGGTACTCACATTGTGCCTGGCTTTGTCACTTACACCAAGGCCTGCAGTAACAATTTAAGTAATTTATCAAATAGCCCATGAGTTTTAAATTAGAAGTTTCCTTATCATATTTGTTACATAAAGTTGCTTACCATTTACACAAGTCCTTTAGACTAGAAAAACTTCTTCATCGACGCAAATGAAATCGTTTCTAAGTCGCAGCTAAGGAAGTAGGATATCATATATGAGATTCATTAGGCCTGAGTACAGACAACTAGTATAGTACAACACGCCTTACACACGCGAAATGGCCCATGCACGGCCGAACTACGCGCCGAAAGAGCTGTTCTTACTACGAACATGCATGCAAGGTGCCTAGACATGGTTAATGTTGCCATGCAGTACATGCGCCATAGTACAACTTGAACGGAGAAAATATAGCTCAACTTACGGTTATAAAAGTACAAGTGGTGATAATGTAAAACTAAGAACACGATGATATAAATGTACACGATATCAATTGTTACAGTTAAAGATGATAACTAAAAAGTTCACCATGCTAATGTAAAATTACAGGATGATAATGTAAAATATGCGGTAAAAGTTTGGAAAGGATTTGATCTATAAACAAGTGATTGTCGAGAAAAGAAATGTGAAGGAGTGTAAAACGATTCGAAATTTCAAATTGAGATACCAAAAAAAGAAAAAAAAAGATGAAAAAAGCTTACTTGACCGGCAACTCATCATTTCATTTTACAATCAAAAGATATGGCATAGGCCACTGTCAGGGGCGGAACAAGGATTTTACAAAGGAGGGTGAATGGCCCAGCTGAAAAGATCACAATCCATTTGTTAATAGTTGCACTGATCCCAAGGTGATCCTACAAGTAATTAAGCCATGACGTGGAACCACATCGATCAACGCCTTGTCAAAGTCCATAACACACAAGTCTGCCTGACCACGGTTGTCTAAAACTCCTGTTAGGTCATTTACCAGACCGGCCAGGTGGGTTTCACAAGATCTACCACATTCCAAAGCCATGTTATTTTTCACTAAGTAGGCTATGGAATGTTTATCCAAATGAACCATAATGTTACTGACAATTAAGTACTATACTAATTACTAGTATAGTCTGCAAACAACTGACTACATTACGTAACGGAAAATGTGAAGGATTGTAAAACGATTCGAAATTTCAAAAGCTTGCTTGACCGGCAACTCTTCATTTTACAATCAAAAGATATGGCATAGGCCACTTGTGCCGGTCAAGTAAGCTTTTTTCTTCTTTTCTTTTGTATCTCAATTTGGATTTCGAATCGTGTACAATCCTTCACATTTGCCGTTACGTAATGTAGTCAATTGTTTGCAGACTATACTAGTAATTAGCGAAACTGGACGTTTATTTGATGGTTTTGATCGGTCCCCTTTCTTGAATGTGGGTGACACATTTGCTATACGTCAGTCCTGCGGGATGGTACCATGGGGTTGAGACAGACTTCTGGAAACCCTTTGTTAAAGCTGAAGAGCATTCCTTCAGAATCCTTGCCGGGATGTTGTCGGGGCCAGTTGCTTTGTGGATCTTATAATTCCTTCAGAAGTTTCTATATGACAGGAGTAGTGACAGTGATATTGGGCACATCAACAAATGTTCTTCGTTTGAGTGTTGGTAGGTCTTGCAGATTTTCTTTAGTAAAAATTGAGCAAAATTGGGTATTAAAGGCCTCCGCTATTCCTTTGGCACTTGAGGCAAGGCGAACGATGTTCTGGAAAGGATTAGCACAAAAAGCCTCTCGGCGAATGGAATTTATATAAGCCTATCGCCAGAATGGTTTAGTGTTGTTGGTTGCAAGGTTGTCGCAAATATCACGGATATGGTTTCTGCGAAGCTTTTTAAAAACTCGTTTGAATTTATCCCAATAATCGAAGTCTCCAGTTCTAAGAGCTCCACATAACTTATGATTTTTTGTTACATTCCTCTCTCAGGTTGCCAGTCATCCATATGAGTTGAACTTTACACCTTATAATCTTAGTTGGGATATAATTATCCATAAACATTCTAATAATGTCAGTGGAGCTTAACCAAACGGTGTCGATGTCGGAATTTTGGATCTAGTCATCGGTAAGCTGGTCATTGAAGAAGTTCTGATCTTGTTGAATTTGGGCAAAATCCCCCTTAGCATAAATAAATACCTTTCTGTTTGGTTTGTGAACCAATATCGCTCTTATTGAGGCAGTGATGATGACAAAATCATGGTCACTACCTCTAGGTGCCACTATATACTGCTAATCAAAAACGAGGGATCATTGATAAAGCACAGCCAAGAATGAAATCGAAATTAACCTGCAGCTGTAAACGTTATTATGGCTTTTAATTTTAATATTTACATGGTATCCATACCACAAAGCTATGATTCCTCTGAACAATATTTTATTCGCAAAGACTTAAAGATGACATACTTCGTTCGAAGACAACAGTTTTCGCTAGGTTAACACTGTCCTATTTCGCGTTCAATATAGTTAATATGGGATTTCCCCCTTACGGAGGGAAATTCCACTATCTTGCGTAACCTCATCTGCAATGTTGTTATCTACGTGGTTGATCTCTGCAACAGTAGGAAATCGATCACAGAGAAACAACTTGAAGTTGGAAGTGCTCCAGTGGTCTTCGTTTGGATAGCATTACCCTTACTGATAGTTTTCTTGTTCGTGGATAGTGCATTTTGAAATTTGAAGAAATTTATTTCTCTTCAACTTAGGCTTCTTGAATAAAGGCTACTGAGAATAATAAGCCACAACGTTTTCATAGACTAACGTTAATCTACAAGTACAAATACATGAAGTCTCCGGCCTAACCAGGTGTTCTGACAACGCCTTTAGCAATCTTGTTCTCTTTGTCGAGCTGTCTGAATCATACGTTAGCATCACACCATAACTTAGTCAAAGATATAGAACTGATGCGATTCACGGTTAGACCATGTTGGATTTGTTCCAAGTTGAGCTGTAAACTACCGTTTCTTAGTTTTATGTTGTATGACTCGAGTAACAGTTTGTGGTAGATACATAGTCATTTTCCTGCGAGTGCATGAAATATGGCTGAACTTTTGAAGGAAGTCTTCAGTCCGGTAATAGAGGTTTATTTGAATCTTGAGCCGGCATTTGTCACCCACTGCGTAATGCAGAATCTTATAGACCACGGTAAGTGCATGTGCATTATTGTATTCAAAGATTCACATATGTTTAATGTGCTGGGAGTCTTGTTTATATACTGTAATTAGTTAAGAAAATAATGTTACTGAATTTTGCACTGAATAAGCCACTTCCATTGATATATTTCATGAATTAAAAAGATTCGCTTGTTATCAATTCATTCACAGATCTTCCAAAAAGTGCGGTTGATACATATACACCCAAGACTATTATTATGTTGTTGTTTTTCTTGAGCCAAAAAGAACTTACAAAAGGTTTCGTATAAAGTTGCATAAGTTTGTGAAAAGAATTATCCTTACATGTTTGCTGTAGTATGGCAGTATTATCCTACTTTCATGGTTCTAGCCCATGTGGCCAATTGTGCCACATATAATGGAATGCTAATTGCAGATGCAAAAATTTTGTACAAGATGGCAGATCTACACATTGATTTTACATTTGCAAATGTGAAAAAAAAGTGTGAAATTACACTTGGACACTATGTTAGCTTGATTGTTGGTACATTCCTTCACTATCAGTTCCAGAATAAGAAGGTGGTAGTTTGTAACTTGCTGTTCACTTTCTGACCAGCTCAAAATTTGTTACAGATCAGAGTGAGTGACTGAATTACCAGCTCCTTACACTTTGTTTCAGTAATAAAAAGGTTGACCATTGCAACTAAGAAGTAGATTATTGTTCAAGTGTTTTGCCCCTGCATAATCCTTTAAGATTGATATTGTTTTAAAATACTTAACAAAAATATCCTTTTTCATGTTTCTATTTTATATTATTCCGTTGTGTTACATCTTGGCTATAGCCATACATTATACTCAACCTACTGTAAAATAACTCCATGGACATGAAAGTTCTGAAGTTTTAAGAAATGTTGAAAATGTATTGTGGCATCTTTGTATATTCCATCGAATAATATTAATAGCCAAAATTTTAAGAGCTTGATGATAAACATTTGTTCAGATGCCTGTTCACATCTGTTTAGTATCAATCTGGCAAATGTTTCTGTTCTCATTGGTTGACATTGCTCTCTTGTTATTTCACTATTTTTGTCCTAGATACTGCAGGAGAGACAACCAAAATAGCACACAGTAAAAGTAACGGTGAAGCAGTAAAGTTCTTACTCTCAAGACTGGGCAGTGATGAAGGAGATTCTAAAATTTACTTTAAATTTCTGGATTGTCTCAGAAAAAGTAGTAAGTAGTCTTTACAATGTCACAGCGTAAATGGTTTAGATATAAATGTATGAAGAATGGACAAATTGTGTTGCAGCAGTGCAGTTGTTGTGCAGTGTTGAAGCAGTCTTGATGGATCGTAGGACAGACTACGCTGTACTGTATCAGATGGATATAAGCATTGCTTACAAATGGCTAACTGTTTGAGAGTCAAAGTCCGGCCGTTGCTTCTTTATCAATACTGTAGGTCTTCTTCTTTTAAGAGTTCTGTGTCTTTGGGCTGGACCAACTCATCAGTGTTAGAGTAATTCACATGGTACCAATTGAATTATTCTTGCAAAATTGGGACAAGCTTATTGGTTCATTCCATACAAAATTAACCAATGGTGTGGGAGGTCACCTCTTCGATTTGGCTCATTTTGGCTTCATTATGTAGATATAGTATTTTAGTGAGTTAGGAAGGTGTGCAAAATTTCAGCATCCTCGGGTCTAAACTTGTAATTTTTGAGTTACAGCGGTTCAAAGTTGAAGTGCCACGCCCACTCTTGCATGACCAAGAGTGCCCCTATCACAAAGTTGAGGTGCCACGCCCACTCTTGCATGACCAAGAGTGCCCTATCACAAAGTTGAGGTGCCACACCCACTCTAACATGACCAAGAGTGTCCCTCTCACAAAGTTGAGGTGCCACGCCTACTCTTGCATGTCCAAGAGTGCCCCTATCACAAAGTTGAGGTGCCACGCCGACTCTTGCATGACCAAGAGTGCCCTCTCACAAAGATCCAACTTTAAGTGCTAATAAATTCTTCATAAAACCTGCTGCAGTCATGAAAAAAAACTCCTATGACCAATGAGGTGAGTGAACTATACATGTGTATTACAGAGTGCATCTTAACGATATACATGTACAGGAGAGGTTCATGTGTTTGCAAAAGGGGAATGATGCACAGCTGGGCACCGATCCCTACTTTACTTCCAATGGCTTTAGGTGGCCCTGTGTACATATACTGTGGGGCATAAAATGGAAAAGTGAAAGTTTTATAAAGTGATCATGTCCCTCATTTTCAAGGCGAAGGATTTTGTGCTTATAGAGGGGAAGCAAGGTCAATTTTAAGCTTTATACACAGTTTCCAATATAGAACTTCACCAAACAAAAATATAAAATTAAGTTTCTCTATACGACACCAAGCAGAAAGTTCATTACCTGAGTGTTTCGTTTCACAGAAAATGGTACAAGCAGTTGACGAAAAAACTTGAATAAAATCTGAAATTGTTAATAACTCATTTCTTGTAATTGAACCTCTAATCGTTTAGGTGATGAAGGAAATCAGAATCTTGCCGACCACATCGAAGGTTTGAAGGACCTCCCGGCTTTATCAGATCACCGCCAACAATTTTGTCTTATTCTCAAGGATCTTCAGCCTTATCTGGTTGAGAACATACGACCAACAAATTTCCTGCTTTACCTGGAACCGTTGCTCTCTCGTGCTGATGTAGAGGCTCTCGTAGCCCAGGAACGACAACACGGTTTGCCCTGTGCTGCATTCAATTTGTTGCTTCTATTACAGCGCAGTGGCTCCGATTGGCACGGACAATTTGTCCGAGCTTGCAGAGACATCGGGCATCACGACATTGCCGATACTCTGGAAATCACGTTGGAGAAGTGTCATGGTAAGATCATAGGTGAAGCAATACCACCATAATTTCTTGCCACATGTGGTAAAGATGAATGTCTGTGATATAAACAACTTTTTATATATTACCTCTATAAAGAAAAACATGAAAACTAATGCTCTTGGGGCTCATTGATGTTTGAAAGCAAACAAGATGTAAAAATAGAGTATTTTTTTGGGCAACATTAATTGTTCTGTAGGCCCCAGTTATACAGTGAATGCTTCAAGAACTTTGATGAGAGATTTATGATTCATATTTGGCAGTGTAGAACAACCAGTTAGTGCCTGATACACCCCTTAATTGTATTGCTCTTCACAGGAACAAAAAACAATGTTTTTTCGATTGCCAGCTCCTACAACAGTCACACCCAGTAGCATAGCTGATAGGGGAGGAGATAGTGGAGTGAAGGGGGGGTGGGGTGGGGGAGGGGTGTAATATCTGGCCTAAACTGATGGAGAAATGGCATCAAGTAAGAAAGAAGGATGCTAGAAGAAAAATATGGAGGAATTTGCAATGGCTAACAAATTTAAAAGGGTAGAGGGGTAAGCCTTGCTTAACAGCGATGATCATAATGAATGTAGTGTGCTTCGCACACAATTACAATTCTTCATTTTACCTAGTTTGAAAGTTTGTAATTTACTCTATTTCTATTTTTAGCTATGAAATACCAGCAAATTCCAGAAGAGGAGACATCAACTAAGAGCAAGACACAAACAGAAGAGGCATCTGATCAGGGACTGAACTCATTTGAAGAGCAGTTTGAGTCTAGCGTTGAACAGTTCGAAGAATGTGGAAACTCTCCTGAGCTTATCTCATTAGACCGCCATCAGAAAGAACCAGAACATTATAGTAATTTCATTCAGCATTCATTTTTACAACTTGCATTTTTGTCTTGTTTACCAATGATAGAAAAAAATTGTTTATGAAATATGTAAATGAGAAGGAAGGGGAAATTCAGGGGAGGGGTTTGGAGGTCCACCGTCCCTTCAGCCCCACCGAAAAAAATTAAAAGTGGTTATAAGTAGTCTTGCTTTAATTTACTGCCTAAATGTGCCTCAGAATATGCCTCAGAAAACACTGTTTAATGTCTAAAAGTTTACTTTTTTTTCTGGGGGTGACACCTAGATGCCCTACAGCAACTAGCTGTAACACCCAATCAAAGTAGCTGGCTATATTTACTTGTGCATTACATTTTGATTTTTGATTTAGTTTGATTACATTATAAATCATATTTTATCGCAGATAGTCATAGTCCAAACTGGAACTTTGCCAACCATTCCCAGAAAGAGGAAGAAGCAAGTTACATTCCTCCTTTGAACAGGCCTGCTAAACCGATGGTGGACTTACATGAAAGTGAGTTTCCTGTACCCGTTATTTCCTGCTTGTAAATATACTTCAATTTAACACTCGGACAAATAAGATTCAATTACAATACAATACAATTGTCAATGTGTGTAGTGTTCGGTTTCGGAAATATCTGGTAGTTGTTTATTTCCTTTAACGAAGTTTTAAAGTAGCCGTTATAAGAGGTTGTAATATTTGTACACCAATAAATTAACTGTCTGAATTTTCGAAAATTCCCTGACCAACATTCTTCATCATACTTACCTCTACTCGTGCAATTTTGACCGGTCTGTTAGGGGTTGAAGGAGGTTTTTCTATATTGGTTGTCCATAGATGAAATTTTGTGCAACATAATGGGTATGTTTTGAAGTGAATTTATTCACGAGAAATGTGAATTTTCAAATCCTGAACAAATAATGGGCTTAAAACCTTGAAAAGTTGGGCTGACGGGTATTGTGGGACGCGACATAGAATCACCTACAAATGCAATGATCCACAGGAGATGTGATGAGGTCGAACATGATGTGTGACCGGTGACAATCTTCAAAAAGGTTATAGATGGAGAAAAAAACTATTTGGAAATAACAAGTTCTCAGGCAAAAGTGTACATCTGGTTGGTCAGTTCCAAGCCCGAAAATGCCATTTCCGGTGATCTGGGGGGTATCAAAACCAGAAATTTTCTTGTACGCTGCGCGCCAACCGATGGTGGCGCTCCGCTTAGATAGTCATTCGCGCCCCCCAGTTTGGAAAATCCTGGATATGCCCCTGCATATTGCCCAGTATATTACTGTTTATTATCAGCGATTTAATTGTGCTGCTCTCAAAAGCCTGGAAAGTAACTGTAATGTGTTGTAAGTTTTGAAATATACCAGTGAGCATTTGATTTTAGCCAGTAGATTTCTTAAGAACCGGCATCTTTTAGCAAGTATAGCTAAAATTGTTCAATTCTTGGTCAGATTTGAGTTAGTACATGTTTTGATTGATTTTCCAGATAACTGTGATTGAAACTGTGAAAGTAAAACTCATTTTATGTGACAAATCTCAAATCCACATCATATTACATAATCTTGTAAAATTAGTCATATTCCATTAATACTTCCCTAATTTTCAGAAAACAAGCAGGAAGACACATTTTTACTAAGAAATATTCATGCAAAATGTCTGTTGTCATGGTAATTTTTGAATCTGAAGTGTTATTTAAACACGCACATGTTCGTTTTGTGGTATGTAATATATATTAACTATTTAAAATCCAATTCAATAATATCTTTGTTTTGCTGATGGAAAAATTAAAAGAATTGAAATCATACTGGAAATAAAAAAACTGTGGGATATTTACGCCTCTTTCATAGATGAATTTGACAATGGTGATAGTGATTCGCCTCTGTATGGAGCCCTCCGCAGTTATCAGAGAGAATTAGCTCAGCCAGCAATAAGAGGCCTCAACACTGTACTGGTGGCTCCGACTGGGACTGGGAAAACTCATGTGGCTGGTTGGATCATTGACAGACACTTTGAAAGACTAGGAAAAGATGCCAAAGTAGTTTTTGTGGTTCATACGGTACTGTTAAATACTTCTAACACTTTTGCTAACTTCTGATAGTTTTAATCTTCTTGTTTTTTTCCTTGTGAAGTAAATTAAAGCACTGCAAATTACTCTCCAGTAGAATCGGTGGAAGGTGATATTGTCAAAATCAAATTTTGAATTTACCAAGAAAAATTTCTTGTTACAAATCATAATAACTCATGAAGTAAGTTGTAAGAAAAATGAAATTATATGGAATAATTTATCTGCAGGGTTGAAGTTTTCTTTCCTGAAAAGTCAGTGGCAAAAATGATATCATCTAATGTAAACTGTAGTAGGTATATCTTTCAAGGTGAACAGATGCCTTAAGCTACTTACAAATGACAACAAACATGTTTTAATGCATCAAATATGAAATGGTTAATCCAAATGTTTTGGAATCACTTTTATCTTGTAGAAAATTCTAGCAGATCAGCAAGTGGCAAAATTGACAGAACTTCTCGATCATAGACCAGAATTAGAGATCATATCTGTGACAGGGGAAAGCCTCAGCTTGCCTTTGCCGGAGATTGCCAATGTTTCAGATGTTCTGGTGTTGACTGCTCAAGTCCTTCTGAATGGACTGGTGGAAGGAAATGACGTGATGGACATCAAAGACTTCACTCTCGTAATATTTGATGAGTGTCATAACTGTCATGTAAGTGCTGTCTTTCAGACTATGGAAAAAGGCCACACATTGCCAATGATTTGAGCTAATTATATAGAATTACTTCACCCAGGCTCAGACTTTGTCAAATTACTTCAGCCTATGTACAGCATTTGGACCTCACACAATGGTAAAATGGCCCCAAATTATGTAGAATATGTGGTCCTAACACAATGGTAAGATGGCCTCAGAATATGTAGAATATGTGGTCCTAACACAATGGTAAAATGGCCTCAGACTATGTAGAATATTTGGTCCTAACACAATGGTGAAATATCTCATGTGCATCTTTCTTTACGTACATTAATATGATATTGTCTCATGCAGCCAGCTTTGAATTCATTGATATTTCTCACTAATGTCTGGGGTTGGAAGTTTGTGTCAGGTTCATATTGATTTATTATCTTTGTTATTTATAACGATGATGAAGTCAAGATTGACTTGCCCCATCTTACCATCTCTCCATTTCAATAGTAATCATGTGCAGAATTTGGTGTTTTGTTTTGCCAATACTACTCAGTTTGCATGTGTAAATCTATAGTCATTTCTACAGTTAGTTGATAACATGCTGAATATATACAACCTATCTAATTAAGAATCATGGCAAATGCATTTCAACCTCTATCTTTTTTTTTACCTGCATGCAGAAAGGGCATCCATTTAAAAGAATCATGGACCTTTATCATATCAAAAAAAGAAAACTGGGAGCCAGCAATGCCAACGTCCCCCAGGTTAGTATATAAATTTGGCCAACCGCATACCGGCAGTGTTTGCTTGATGACAGCTGGTCAAATAATTATGAAAACGGAGCTTTTGTCCCAATTGTGTATTTAATATACAAGAATGTCTGTATGTACTTTATGTGACATCACAGTTAATATTTAAATAGATTCAACTCTTTCATAGACTGTTAAATGAATCAATTTTGTGTCTATGCATTATACCAAACTTAACAAAAGACTATATGGTACTTAGAGCTACATCAACTAGTTACATATGCTCTGTAAGCTATGTTGTACCTGCATAAGTCATATTGCAGGGATTTCAGGGATGCTATGAGGAGAAACGCAGAGAGACATTGGTTAGATCAACAGGCCAGAGAGAATCAGAACCTCACCTGATCAATGTACAGGTTGTAAACTGATAGGGTTTTCAAGCCTAACCTCTTTAGGGCCTGCATAATTCATTAACCCAAGATTGTGGGACGAACACATTTTCAGGGGCCACAATGAAATCTTCTTATAGGGTCGGATTTTGCCTGTGGGTCACCTCTTGAGAACCCTAACCAGTAGTTTGAGGCTCACGTATGGCACATGTACCCATCTCAAGCTATGTGCATGATGGCAAGCTGGTCTCACAAATTACCATTGGGTGATTTAAGTTCTTCACTAGAATGTGCACAAAACTCGAAGCTTGTCTTCCATATAATGCTGTCAGTATAGAAGTCCATAGCTTCTGATAGCTGTCAAATAATTATACTACATCATATATTAAAGTAAACATGGTTATATTTGCACATGCATGCATGGACTTTAAATTAGAGTCCATGTTTCATAGAGGCATTTGAAACAAACTAGCTCACATTGGTGTTAATGTGCCTGTCATGTTGGCCGACCTATATGTTGTATCAGTTGGATAGGAAATGCTTAAGCCTATAGCTGGTGTTTCATACCGTTATCTTCATCAAATATCTTACAGACATGTAGAATACTTTCGGCATATGATTAAAGGCAACCTGTACATTTATTACACCAAGTTGAAAGATCCTTAAAATGTTGAATATTTTCAGAATATAATTAAAGGCAACCTGTAAATTTACTACACCGGGTTGAAAGAGTCTTTTATCCTTTTAAAGATCCTTTTAATGTAAAATATTTTCAGAATATAAATAAAGGAAACCTTTAAATTTACTACACCAAGTTGAAAGATCCTTTAATGGTGGTCTTTATCTCCAATGTATGAGTAAACTTGTCCTTTTTTATGCCATTAATATGATTTGACCTTTCAGATTGTTGGTATGACAGCCTCAATCGGAACAGGGAAAGCTAAATCCTCAGAAAAAGCCAGGGACCATGCTTTTGAGATTCTTGCCAACCTTGATGCAGACAAGCTACAGAAGGTGGAAAATACTGAGAATTTGGAGCAGTTTCTTAGCATACCACAAGAATGTAAGTCAGCAAATTAATTAAACATAAGAAAAGATTTTTTTTTTATAATAATATATATAATATAATATATAATATAATAATCAGCAGTTATTTTTACGACGCTTAAGCGACCACAAATGTGGGAGAAACCCGCAAGGGCTTATGGATTACAACTTACACGTCGGGTGGCTTCCAATTCAACAATTTAACTCAAATTTGGAATCTTTTCAATTTAGAAAGTCATTTCAGATGGGAAAACCGTAGATTGCTCTTGGATGAAAAACCCACCTTACTATGACCCGGCCGGGAATCGAACCCCGAACCTCCCGATTGCTAAGCCTCATTGCTTTTTGCGCTATGTAACTACAATGTCCAATACTTCATTAACATCTAGGATTCAATGTATACAAAATCCAGTGTGTCACTAATATCAAGTCTGTGTGTGGAAAACCAAAAACTATATCCTCAAAAATCGAATAGATTTTTGTGTGAAAATACATAATTTTGGTGAAACTGAGACAAATATGCCAGTTGTCACCCTTGGCCAGACATAAGCCCAGGTTTTTTTTTCAATTGCCTATAAACAATTCTTCTCAGAGTTCCTACTTTGGCCCTGATTAAGTTTTTTTCATCATGTAATAATAAATTATATCAAGTTTGAATTATACATATCTCACATCAATTTTATCAGTTACTTGTTGCATTCAAATTGTATCTTGAACATTTGATGTTTTACCAGAAACAGTAATGGTTTTCCTGAATAACCTCAGTTTTTGTCCCTTCTGCAATACTTGTCATTTAGCCTATGAAGAAGATCCTGCTCGGATTAAAACGTCAGGCCAACTCACTTTACACAATAACCTCAGATTTGTTTGAATTTGCAGTATTGGAAGCTCTAAATGTATTTTGGATTAATTGAATTATTAAGTGTTATTAATTCCCAAAGATATATAGTTGTACAAATGAAAGAAAACCATGAGAGGTATGTGTGTGCATGCTTTTCAACTTTAGCTCTCTGTTATCAAATAGATTTTTACCTTAATTTGAAC